>NC_090929.1:1232935180-1233284555 GCF_040938575.1 Ambystoma mexicanum
CGCGCCCCTGCACCAGAAGCAGGATGGAGAGTTCATCCTTTCAAACCATAAGGTGAGCTTAAACCGGGGTTTGGAGGAAGTTAGAGAGGAACGAAGGGGGAAGGGGGAAAGGGGGGAGCTAGCACACTATTCTGCAGACTGTTAATCCCCTTTCTCATCTGCAGAAGGATATTCCTACGGGCCAGGCAAGCACGATTTGGAGGTCCTGTCCAATCGGTGTTCCGGGTCCTGCGCATCACGCTAGAAGAGGCCACAGCAATCCAGACTAGACCAGCGCCCCCGTGGGAACCAGGTGAGCCTTCCTACAAATTCCCACCCAGGCCCTATGGAAACTTCCGAAACTGACCAGTTGGCCCAATTACTGGGGGAATTACGGGCCGAAGTACACGCAGCTCATCAAGAGACTAGTGCCCTCAGGAGGGAAGTGATTGTAATAAAGGATAGAGCTGATGACCTGGCTAGACAGCTTTTGCAAGGTCAAGCTGGACAAACTCCTTTACCGGGTTCCGGGGGGAACCCCGCTCCTGTGGTTTCCAGTAACCCGGTGCAGATTAATCTACCTGGAAACATGCCGCTGGCCCCACCTGAACGCTTTGCTGGGGACCCCAAACGATTTGCCGTATTCATGAATCAGTGTCGTTTGCACTTCCTATGCAGACCTGGGGCCTTCCCTAATGATCAGACCAAGGTAGCCTTTGTGTTGTCATATCTCAGCGGCTGTGCTGCCGATTGGTCAGTCCCACTGGTAACTCAAGATGACCCGATTCTTCGTGATTTTCAAGGATTTCAAACAAGCATGGAAAGGTTATTTGCTCAACATTCCCAGGGACAGGCTCTGGATGACGAACTTCTATCTCTGCGACAGGGCAATCAAGACCTTCTATCCTACATTGCAACCTTCAATAGACTAATTGTGGAAACTGGTTGGCCAGAGGATAAAAGAATCACGTTATTCTATCGAGGTCTACGCAGAGAACTTAAAGATGTCCTGGCACAAGTTGTAAATCCGCCCCAAGAATGCACTGAATATATAGACTTAGTGGTCCAATTGGATCACAGGCTGCAAAACAGAAAAGCAGATCGGTCCAAGTTTGAAACCCGGGTGTTGGCCAAGACCCACGCTAACCCCAAGGGGGCTGATGCCTCGGAGCCTATGCAAATCGGAGGTGTTAAAGGACCCCTAACTCAAAAAGAACGGGAAAGAAGACGACAGATGCAATTATGCCTTTATTGTGGGTCCTCTGGACACTTTCTACGAGATTGCCCGGTTAAGCCGCCCAAGAAGGTGGTAGGAGCCGCTGATAAAATCCATGGAAACTCTGTATCGGGAAACGACCACGCCCGGCAAGCGTAGGGGTCCGCTTGCCGAGCTTGAAAACTAACTCTCAGACCTCGCATTTCATTGTGCCAATGGTCCTCGTAGATCCGGAACAGCCTAAACGGTTGCATGCTATAAAGGCATACATCGATAGCGGGGCTATAGGAAACTATGTGGATCGAGAATTGGTCTCTAGGATAAACCTCCCTCTGCGTCCTAAAACCAACAAAGATGTCATCACCACAGTAGATAGAACCGAAATTGCCTCTGGACCGGTAACACATTCCACAGCTGAGGTGACACTTGTAGGTCCGGATGGCCATTGGGAGGCAGTTGTGTTTGATGTAATCAAGGCTCCACAGTTTCAGCTTATTCTCGGAATCCCTTGGTTAGAGACACATAATCGTCGAATTGATTGGCGAGCGAAGAGAATAACCTTCCCGGATTTTGCACAAACCTGCTACCCAGAAATTCCAAAGATTAATCTAGCATCAGTAACCTCTGTCCCCGTGCAACTACCTCCAGAGTACCAAGACTTTCAGGACGTCTTCCAAAAGGAACAGGCCAACACGTTACCTCCCCACAGATCGTACGATTGCCAAATCGATCTGGTGCCCGGTGCACAACCCCCTTGTGGCAGGATTTACGCCCTTACTGAACCAGAGAATCTGCATTTGAGACAATATTTAGATCAATACCTCGCCAATGGTTTCATTCGCCTGTCAAAGTCCCCGGCATCCTCAGCTTTGTTCTTCGTGCCTAAAAAAGAAGGCGACCTTAGAACTTGTATCGATTACCGCGCATTGAACCAGATAACTGTTAAAAATCGTTACCCTCTGCCTCTGATCCCTGAACTCCTTGACCAGGTGAAGGACGCTTGCGTATACACTAAGTTAGATCTCCGGGGGGCTTACCATCTGGTACGAGTAAAAGAAGGCGACGAATGGAAAACGGCCTTCCGTACAAAATATGGACTATTCGAATACCAGGTGATGCCTTTCGGGTTGTGCAACGCGCCTGCAGCTTTCCAATTCTTCATGAACGATGTCCTTCGGGAACTCATCGATGTCTGTGTTGTAGTGTATATCGATGACATTCTTGTGTACTCCTCTTCGGAATCTGATCACAGAAAACATGTCAGGGCCGTCCTAGAGAAACTGCGCCAGCACAAACTGTTTGCCAAGCTGGAAAAATGTGTTTTCCATACCACCGAGGTTGAGTTTCTCAGATTCATCCTGACACCTAAAGGGGTCCGAATGGATTCACGGAAAGTGGATGTCATCCTCAAATGGCCATCACCTAGTTCGGTGAAAGGTGTCCAAAGCATGCTTGGTTTTGCCAACTTTTATCGCAGGTTTATCCCGGAGTTTTCACGTGTGGTGCAACCCATCACTGCACTCTTGCGAAAAAATAAACGTTTTGAATGGACCGAGGAAGCCGAACAGGCCTTTCAGGAATTGAAAGCTAAGTTCACGTCTGCACCTATTTTGAAGCACCCGCGTCCCGATCTCCCATATATAGTCGAAACTGACGCCTCCAGCTTAGCCATGGGAGCTGTCCTGTCTCAGAGAGACCCTGAAACCAACCAACTGCACCCCGTAGCATTTTGGTCCAGAAAGTTCTCGCCGCCGGAGATAAATTATGCGATCGCCGATAAGGAACTATTAGCCATTAAGTCCGCCTTCAAGGCTTGGCAGCATTATCTCCTCGGTGCCCGGCATACCATCACCGTGATCACTGATCACCGAAATTTACAATATTTAAAAACTGCCAAGGCTCAATCGTCTCGACAGCTCCGATGGGCTTTGTTCTTTGCTGAGTTCGATTTTGTAATCATCTACCGCCCCGGCTATACGAATGGTAAGGCGGACGCTCTATCCCGAATTGGAATGGAAGAAATAGACACAAACTCAGAACCTGTGCCGATAATTCCCGAACAAAGAATTTTGGGGATAACCACTTTACAAACCCTTGAAGACATTCAAGCACGAGTGAAACAATTCCTGGACTCTTCAGCCTTGCAGGATTGGATCAAAAGGGGGTCTAACTTTTCAGTCAAGGATGGCTTACCTTACTTCCAAGGACGCTTATTTTTGCCAGAAAAGGAATTGCAAGAACTGGTTATTTCCCGCCATCATGATACCCTGATGGAAGGACATCCTGGCATTGCCAAAACAGAGGAAAAGGTTAAACGGCAATTCTGGTGGCCTTCCTGGCGAAAGGATATTAAATCTTTCGTGATGTCCTGTGGAGTTTGTGCCCAAAACAAAGCTCAAAAGACAAGACCCGCCGGTCTTCTTCAGCCCTTAGACATTCCACCAGCACCTTGGCACACTCTGACACTAGATTTTATCACGGACCTGCCCTCTTGTAATGGTTACAATACTATTCTGGTCGTGGTTGTCCAATCTTGTTTCCCTCTCCTCCCCACTCTCCTCACCTGATCGGTAATCCTCCAACTCTTCCGTATTGAGATGCCGACGTGAGCAGAAGTCTCTCTTCGTGGTCGAAGATACTTGTCTACCACGAGAGGAAGCCACAGTGAATGCTTGAAACAAGCAGTCCTGGGACTCCTCTCCCGTAGTAGGCGACAAGGGAAAAAGCCTTGACGGCAGAAAAAACCCTTGAGAGGAAAGAAGCCAATCCGGAGTCTTCCAATGAGATTGATGGTATGTCGTCTCCAGTGGTAGCAGAAGAGTAGGTAGCCGGCTACTGAGGATTGGAGGAGGTCAACAACAGCTGATGATGGCAGAAACAAGGCAGGTATCGCCTCGCAAGATCGAGTAGCGAGAGAGACTCGAGCCGGCGGCGAGAGAGAGCCGCGGGAGCTGAATGAAAGCCAAAGTGAAGCAAAGGAGCTAAGAGAGAGAGAGAGAGAGAGAGCTAGGAAAGGTGAAGGGAAAAGCACGGACCAAGCCGCGGTAAGGGGAATACTAGCGTTCTCACCCAAAGCAGGAAACAAAACACTACAGGGGTTGCAACGCAGCGATCGCTGGGAGTGAGAGACTGAAATACTTCCCAGCGACCGCCATGTTGCCAGAGAACTAGACCGCGGCTGCACGTAAGCGAAAGCAACGTGCTGGAACTACGGTCTGCACCGGAGCCTCCAATGCGGAAGTACCCGCCACTCGGCCCGGCTGCGTACGACAGTATGCCCCCTCACAAAGCGAACCCCCCCAGGCTTACCCGGAAAACACTGATGGAACCCGGTCAAAACCGGGGAGCATGAATGTGGGAGACCGGTTCCCAAGAGTCCTCCGACTCCGGGTAACCCTTCCACGAGACCAAGTATTCCAATCGTCCCCTGTAGAATCTGGAGTCACGGATAGCCGAAACTTCGTATTCCTTCGTACTTCCAGAACTTTGGACTTGCAAACGGGGAAGAGATCTTAGGTGAGGATCCGGAACAAAAGGTTTGAGAAGGGAGGAGTGAAAAACAGGATGGATGCGACTGAGAGTGGGAGGCAATTTCAATCTGAAAGCGACAGGGTTGATCTTAGATAGAATAGAAAAGGGTCCCAAAAAGCGAGGAGAAAGTTTGGAAGGGTGAACCCATCGAGGCAGGAATTTAGTAGAGAGCCACACCTTGTCTCCCTCCTTCCAATCGGGACAGTCCTGCCGACGTTTATCCGCCTGTTCCTTGTTCCGGCTTCTGCTCCTTTTCAGACTGAATTCTGCACTCCTATGCGCCTCCGCAACGGACTGAAGTACTGCTTCCGCAGTGGGAGAGTTCGTAGGAGCTGAAGTCATCGGAAAAATGGATCGAGGATGCACTCCATACGTGCAAAAAAAAGGAGTAAGACCTATCGCGGAATGCGTAGAATTGTTGTATGTAAATTCCGCGGTGGGTAACAATGACACACAGTTGTCTTGGTGTCGGTTGGTATAACATCTCAGATATTGTTCCAAGGTGGCATTCAGTCGTTCTGTCTGGCCATTCGACTGAGGGTGGAAACCAGATGACAGTGCTCTCTCCATGCCCACTCTAGTACACAAAGCCTTCCAGAAGTTTGAGATGAACTGACTACCTCAATCGGAAATGATCTTGTCAGGTAAGCCATGTAGTCGAAAAACATCTCGTGTGAAGGTTTCCGCCATCTGAGTGGCGGTAGGTAAGCCAGGTAGCAGGGAAAAGTGTGCCAATTTTGTGAAAGTATCTATTGTCACTATAATGCAAGTGCAGGATTCGGACTCAGGTAGATCCACAATGAAATCGGTAGAGATGAGACCCCAAGGGCGTGTAGGCATCTCGGGTTGGGTCAGCAAACCTAAGGGCTTGCCCGATGGATATTTAGCTCTGGCACATATTGGACAGGCCTTGATGTAATCCTTAACCTCTCCTTTCAATTCAGGCCAGAAGAACCTTCTTGCAATAAGTTCAGTAGTGTTCTGCACTCCTCTATGACCCGAGGTAAGTGGATCATGGCCCAAATGAATGATCTTCTTACGCCAAGGGCCTTCGGGACTGTACAGTCGGTTCTCGTAAAACACTAAACCTTCCTTCTTGGTATATTTTCCTCCTCGTAGCTTAGAAAGTTTCATCCTTTCGGAAGCCAACGCGGTCTTCACTTCTTGAAAGAAAACGTTGACGAGTCCCAGGATCTTGTTTCTTCTGAACATAGCTTCTCGAGAAAAAGGGGTATAGTCTCCAGGAACCTCCTTCCTTGATAAGGCATCTGCGACTTCATTCGAGGAACCTGGTAGATAGGTAATATGAAAGTCGTATTGGGCGAAAAAATAAGCCCATCGAGCTTGCCTTGAATTAACACACTCCATGTTTTGTAGTGCCTTGAGATTCTTATGATCTGTCCTAATGAGAAAAGGATGACGGGCACCCATCAGTAAATGTCGCCAATCCTCACAGGCCAGCTTCATGGCGAGTAGTTCCTTCTCTAAAACCGAATAGTTGAGTTGGCTGGGAGACAAAGTCTTCGAGAGATAGGCTACTGGATGTTCCACACCATCGTAGGTTTGTAAAAGGACTGCCCCTATAGCCAAGGCAAAGGCATCAGTCTCCACGATGAACCGTCGGTTTTGATCCGGATGTCGAAGAATCGGAGCGGAACAGAACAATCCTTTTAAGTCCCTAAACCCATGTTCAGCTTCGGGTGACCATAGGAAAGGCCCTGAATCTTTCCTTAAGAGTCTCGTAATGGGAAGTACTATCTCTGAGAAGTTTGGGATGAACCTCCTGTAGAAATTTGTGAGACCCAGAAATCTTTGTACCTCCTTTACACTGTCCGGGGAGGACCAATCGAGTATAGCAGCGACCTTGCCTGAATCCATGGAAATTCCTTCTTCCTAGAGAACGTATCCGAGGTAGTGAACAGAGGGGACTGCAAAAACGCACTTCTCGGGTTTGACAAGAAGTTTATAACGTTGAAGACGCTCCAGCACTTGAGTCACATGAATGATATGGGATTCCAAATCTGATGAGTAAATCAAAATATCATCCAAGTAGATGATGACGGTAACCAGCAACAGATCGGAAAATAAACGATCCATGAATCGCTGAAAAATGGCCGGGGCATTCACTAATCCGAATGGCATTACTTTGTATTCGTATAATCCGAACGGGGTGCGAAATGCCGTCTTCCATTCATCTCCCTTGGCAATGCGAAGCAAATGGTATGCGTTCCGAAGGTCCAGTTTAGTAAAAATACGGGCCCCCTGTACGGCCTCTATGATCTCAGATATGAGTGGCATGGGATAGCGGTCTCTGATCGTAACCTTATTTAGTCCTCTGTAATCAATGCAAGGACGCAAATCGGTGGAGTCCCTCTTTCTTATGAAAAACAATGAAGCTCCTGCCGGAGACTTGGAAGGTTGAATAAGGCCATTTTGCAAATTGGTATCCAAGTAGTTCCTTAATACCTGTCTCTCGGTTTGGGTTAAGGAAAACATCCTACCGAAAGGAACTAAAGCATTAGGTTCCAGCTCTAAAGAGCAATCCTCAGGCCTGTGTGGGGGTAGATCCGGAGGTATAGTCTCCTTGAAGACCTCCTGATAGGGTAAACAATAATGTGGTAATGCGTGAACTCCCACATGATCGCTTGTTAACACCGTCGAAGTAAGTGACTCCCCATGGAGTGATCCTAAGAGGCAATGTTGTCTGCAGTACAGTGATGAAAAACTCAACTGGTTGCTAGTCCAGTTTACCTGAGGGTTGTGTTTACGAAGCCAGGTAACTCCTAGAATTATAGGAAAGTGCGCTGCTCGAATGATATCGAATTTGAGCACTTCTCTATGTTGGAAGATGGTAACTCCTAGTTCTTCCGTGGTATGGGTTATCAGACCCGACGAGAGGGGAGATCCGTCCACACCCTCTACCTTTTGATCCTCTTTGCAGGCTACTCTATGAAGGCCCACCTTCTCTGCCCAGAGAGTGTCCACAAAGTTTCCGGCCGCCCCACAATCCAGGAGGGCTAAGGCATCTATAGACCTTCCCCGGGATTCAATTCGTACAGGAATAACCATCAACCTGGAATCCTCCAAAGTGTTGGGAGCTGAAATGGTGAGAGAAACATAGGGACTAAATGTGTTGCAAGTTGATCCTCGGAACCAAGTCCCTACTGGCGCCGAGGAAGTTCGTTTCCCTGTGACCTGGTTGGAACCACCTGACAATCTTTGAGCTGGTGCTGCTCAGACCCACAATAGGCACACAGTCCCTTTTCCTTTCTCCTTCTTCGCTCAGCAAATGAAAGCGGACCCCTGGTAGCTCCGATCTGCATTGGCTCTTCGAGGGAGTGGGAGGAGGCGTGAGAAGAGGACGTAGAAGTATTGGATGTATGCGGTTTTGTTGCTACACAATGTTTGCGGCGTTCTGCTCGGCGTTCTTGAAGACGATATTCAATCTGCAATGTGGAGGATAGCAGATCAGCGAAAGTCGGTGGACGAGAGGACCTGGCAAGCTCGTCCTTAATCTCTTCTCTTAGGCCCCTTCTGAAGATGGTGTACTGGGCTTGTTCCGGCCAACCTGCTCCTGCCGCCAGAGTCTTGAATCGGGATATATAGGTTAGAACATCTGAGGACTCTTGCCGTACATCCAACAAATCCTCACATGCAGTGAAGGTTAATTCCGGTCTCTCAAATGTTTGTTGCAGTAAGGCCTGAAACCCGGCAAAGTCATGTAATATGGGGTTAGCACTGATCACCAATGGCGTGGCCCAAGAAAGGGCGTTACCAGTCATGTTTGAGATCAAAAAGCCTACCTTGGATTGATCGGTGGCAAAGGAACGAGGCCGAAATGTAAAGTACACTACACAAGCCTCCATGAATTCTTTTATCTTCTTTGGTGAACCATCAAACTTCCCCGAAGGAAGCAACATTGTCCGTAGTTCAACAGGCGAAACCTCCCGAGTCGTGGCAAGTTGGCGCAGAACCACGTTTTCAGCTTTAACCGTCTGTAATTCTTGTGACAGGCCCTGAACCGCCTTCCAGAGTTCCTGGATCTGTTCTTCGGCTGACATTGTGTTCTACTGGCGTTGCAAACTGTCCAATCTTGTTTCCCTCTCCTCCCCACTCTCCTCACCTGATCGGTAATCCTCCAACTCTTCCGTATTGAGATGCCGACGTGAGCAGAAGTCTCTCTTCGTGGTCGAAGATACTTGTCTACCACGAGAGGAAGCCACAGTGAATGCTCGAAACAAGCAGTCCTGGGACTCCTCTCACGTAGTAGGCGACAAGGGAAAAAGCCTTGACGGCAGAAAAAACCCTTGAGAGGAAAGAAGCCAATCCGGAGTCTTCCAATGAGATTGATGGTATGTCGTCTCCAGTGGTAGCAGAAGAGTAGGTAGCCGGCTACTGAGGATTGGAGGAGGTCAACAACAGCTGATGATGGCAGAAACAAGGCAGGTATCGCCTCGCAAGATCGAGTAGCGAGAGAGACTCGAGCCGGCGGCGAGAGAGAGCCGCGGGAGCTGAATGAAAGCCAAAGTGAAGCAAAGGAGCTAAGAGAGAGAGAGAGAGAGAGCTAGGAAAGGTGAAGGGAAAAGCACGGACCAAGCCGCGGTAAGGGGAATACTAGCGTTCTCACCCAAAGCAGGAAACAAAACACTACGGGGGTTGCAACGCAGCGATCGCTGGGAGTGAGAGACTGAAATTCTTCCCAGCGACCGCCATGTTGCCAGGGAACTAGACCGCGGCTGCACATAAGCGAAAGCAACGTGCTGGAACTACGGTCTGCGCCGGAGCCTCCAATGCGGAAGTATCCGCCACTCGGCCCGGCTGCGTACGACAGTGGTGGATTTATTTTCCAAAATGGCCCACTTTATTCCGTTGAAAGGATTACCTTCAGCCTTTGTTCTTGCCAAAGAATTCCTCGAAAATATCATCCGTTTGCATGGATTCCCGTCCATACTAGTCTCCGATCGGGGAAGCCAGTTTATTTCTCATTTTTGGAGAAAGTGTTGTTAATTGGCACAAATCGACGTAAGACTCTCGACCAGCCACCACCCACAGACCGATGGTCAGACGGAGAGAACGAACCAGACCCTTGAACAATATCTACTATGTATGTTGCACCAATCGGAGGGTAATTGGAAGGACATTTTATGGGTGGCAGAATATGCATACAATAACTCGATACACTCTGGAACTGGTCAGAGCCCCTTTTATACCCTATATGGACATCACCCTCGTACTTCAGACTTGGACTCACCTCTGAGCCTTGAAATGCCCGCAGTGGACCATTTGCATTCTACGATTACTCAAGCCTTCAAGGATGCAACTGCACATTTGCAACAAGCGAAAGGGAAATACAAAAAGAATGCGGATCTGCATCGAAGAGAGGCGCCTCCATACCAAATAGGGGATCAAGTATGGTTGGCTACCAAACACCTATCACTCAAGGGGCCTCGAACTTTTAATCCAAGGTATTTAGGCCCTTACTCGATCAAAGCTATAATCAACCCAGAGGCAGTCAAGCTCGATCTACCAGCTAACATGCGGATTCACCCCGTTTTTCATGTGTCACTTTTGAAACCAGTGCACCCAGGAACCAGATTAACAAAGCCACCAGAACCGATTCAGATAGATGGGGAGCCTGAATTTGAGGTGAAGAACATTTTGGATTCTAAGATCTCAAAATCAAAACTTTTCTATCTAATTGATTGGAAAGGGTACGGGCCTCAGGAAAGGTCTTGGGA
Organism: Ambystoma mexicanum; assembly: GCF_040938575.1. Lineage (NCBI taxonomy): Eukaryota > Metazoa > Chordata > Amphibia > Caudata > Ambystomatidae > Ambystoma > Ambystoma mexicanum. The sequence goes on from NC_090929.1 coordinate 1,232,945,645, forward strand.
ACCCAGTGATCACGTACATGCACCTCGGCTGGTAAAAAGGTTCCATCGGAATTTCCCAAACAAACCGAAACCTCCAGAAGGAACGCCATAGGCGCCAGGCTCATAAAGGGAGGTGTTTTGTGCACTTACCTGATGCAGACCATGCTGCACGCTTCAGGCCTCCCTGAGACCTGAAAGGGACTATTTTTTCATAGGGACTATTTTTTCACTCGGGCGTGGCCTGGGAAGGATACATACCTAGTTGGGGAAGGATACATACCTGGGACTTCTTGGGAGGCTATTTAAGCCACGCCCAGACAGCAGCTCATGCTTCGCGTTGTTCTGCTTCCTGCAGCTTAACGCTCACCGTGTCTGCTCCTGCTCCTGGACTCCAGCCACGCCCACCTCGAACCTGGAAGACCTGCAAGGAAGGAAGAGAAGAGAAAGGTGAAAACCAAGGACTATTTCAAACTTCTTACCTGCATCTGGAATCTTCTCGCCAGCATCCCTGAAGAAAGACTTCCATTTAAAAGCATCGCGTTGCTCGCTGCAGCGCCACGCTTCACTCACCTGTCCTCGAGACATCTCCCGGCTCCATCGCGGCTGTCAGCATCTGACGCCACATCTCTGCACCTAGGGGAGAGAGGAAGAAACAAAAGGTGAGCAGAAGGAACACAGAAGGAAAGCCTGATTAACAGCCATAATACTTACCGGCTTTTCTTCCACATTTCGGGTCGGCGCCGCCCCGTTGGCAGGTACCGTACCCCGGCCCCTATGGGGAAAGGACAAGAGACATTTCTGGGGAATGATAAGGACATTTAGAGGGATCGCCCTCATCACTACTCACCTAGGCAGTTTAACCCCTCGACGCATCGCCTTCATTCAGCACCTGAAATAAAGGACAGATCACAGGTTAGAAAGACAACATAAAGGGGGCCTCACTTGAACTTTCATACTTACGGCGCATCGCTCAGGAAAGTCAAGTGGATTTTGCCAGCGCCATTCTGAAAACCAGTCAAGTAACTGGACGAACACGCGCCCCTGCACCAGAAGCAGGATGGAGAGTTCATCCTTCCAAACCATAAAGTGAGCTTAAACCGGGGTTTGGAGGAAGTTAGAGAGGAACGAAGGGGGAAGGTGGAAAGGGGGGAGCTAGCACACTATTCTGCAGACTGTTAATCCCCTTTCTCATCTGCAGAAGGATATTCCTACGGGCCAGGCAAGCACGATTTGGAGGTCCTGTCCAATCGGTGTTCCGGGTCCTGCGCATCACGCTAGAAGAGGCCACAGCAATCCAGACTAGACTAGCGCCCCCGTGGGAACAAGGTGAGCGTTACACTATTAGACGTCATCACAAATGGTTATCTACCCACAACAAAATACAACTAAAAATTGCCTCCTTGACACATAAAGCACTACACAATGTGGCTCCGAGCTACTTAATCGACAGAATATCTAGAAGAACCTCCAGTAGACCGTCTAGAACCATTAACACTAACTGTCTGCTAGTACTCAGATTTAAATCCTCTACGATTGGCGGCAACAGTTTCCATGTTAAGGCCGCCAAACTTTGGAATTCCCTGCCATACCAGTTGAGAGCCGACCTCCCCTATTCTCTCTTCAGAAAAAACCTCATCACTCACCTCAACCTGACTGAGAATTAGTCTTCCCTGAAATTGTGGTACGTTAGTACGACTTGCTGCTAGATTGTAAATTTGTAAATTTGTAAATTGTGCATAACCCTAGCCACCAAGATGTAAATAACTTTGCCCCTCTGTGCAACTTAAATCCTGTATATTGTATTATTTTTGTGTAATATGACTCTTGTCTACTGCCTGTACATTATGTAATATTTGTAATCTTCGCATATCCTTCTGTGCCCTGCTACTCTTGGGTCTGGTTCGCTTTATAAATTCAATAAACAAACAAACAAACAAGCGTATAAGAGGGGGGCCCAGCCAAGGATACAACCCAATGCAGCCTACACCACAGGCCAAGGAGCGTCACCGTAAGGGAGACAAAACACACACAATATTAGCTTTGATATCCAAATCCAAACTGAAAACCACAACCCCACCATATCAATCCCCCGAAAGGAAATAACCCAAAAACTTCAAGCAGCTCTGGAGTATGGACGACATAACTACAACGAGACGGGGGGAATTCAATTGTGAACTGCCCCACTACCCCCAGGAGTGGCAGGCAATGGGGGAGCAAACAATGATGAAAGTGGACATGCAAAATTGCTTCAAAGAATTTCAGAGCCAATTCCTACTCTCCTTCCAGGAGCAATTTCAAACTTTGAAAGAGGACATGAAACAATACTTACAGGATGTAAAGCTAGACATTGCGAAACTGGGGGAAAGAACCGACACATTAGAAAAAGTGGTCCATAGCATGGAAGTTGACACCCAAAAATAAGATGAGGTACTTGAACACCTATCTCGCCTATCCAGCAACCTAGAAATCCAATGTGAAGACTTGGAAAATAGATCAAGAAGATCTAACATCAGAATCAAAAACCTACCGGAATCAGTGGATGAAAAAAATCTGACCTCTGCGGTCCTCCAAATATTCACAGACGTTCTGCCGGAGGACAGTGACCCCCCAGTCCAGGTTGACAGATTGCACCGAGTAGGCCCAAGAGCAGTCGCGACAAAGGGACGTACTGGTGGAAGTGACGTTGTACGCACAAAAAGAGCAAATTCTGAGAAAGTCGGGAACAGTGGGACCACTGAGAGTGAACAGAAAAGAAGTACAGTTATATAAGGACCTTGCACAATCCACGCTCCAGAAGAGAAGAAGAATGGGACTAGTTGTCCAGCACCTAACGACCAACCAAGTAAGGTACAAATGGGCATTCCCATTAGGCCTCCTGTTCACATGGGAGGGGCGACAACACAGGATCACAACGTGGGAGGAAGGGGAACAAATCCTGCACCTGCACCAAGAAGACGGAGATGATGGGGAACAGGCACAGGGGTGAACAAAAGGCCCTGGAAAGCCAGAGGGATGAAAGCGGTGGTAAAAAGAAACCGAGGAGGATGGAGAAAGTGAAAGACAAATCAGTCCCGAAACCACTAAAAGCAAGAAGAAGAAGGGATCAGACATTCGGAGGCCCAGTGGGAGATGGAAGGAGGAAGCTCTTGGAATCACAAGTGGGGTTTAGGATCCCCCACAAGTTAGTTCTGCGCTTGATAAGGGGACAGGCGTGAGGGAAAATGTGTCTGTGCGCTCCTAGGAACCAGGTTCCTCCACAGGGGACAAGGGAGACTCGGGGGAGAAGAGGGAGATACAGGTTATTGGATGCAGAAAAGGGGAAAAGGATCCGGGGGAGGGGCAAGGGGAGAATGAATCAGTGGTGTAGACTCAGGGTTAACGGGGCTAGAAGACTGGGAGATGGCTCACGGGAACCATAAACCAGTGATAATCCTAACAAATAACGTACGGAGGATGAACACCCCGATTAAGAGGAAGAAGCTAGAACATCGGGCATGGAGAATGAAAGCAGACGTTATAATGTATCAAGAAACACACATTAAGAAAGCAGACAGGGACCAAATAAAGATCAGAGGGGCAACACAAATGTACCAATCGAACGTGAGGGAAAAGAGAGCGGGGGTCCTGATCACTCTACAAGACAGGATAAATGCATGTGTCCGGAACTCGTTAGCAGACAAGGAGCGTCGCTACCTCTTCCTCAACATCGATATGGGGTGCAAGCAACTGACGCTAGCCTCGATGTATGCCGCCCAAAACAGGGCAGGAGAGCTTTATAAAAGGGGTACTGAAGGTGCTAGAGGGATTTGCCACAAGGGAGATTATACTGGGGGAGACTTCAATTTAGCGTGGGATCCCTGGGTGGATAGAAGCACAAAGTCACACCCAGGGACAAATGCTCCCTCAAGAGCCTTGATAAAGACATTTGATACATTAGCTCTTCATGATATATGGTGAGCCGTAAAGAGGGGAAATGCAGGGTTTCACCTACTTCTCACATGTCCACAATCCCCAGTCTATAATAAATTACATCTGGGCATCCACAGGCTTAGTGGGAAAGGTGGGCAACATTAAACTAGGACCAATCGCCCTATCGGATCACGCTGTGATAACAGCAACATTCAATATACACATGACACAGGGAGGGATCTGAGCCTGGAAATTCCCAACAGATATATTACAAGATGCGCTTGAAGTTGAAGCAATAAAGAATAAGATTGAAGAATACTTTGCCGATAATGATACAGGGGAAACTCCACAAAACACAGTATGGGACGCCTTCAAAGCAGTACTGCGGGGTGACCTAATAGCCATAAAGCACAAAGAGATAGACAGAGAAACAGATGGGAGGAAGAACTAGAGGGGAAACTGAAAGGGCTTCAAAATGAAGTAGCAAGTAACCCCAGCAGGAAAACAAAGTTAGCCCTCAAACACGTACAAGGCCTACTGGGGATGATAAAAAGCAAAAAAGAAGAAATTGCGCTCCTACATCTAAAACATAAATACTATATCAGTGCCATTAAGGTGGATAAACTACTGGCAAGACAACTGCGTGAAAAGGGGCAGAGGAAAAGGATTATGCAATTACAAGATAAACATGGCCAGTTTAAGACATCCAATGAGGATATGGGGGAAATTCTGAGGGATTACTACCAGACCCTATATAAGTCAGAAGACCCATGGGAATGCAGACAGAAAGAATACCTAGAGAAACTCAATCTTCCCCAAATTTCAGACTCAGAAAAGAAGACACTAGACAGGGACACAGAGGTTGAGATAGTGCTAAGCACAATAAAAAAAACTTCCAAGAAATAAGGGATCGGGCCCCGACGGGTACACTGATACATTTTACAGGAAATACCAAGACATACTAGCACCAAAACTAACTAGCCTGTTTGACAGCTTTAAGATAAAAGGGAACATAACTAGATCAATGAACGAAGCAAAATTGGTAGTATTCCCCAAACAGGGGAAGGACCCGTCACTCCCGGGGTCATAGCGCCCGATATCCCTAATCAATTTGTATGCAAAATAATACACAAAAATGTTGGCGGAAAGGCTCACATGACTGCTCCCGACTATTATAGGCCCGGACCAAGCGGGATTTATTCCCACAAGACAAACCTCAGACAATACTTGCAGGGTGAGTCATCTAATTGAGAAAGCAGGACTGACCCGCACACCAGCAGTCCTCGTGTCCCTAGACCCAGAGAAGGATTTTTTTTTTTTTAACTTTGTTTATTTTAAATCAAGGCAGGATGGTAAATACACACATTACAAGCAATGCTTTTCCAGGCATGTTGATCCCCAGTCCTTATTCCCCCCACCAGGCTTCCTCCCTCCCACCTCCCTCTGCCTCTCCACCCCTCAGTTTTGGAGGCGGAATTTTCCCTCCTGGGTTACCCAGTTTGCGCCTTAGCGTCTATGTGTCTTCCTCAGGGTTCTCTTGGTTTTTCAGGATCCATCGGGCCCTGACTGGTTTATAGGTCCGGGCGGGGAAGCGCTGGTCGTATTCAAGCACTGGGCCCCAAATATTCTGGAAGCGATGGAGAGTTCCCGCCTGTGTTGCCGTCACCTTCTCCGCAATCAGAATGTCCCAGAGTTTAGTCCACCATTGGGCTATGTGAGGGCCTTCTGGGGATTTCCAGGCCCGGGCCAACACCGTTTTCCCCGCCAGTAGGCAGTGTCTCAATAGTTTTGATCTGGTCCTGGAGCGCGGGTAGATCGCGGGGATCGGGGCTCCCAGCAAAACTGGTTCTGGTTCCAGAGGAATCGCCGTTCCCGTTATTTGCGTGATGGTCTCCAGGCATATCCTCCAGAACTGTTGAATCTTTGGGCAAGCCCACCACATATGGAAAAAACGAGCCTGGGTGGCCACATCCTCTCCAGCAGGCCTGATCCACTTTTGGGTTCATGTGGTGAAGTCGAAGGGGCGGGTAATACCACCGCAGCAGTACCTTGTACGCACATTCCCTGTTGGTAATGCAGGTGGAAGAGGTGTGTGTTCTGGTCCATATGTCCACCCAGTTTTGGTCCTCTATTGGATGACCCAGGTCCGCCTCCCACTGGGCCATACAGCGGGTCTTTGTGGACAGGAAGTCGCTTCAGAAGCGCCTATATAGGGTGGATACCCTGCCCCGGGTCGGAAGGTCCCCCAGTGTGAGTTCCAAGGCGGTGGGCGGGCGTGTTGCTGCTTGCAGAGTTTGGGGGTGTGAGCACCAGTGGCGTAGCTGGATATAAGTGAATCTGTCCCTTTCCTGGAGTTGGAACTTCTCCTTACATTGGTCGAAAGTGAGGGGTATCCCTCCCATATATAGCTGGTCTATAGTCTCCAACCCGCCTTTTATCCAGTTCCAAAAAATGCGGGGATTCACTCCGGGTGAGAAGGATGGGTTATGGAAGACCGGGGAGCATGGGCTCAGTCTTCTTGGGACTCCCTTTTGCTTTAGCGCCCAGTCACAGGCGCTAAGGGTATGTTTAGTTGATAGAAGGAAGTCTCCCCCGTGTGTTCTGAGGGGGGGCGGGATGTGTGGCAGAAATCACAAGGGTAGGGGCACTTGTGATTGTTCCAGCTCTACCCATCTAGGGCGGTTTGTTATATTTTGCCATGCCTGAACCTGTGCTAGTTGTGCTGCCACTCTATAGGCCTGCAAGTCCGGGACCCCTAGTCCTCCTAGCTTGGAGCCCCCCAGCATCGTTCTGAGAGGTATTCTCGCTCTCTTACCTTTCCAGATGAATTTCAGCATTTTACTTTGGATATCCCTGAGGGTTGGTGTGGGAATCGCTACTGGAAGGGAGGCGCAGGCGTATAGGAACCTCGGAAGTAGGTTCATCTTTCATGCTGTGATGCGCCCCAGCAGTGAGATCTCTTGGGTCTCCCATCGTTTCAAGTCGCCTTCCAGTTCTTTCAGTAGCCGGGGGAAGTTGGCTTTGTATGTGTCTCTTGGGTTAGCCGGGATGTGGACCCCTAGGTAGGGGATGGCCTTCTTTACCCATGTCATCGGGCACATCGCAGTCAGTGGCTCCCGTTCTGCTGGGGTGAGGCCGATGCCCAAAGCCGAGGATTTGTCGAAGTTTATAGTAAAGCCTCAGACCTCACCATAGGTGGTAGGTTCTCGTATCGCATGTTTCAATGATGAGTGGGCCTCTGAGATCGTGAGTAGAACATCGTCCGCATATAGGGCGATTTTGTGTTGCATGGGGCCGCTCTGTAGCCCTTTGATTTGGTCGTTTCCCCTAATCCTTTGGGACAAAGGCTCCATGGTGAGCGCGAAGAGTAAGGGCGACAGTGGGCAGCCCTGCCGGGTTCCGCATGACAGGGGGATCGGAGCTGAGCTGTGTCCGTTGATTCTCAGGCTAGTGCTTGGGCTATTATAGTTCGCTAGAACCATCGTTTGGAAAGTTGACCCGAAGCCGAAGGCCTCTAGGGTGTGTTGCATAAAAGTCCAATCTACCCGATCAAATGCCTTGGCTGCGTCCAGAGCCACTAAGACTAGTTTCTGGGAGTTCCGGGAGGCAAGGTCCACCAGGTTCAAGGTTCTCTGTATGTTGTCACCTGCTGACCGGTAAAGGATGAAGCCTGCTTGATCGGGGTGGATGATCTTCGGGAGGACGCGATTCAAGCGGTTTGCCAGAATTTTTGAATATATGTTTGCATCGATGTTTAAGAGTGCAATCGGTCTGTAGGAGGTCAGGCTCCTTGGGGTCCTTTCCTGGTTTGGGCAGGAGGATGGTGGTTGATTCCTGCATCGATGGGGTGACTGATCCTGTTTCCCTGAAGGAGTTGAACAGGGTCACCAGGTGGGGGGTCAGTTGTGGCCTGAATAGTTTGTAGAACCTGGTTGAAAAGCCGTCTGGTCCTGGGGCTCGTGTTTTAAGCGATTTAATGGCCTCCTCAACCTCCTCCCCTGTAATGGGCTCCTCCAATTGAAAAGCCGTCTGGTCCTGGGGCTCGTGTTTTAAGCGATTTAATGGCCTCCTCAACCTCCTCCCCTGTAATGGGCTCCTCCAATTCGTCTCTCGCTTCATCGGCGAGACGGGGCACTGCTGCCTTCTGCAGATATTCCATCTGTTGCGGTAGGTTCCGTGGGGTTGCCTTCATGACTTGGGTCAGGTAGTCTGTTGCGAGCCGTTTCTTTTCGGGCTCTGAGTACCATGTGACCCCCTTGGAATCACACAGCCCTGCGATCATGTTGACGCGTCTCCGCTTGGCTAGTTTGGCCACCAGGAACCTGTTCGTCTTGTTGCCCTTCGCGTAGTATGATTGTTTGGCCTTCGCCATCAGTACAGCTGTTTGTTCCGCATAGTGGGCTTCTAGCTTTTTCCTCGCTGTTTGTATAATCCGTTGCATCTTAGGGGACCAGCCTTTTTCCTTGTGGATTGCCCCAGCCTCTCTTAGCTCATCCTCTAGAGCTATCCGGGTCTGGCGTCTGTTCCGATGGTAGGCCGCTCCTTGAGCAATCAGGGAACCCCTGATTACTGCCTTCATGGCATCCCAATTATTCGCTAGCGAAGTGTCCGAGGCTGGGTTTTCGTCAAAGAAATTTCTTATCCCCGTTGCGATCTTGTCTCTCGTAGCCATGTCATTGAGGATCGGGTCGTATAAAGACCATTTACGTGGGTTATTGAGGTTGAGGTTCTGAACCCGGAGTTCCAGGATCACTGGAGCGTGGTCGGATATGGCTCTCGTGCCGATGGAAACCTCTTTGACAGAGGGGAAGGTTTGCGGGGAGATCAGGAACAGGTCGATCCTTGAGAAGGTGCGGTGGACGAACGAGTAGAAGGAGTAGTCTCTTTCGTCGGGGTGAAACACCCGCCATGAGTCTATTATCTCCAAGGACCTGAACAGCCGGAGGAGGCTGAGTGCCTGGGTGAAATCGCTTGGAGTCGGGTTGTGTGACCGGTCTTTAGTAGGGTCGGGAACCCCATTGAAGTCCCCTCCGACAATTGTTTGGCCCTCCACAAAACTAGCGAGCGTCGTGCCCAAGAAGTCATAGAAGTGTGATTGTCCAGTGTTAGGGGCATACACCGAGATGAGGGTGTATAGGTCTCCCATCAGGAGGCATTTGACTGCTGTGTATCGGCCTTCCGGGCATATTTTCGTTTCCAGGATTTGCGGGTTCAAGTCTTTCCTAAAGAGGATCGCTGTGCCTCCCTTTTTGCTTGTTCCAGAGGCAGAAAATTGAAGCGGGAATAGCCGAGAGCGAAGCCGGATCACGTCCGCCGGCAGCAAGTGAGTCTCTTGGAGCATAGCTATCGCTGCGTCTTCGTCCTGGAGTTTTAATAAAATTACCTTTCGTTTGTTAGGGGAGTTCAGTCCATTAACATTTAGGGAGAGGATTCGCAGAACCTGGTGGTCCAGTGGTGTCCCATTCTCTGTCTCTTGGGTTGGGGGGGGTTGTGAGCCGGTGATTCAGCTGCCATGTTTGTCGTGAGATCTCGTGGTACCATCCTGCACTTGAGGTTTTAACGTGGAGCCCCAATGGGGGGCTGCAACTTTAACTGGCGGGTAGACCGACATTGTAAGTACGGGCGTACCCTTGGCCAACAGGGCCAACTGTCCCATCGCGTATCGAGTACTGTGGGTTTCCAAGGAACGAAAGTTGGAAAGTATCCTTGGAGTGGGTATGAACCGTGAGTATGGTCCGCCGTCTCCACCTTCAGAGCACATCAGTCTAAGCGTTAGGTGGCGGATCCATGTTTAGGTCAGGTCAGAAGAGACCAGGGAAAGATGCTGTTGGAACCTAGGGGCGCGGGAGCGCCATTGTTCATCTCTTTCTGTTGCTCCGCTGAGTTGACGACCATGGCGAACGTTTAGGTTTTGGGGAGGGAAGCGGCCCAGAGTCCTCAGATCCCTCCGGGTTTGGCGTGGGAAGTTCCTGGGGCGAGGTTGGATGCATGATTCTCTCTGCATCCTCCAAGTGACTAATCCGGCGTAGGGTGCCTTTATATGTGAATTGTAGAGCCGTTGGAAACAGCCATCTATAGCGGACTTGCTGCTCCTGGAGGAACAATGCCAGGGGTCGGAGTGCTCTTCTTTTCTGAAGGGTAAGTGGTGAGAGGTCCTGATAAATTTGAAGTGGCGTGCTCTGGAAGGTGATTTCCTCCCCTTGGCGGCTAATCGCCGAAATTGCCTCTTTAGTTGTGAAAAAGTCGACCCTGGTGATGACATCTGGGGGGGGGGTCCGAGTCTGCCCCTCGGCGCGGGCAGAGTCTGTGGGTCCGGTCTAGCAAGAGCTGAGATTTATCCAGGTCCGGGAGGAGGGCCTCGAAGAAGCGTACCACGTAATCCGCTAGCTTGTTGTCAGGGACGGAGGTTGGGACGCCCTGAATGCGAAGGCTTTTGCGGCGCGCCCTATTTTCAAGGTCCTCATGTTTAAACTCCAGGATCTCGCATTTGTGATGCAGGGTGTCAATGGCTCTTTGCATTTCCCCTAGAGTGGTAGTATGATCCCGAGAGTGGTCTTCGATTTCTCCGAGCCTCTGTTCGACCTCCGTAACCCTTTGGTCTGTCAGTTCGGTGGTGAGTTCTGAGAGGCATGAGCGAAACTCCGACTTAATGTCCGCCATGAAGGCTATCAGGTCCCCTTTGGTAGCGAGGGCTCCCCCGTCCTCCTGCGGTTTCTGTGGGGTAAGTTTTAGAGGCTCTTGCTTCTTGCTTTTATCTAATGCAGTAAGCATGGTGGAAATATCTGCGCACTTGCTAACCTTTGTTTGCCTGGACATGATGATCGTGTTGGGCGGTCTTGGCTGGAAGAGTTGCAGCGGGGACCAAAGCTGTGGGAGACGGACCTCAGCCCCCTCCAGGTCCACAGAGTTTAGTGCGTTGTAGGGGTGGGAGGTTGTGTGCTTTCGGCGCCAGCCGCCCAGGAGTGTCCAAGCATAAGAGTGTGAGCGAGAAGCCGGTGGGAGTAGCCGTGAACCCGCAGTGGTCTAGGTCGCTGGCTGGATGAATGGGCCGGGGCGCCCCAGGAAGTACTAGTGCAGGGAGGATCTCAGTGGGACCGGACCGGAGCAGGACGACCCATCGGTGCGTGGAGGGAGGGGGTGTGTCGCTGCGGTATGGCCCGCGAGGTCGAGGCTTCTCTGGGTAGCAGGGATTATCTCGCGGCCTCCGTATTTTCCTCCCCGTCCTCACCATATGTCGATCGCTGGGGGGGGTCCGTGATCCCTCTGTGCGCCCTCCGCGTGTGACTCCGTAGTGCCGCCGGCTGAGGCTGGGCGGGGGGCCGGAATCGAGCTTCAGAGCGGGGGAGGGGAAGATCCCATCACTCCCTTGATGTGTGCGTCTAGGCCCCGGGCCCCGCCAGGCAGCGAGGAGGGAGAAGGCTCCACGCAGCAGCCCCAGAGGAAGCTCTCACGTGCATTCCGGGCAGCCCTGATATGATCCGGTTGGCTCCGTGTTGGCGGGTCCGTCCGCTCCTCTTCTTCGGCGCTCCAGAGCCCCGTCACCACCAGATGCGTGATATGTTGCTGAGTTGCTGAGTTCCGGCGAGGCCACCATCTTGGTTTCTTCGGATGGTGACGGGGGAGAGATTCGGCCGCTAAGTTCTAGGAGAACGCTCCCGCGTTCGGAGGTCATCTTGGGCCAGGTTGTGCCATATCGGTTCCGATCGCCGTAGATGGCATTGGCGACTCGGAAGCTCGATCAGAACTGCCAGAATTTGACGGCGGCGGCTGGCATCCCACAGGCAGCCTCAAGGGAGCGACCACATCGATGGCGCTCCAAGCCACACCCCCCCCAGAGAAGGATTTTGATAGGGTGGAGTGGACACAACTCTTCCACACTATGGAATACATGGGATTCGGGGGGAAATACCTGCAAATGATCAAAGCCAACTATAACTGACCAGTGTTGCGGAGAGCTCTGAACGGAATTCTGTCAGGACTGGTGTCCCTGAGCAGAGGCACCAAACAGGGATGGCCACTCTCACCCTTGCTATAAGCCATATTTTTAGAACCACTTTTGATTCGGATTTGGGAAGCCCAGCAGGTGAAGGCGATAGTAATGTGTGGGGAAGAGCACAAACTAAAGGCCTTCGCGGACGACATAATAGCATTGACGACCCCAGAACAATCCCTGCTGGCGTTGATAAACAAATTAGATCTATTTTGCTCTATTTGAGGTTTGAAAATTAACAAACAAAAGTCAGAAATATTAAATTTAACAGAAGACCCTGTGATAGTAGATAAACTGGCCCAAACCACACGACTGAACAACTCACTAGAAGGGATCACATACCTAGGGATCAAACTAACGTCCACAATAGGGCGGATGTACAAAGCTAACTACCCGAAACTCCTGGCAAATCTAAATGTAGACCTAGAGAAATGGAATCCCCTAAACATCACATGGTGGGGAAGACTGACTGCAATAAAAAGGACATCCTACTCAACTACTTCCAAACGCTGCCAGTAAAGATCCCGAAAACATTCTTGAGGTCGCTAAATAAATTAGTAAACATCTTTATATCGAAACACAAACGGCCATGGACATCGATGTCGACATTAACAGCACAGAACAACCAAGGCAGATTAGCGCCCCCACACTTTCGTAGATACTATGAGGCAGCACGATTGAGGGTAATAAGGGAATGGGTGGCACACTCCCCCCAGCACACATGGGCTAGACAGGACAGGGTGGTGGCAGGCTCCGAACTCTCGAACCTACTATGGCTAAGTAAACGTTACAGACATCCTAATACCAAGATAAATGAAGTCGTGGGAGTTAGGATTGAGGCGTGGGACAAAGCGGTCTAAAGAGGGACCCTAACGACATACCCATCACCGTTCTGTCTGATGTTTGGGAATCCGGACTTCTAGATGGGGATGGAACAGAACATGTACACAAACTGGGTACACGCAGGCTGCTGCAAGATCAGAGACATGTATAGGGGTCACCAGTTATGATGCTTCAGGAATGCAAGCAGTCACTGGGGATAAAGGACAGAGACAAATTTAAATATACCCAACTAAAACACTGGCTCACCTCCTACCCCATTGTAGAAGCATCCACAAGACAGCTAACACCGTTTGAGACCTACATGACAACAGACACAGGCACAAAAAAGATAGTCTCAAATCTTTACAAATTCCTCAACGATCAAGGGGAAGAAACATAATGGAACTATATGAAGCAATGGGAAAGAACTCTGGGCGAACCGGTCACAAGGAAACAATGGTAAAATCTATGGAACATAGTCCCCAAGCTAACACGCTCGATGCAGGTGAGAGAGATGTGGCAGAAAGTTATATTGCAATGGCACTGCACCCCTGAGAGACTTCACGCAATGTACCCGTCTCCTGCCGACACGTGTTGGCGAGGATGCCCCATGAAAGGGGACTGGAGGCATATATGGTGGAGCTGCCCGTTCCTCCAACAGTTCTGCGGAGAAGTGAAATCCCAAGTGGGCAAATGGTGCAGGGAACAGACCAACTTCAGGATAGGGTATGGATGATGGGGATGTGGGAACCAGGCCAGGAACCCCACACGAAAACGCAAAAGAGGGGAGTAATGATCTTGGTAATACCAGCCTGGCTGACTATTGCCCAACGCTAGAAACAAAAAACTCCACCCACGCTATACAATCGGCTACAGAAAGTTTGGCGATTTGTTTCGCTTGAATGGATGACATATAAACTTCAGGGAACACCTGAAGCTTTCTGAAAAGACTGGGGCAAATCCTGGAATACCTACAAAGTGACTATATGCTACAATGGTGCCCGCACAACATCAGAAAACTAGACATTTTGTAAAAACTTTCCACTGCCCGGATGAAGACTCAATCAACACCACAGAGGGAGGGACAGGGGAGGGAACAGGGAGTTGGGGGAAGTTGATAATCTGTTTGTATACTGCAAAATCAATATAACATGGTTTTTAAAAAAGTGTGGTACCACATAGACATTGTATATATTTTCCGCATTAGAATTGCCAGAGTACAAAGTGTGCTATTAATTGATGTATATATCTTGAACCTTATTTTTACATAAAGAACTGTGTTAGCACGTAACATATTGTGTGGACATTCCTTTGTGGGGGCTTGGGGACTACACTGTGCTTATGAACCAGCCTGCATCACCTCCTGAGAGCTTAAGCCTTGGTTTCTCGTCCCAGCTACCAAATAGAGAACCTTGCCTGGGGTGCTCTGTGCTTCTACTCTGCCATATAGAGGGAAGGAGTACAGATACCCCCCTCCAGTCTTTACAGTGTCAGAAATCAGAAACTTTCTAGGGATGGTTACATATTTTGGGCGCTTCATCCTGAATCTGGCAACATATCTGTACCCCTCCGGCTGCTCACCTGGAAGACAAGGCGTGGGAATGGACCGAGAGGGAGCAAGAGGCTTTTGAAGCTATTAAGCAGGCACTCACCGGAGATGAAACTATGGCTTTTTTCGACCTGCGGAAGGAATCCGAAAAATGTGGTAGACGCCAGTCCTGTGGGATTGGGAGCGGTCCTGTCACAGCTAGACTCGCAGGGACAAGTGAGACCAGTAGCATATGCGAGCAAGACACTGTCCAGCACAGAACAGTGGTATTCCCACATTGAAATCTACGTCTAAGGCAAACCAGTGACAATCGTAACAGACCACAAGCCGCTATTGCCAATCATGGCAGGCTCGTCATCGAAGCCACCCCCGAGGATTGAGCGGTAGATGCTTACACTGATGGAATATGGAGTACTGTTTGTGTATAGGCCTGGGTCTCACAATCCCGCAGATTACCTCTCACGACACCCTAAGGGAAATGATGATGTAGAGAGTGCAGAACAACTTGTAGCAGAAGACCACGTCCAGGTAGTAGTTGCAGTAGTCAAGCCAGTGGCACTGTCGAACCAGGAAGTGGCAGAGGTGTCAAACTGTGATGAGTGTTTTGATCTGGTGAGGGCTGCCATTGCCAATGGCGACTGGAAAACCATTTTGACAAACCTACACTGGAGAGTCCAGGGAGCCCAGCGGCAACTGGAACAGCTATGGAAGGTATGACATGAACTCTCGTCAACTGAGGAAGGACTCCTGTTATGACCAAGCAAGCTGGTAATTCCTCTGGTGCTGGTAGAGAGGGTAATCGAACTGGCGCATAATGTGCATCAAGGGGCGGCAAAGACAAAGTCGAGGTTACGCCTGAAGGTGTGGTTTCCAAACCTGGAAGCGAGTGTGGAGGAGTTAATCAGCAAGTGAGTGTGATGCCATGCTGCAGCACCTGCCAACAGAGAACTGCAAATTGAATCTATGCCTCGCAGTGCTCAACCATGGGATGTGGTACACGTGGACTTTGGCTCCACAGGTCGTGGAACACACTTTCTTGTAATGAATGACCAGTGGTCCAGGTATCCAGGAGTGCAACTGGCGCAGTCCACAGCTTTTGAACAGGTGGCACAGGTACTGGAAAAGATCTTTGCTGCACATAGTTTTCCAAGGATCATCTGTTCAGATAACGGTCCCCCGTTCCAAGGGGAATCTTTTGCCGAATTAATGGGGTAGTGCGGGATCACACATAGGTGATAACAGCAGTCTGGCCAAGTGCCAATGGGGAGGCTGAATGCTTTGTGAGAACTCTAAATAAAGTGTTCGCCATTGCCCAAGGAAACTCTCTCAAGAGGACACTGTATCAGTTCCTGCGAGAGTACCAATCCACACCGCACAGTAGCACTGTGTGGCACCAGTTGAAGCTCTATTTCGAAGATGCCCTCGAGTGGAAAGACGGTCCCCTGGAATTGTCAACGATGAAGGAGTGTTTGAAGACCGAAGAGTACACAACGAACGGGAGAACCTATGGAGACACCCGAGACCACCCGACCTGGCGGTAGGAGACCCAGTATTGGTCAAAAATAGAAATCCTGAAGGAAAACTTTCCCTTACATATGAACCCTGCCCCATGGATGCCATCCAAGTCAAGGATTCATGGTGATGGCAGCTGATGCAAAAGGGTCGGTGACACAAAATTCCTGTTTCTTCAAAGGGGTGGGAGAAAATGGGGAAAAACCAGAAGAGGTAAGGGAGGCCACTGACCCCAAGATGAAAGAAATGAAGAACGCGAGGACACCAAGAAGTGTGAGACCTCAGCCCGGGTAAGTGACCGGGCAAGGGGAGAGGGCGGAGGAGGCTAATATCCCAGTCGGGAAAACCAGAGGGCCCGACACATTTCAAAGACTAAGTAATGTATGAGTAATGGACTAAGATCATTCAGACACTAAGCCGGATACTCAGGGGAATGCACTGTTTGCAAGCTAATATATACGGCCCTGTTTGAGGCCATGCCATACTCTGTTGCCCACGTTGGGCCGGCCAATCCTGAATATATGTTTATAATATCATTATGTATGGTGTTTTAAATTGTTCCCTATGAAAAAGGTTTTGAATTGTTTCGCATGAAAAAGGAGGAATGTGATGTAGTCATTTGGCTGTGCGACGGAAGTGTTAAGCCGTTGCACGTAAGATGAATAAAGTGGGGAGGCCTATATACCGGGGTTCCACACAAGGCGCATCACCCTTAACACTGAGGATGTCTGATTCTTCAGTGTAGCCATAGCTCTCAACTCACCCGCTTTTGGCGGGTGACACCCGCCAAAAGCATCCACACACCCGCCCACCCGTCAGCTCCTTGGTTTCACCCGCCTTCCCCCACCTCACGAGACTCAATAGCACTGCGCATGCGTGCTGCTGGCTCTGGGCGCAGGCATCTGGCATGTTTAATGAGCCAGTGCGCGGGAAACAAAAGTTGTTTGGTTTCTTGCGTGCGACGTGCATCCTGCAAGCTTTTTTGCCTGAGACAGACGACCTCGTTTCGGAGTGGAGTGCCTGCCTGCCTGCTGCTGCAGCCTCGGATCCAAGGACTCTGAGCCACTGCTGCCTGCCGCCTTTGAATTCCGTCGTGGAGGCGAGGAGGATTACTTCAGGAAAACAAAGCCAGCCTCCAGGTAAGAAAAGTGCTGTCAGCCCCACTACGTAACTTGCCAAAATTCTGTGACCAAAAGAATGTAGGATTTTTCACGTTTCAAAAATAATTCACTGCAATGATATTTGTATGCATATTTGTTCTATAAAAAAGAGCTTAAGGGTAAGTGCTATATAATACCATATTATCATGTGGCCTTGGACGTCTGCTTGGAGTCACAGTAATTTGTCAAATTATTTGACAATATGGATCTATACACACAGATATTAATGATACGTATGGTGATCCATTCTGTATGACATGTATATCACCTTAGTGAAATCATAACCATATTTTTCGTAGTGTAGTTTACTTAGGAACAATGAGAGGGAAGGGGAGAGATGTGAGGGGGGAGGGGTGAGGGAGAGATGGAGAGAGGGAGGGGGTGGAGGGAGAGGAAGGAGGAGGTGGAGGGGGAGAGGGATGTGGAGAAAGGGGAGAGAGAGAGGGAAGAGGAACAGGAAGGGGGAAAGGGAGCGGGAGGGGAGAGGGCAAGGGAGAGGGAAGGGGAGAGAGGGGTGAGGGAGAGGGAGGGGGAGAGAGGGAGAGGGAGGGGGTAGAGGGAGAGGAAAGAGGAAGTGGAGAGCGAGAGGGAGGGGTAGAGAGATGAGGAGAAAGGGGAGAGGGGAAGAGGGAGAGGGGGAGAGAAACAGGAAGGGGGAAAGGGAGCGGGAGGGTGAAGGAGGTGAGAGGGGAGAGGGAGAGGGAGATGGAAGAGGAGATGGAGAGAGGGAGAGGGAAATGAAGAGGGAGAGAGGGTGAGAGAGAGAGAGACTCGCATGACTTCTGGGCATACCTCCATGCCCTTTGTGGTGCTGGACACAGGCTGCTGTTCAGTCTGTTGTTTGGGACAGGGAGTTGTTCAGTCTGTTACTGGGCAAAATGTTGCTCAGTCTGGTGCTGGCAGAAGGTGTTGTTATACCAAGTAATGGCACAGGGTGTTTCCAGCATGGAGTTGGGCACAGTGAGTTGGCCAATCTCCTGTTGGTCCCAGAGCGTTGGTGACCACCAATCTAATTCTGCAAACATTTGGGCCTTTACCAAAGCCCCCAAGTGCAAAAGTAAGGTGTACAAGCCGGGTGTGTTTACTTTCACCCTCCCAGGCATTTTACAGCCATTTGGAGGCCGAGAAAGAGCATGAAACGGAATTAACATTTGCGCTGAGCATTCCCCGTCCACCCTTCAAGGGCACATGCTGAGCAGGGTGGTTCATTTTACTTGTGGGTGAGAGAGATAGAAGTGAAATACTCATCTATGAATAATATCAAAGTTATGTCACTTTAATAGAATGTCCCTCACTTGTGGAGTGCTGGAAAGTCTTGCCTGCTGCTGGCCAGCTGCCTCTCTATGTAGCGTCTTCATACAAGGTGCTGTCACTGTTGCCCTTCATCCTGTGTTATAGATTATTTCTCTGTCGTGGGTAGACTGCATAGGAGCGGCAGGACTGTGCCTATCTACCACCACAATTATAAAAACAGAACAACATGGCATTTTGACACACAACAAAAAAAGAAAACTTCAAATCATTACAGATGCAGGGAACTCATCTATTAGAGCTCTGTCCATGCTCTATGGGGCAAAATTCATACAAACCTCTTAATTTGTATATGCATTACACCAACAGAAGTGACTTCACAGAAAAGGGCTTTGCATCCGTTTTTGCTACATGGAGGCACCATGGAAGTAGACTTTAGAATACGTTCCCATAAGTAAGCCAATTGGCAAATAACTTTGTGGTTCAAAATACCTAAATTGCACGATTGGTATATATGGGGCAACTCTATAGTCAGGCCTTTTTTAAATAACAGCATGATATTTTAACATACGCTCTGCAGTCAAACACTTACAGAGTAAAACACAGAGCTGCAGATCTGCCCAGGATCACACTTTGGTTAAATGGTGGAACTGGGATGTTGACAATTTAAGCCACAGACCACATCTTCACAAGTTTAGTTGATATAGATATTTATTAAGGTTCCCCTTTGCCTGTCATGTGCTTCACTAATACATTATTTGTAAAAATGCCTTTCATAATTAGCTTTAGATTATATACGTCATCATAGAAATATGTTGAGCAATAAGAGACATTGATGAGCCACCTGAAAGGATGGACACAATCTGGGCAAGGTTTACTAAATTAAAACTCTTCCCTCATCTTTGTAAACTGGTACTCCTAATTTTAATTTTGCCTCATTCAAATACTCAGGAAGAAAGGGTGTTCTCCATGATAAGAACAAACAAAACAGAATTTAGAAGCAGCTTAGATCTGTCCAGAACACTATCGTCAATTATACGAGTAAAATTACACACCAATGAAGCCTCACAACCTTGCCACAGATTGAAGCCAAATGATGATTTGATAGAGCTAGCCAAAAAGGCTACACGAGCATACAACCTGAAGCATAAGAACTAAGGTATTTGAATTGCAAACTGACCAATGAATAATTGTTCAAATTGAGGCTTTAGTCTCCAGATTGGTGTACTGCCTCTGTTCCACTATTTCGAGTTTAAACATCACGTGAGCACAGTTGGTTTCTTGTGAAAGTTCTACATTTATTTTGCAGGCAGGTTTGCTTCTGGGGGAAAAAAATAAACTGTACAGAAAGAACATGTGTATTGTTTTTTTAACTGCATTTACTTGGTACAATGGTTGCATGCAAAAGAGCCTAGTTTTGTAGCAGTGTAGTAAGTTAATAGTGGTATTTTCTTCGCACACCTTCCTGTGATGTCACTTCCTGTGATGTCACTTCCTCTAACCCTGGGCACCGCCTCCGGTGTCCAACCCAGGCTCTCACCCTCCAAGCAGTCTCAAAAGGTTGAGAGGTATGGTGTAGCTGTTGCTTCTATTTCTCAAGGGGCAGAGTACAGGTCCGAAAAATCCAAAGGCATGGAATACTGAAATGGCAAAGCGTATTAGATAGGGAAAATCACTGATGGCTGACATTTGTTTTCAAATGTATCCTGTCATTGCAGGGTAAGGAACGGGAATATTTCCATAACAAACATGACATATGTGAATACATTTGTATGTAGGCCGCCAGGCAAAGCCGCCACTTGGCAAAGGCCTATGGAAAAGGCCTTTGCCTCTCTCTGCAGCTCCGCTGCGAGCTACGAATCCAGGACCACTGCCCCCAACAGCAGGAACCAGCCCGGTCCTCGCCGCCATCAACACCCACGCGGCCTCCGCCGCAATCAACATCCAGCTGGAGCCGTGTCTGGGCTCCATGGGAACGGAGCACAACAAAGGAGGAGCGGAGTCAGCTGACTCGCGCGCCGCGGCCTGCAGCCCCTCCTCTCCCGCTTTAAAGGGAGAGGAGGCCCGCCGCCAGGCAAAGCCGCCACTTGGCAAAGGCCTATGGAAAAGGCCTTTGCCTCTCTCTGCAGCTCTCCGCTGCTCGACGTCGCGGGACGGAGATCCCAGACTCCATCATCTAGGTAAGCCATCCAGCTGCCTCCAATCCACATTTCTCTACACCCTAACTTGCACTGCCCGTAATGCACGACTCAACACACGTACTATAATTACCCAACGGACTCGCACTCAAAGTACAAACTCTCGCAATAAGCGTCTCGGCAGTAGATGCTGGTGTGATACCTCTCCGGCCAATACCACCCTCTGCCTCACTGGCACTGCTTGCCATGAATCTAACCACCCACTAGCTCCCACACGAGGACCCAATGTTGCACACTGGCCCGCTGTGCCTGCTGCCCCCACTGTTTTGAACCTGCCTGTATTGAATTTGCCTGCCGTGCCTGCTGCCCCCACTGTATTGAACCTGCCCGCTGGGTCTGCTGCACCCACTGTATTGAACACACCGGTGCCTGTTGCCCTTGACACAACTATCCTGCCTACGCATGACCCCATGGCCATCTCAGCCACGGCCTTTCCTACCTCCACCCTTAAGTGTGCCCTAATTAATGCCCGCTCTGTCCCAGCACATGCTCTAGACATTCATGACTTAATTCTCAAAAACAACACTGACCTCATTATTATCACCGAAACCTGGTTGAATGACTCATCAGGGCCTGCCCTCTCCCTGGCCATCCCAGACGGATACTGCATTTACAGGCAAGACCGAGACCTTCTTAGAGGCGGGGGAGTAGCCCTCATCGCCAAAGACAACCTCACCATTAGGAGGATCGAAGGGGAACTTGGCAGCTGTGACTACCTTCCCCTTAGAATCTATCTTTCCCCCAACCTCACCCTGACCCTTCATATTATTTATCGACCTCCAGGTCCCATTGCCGAATTCCAGGAATCCCTCATCCAAGCACTCTCTGCCAACCTAAAGAAAAATTCCAAAGTCCTTCTCACAGGTGACCTTAACCTAGGCCTCAACGACCCCAATGACGCCCACGCGGCCGGCCTTAATAAAGCCCTCGCCACTCTCGGGTTCTCACAAACGATCTCGAATCCTACCCACCTCAAAGGGCGCACCCTGGATTGGGTTGGCCACCACAACTGCCCAGTGCTAATCACTGGTAACTCTCCTGTCCCGTGGACAGACCACCATCACATCCAATTTGACCTGGACACTTCTAAAGGGCCCCCTAAACCCACCATCCCACTTCCCGCAGCTCTCGCAAGAAGCTCCCGCTTACTAACTGTAGAAAGGATCACGCCCTTCCTTGAGATACCGGCTCTCCAAGCCCCCTTTTCAACTGACCCTGACACCCTTGCCAACGCCTTCAAACTGACAATCACCAATACGGTTGACGCCGTCGCCCCTCTCACTCTAAGAAAATCTAAGAAAGCCAAGCATACCAACACATGGTTCTCCCAAGAGCTTCTTCAGCTTCGGTCCAAGAAACGAGCTGCCCTCTCAGCCTGGAGAAATAAACCTAACGATGCTACCAAATCCTCCTTTAAGACTATTTCCAAGGATTACAAAACAGCTATTATTTTCGCTAAAGCTAACTCCTTCAACAATAGGATTGCCAACGCCAAATCTACTACCAAAGAAATCTTCACCATCTTCAGGGAACTTGAAACTCCATCCACCTCACCATCCACCATCCAGAAAGATGAAAAATGGTGTAATGACATCCAAACCGCCATGTTTAATAAACTAAATACCCTGCAAACTAAAATTCAGGCACACCAAAAAGCTATGACCCTCCTTATCGCCAACCAGAACACTAACACCAGCAAAGAGACCAAAGCCCACTCCTGCCCGCCTTTCGACTTCAAAGACATCACTGAATCTGAGGTCATCACGCTCTTAAAGACCATCAAACCATCTAATTGTAAAGGCGATGTATGCCCTGCACAGCTAGTCAAAGACTGCGGTCCCACCCTGGCCCCCTTCATCACAGCCTTCATAAATGCATCCTTTCAGTCTGGCCATGTTCCAACTGACCTTAAGGAAGCCTGGGTCCGTCCGCTCCTCAAAAAGCCCTCACTTGACCCATCAGTACCAGGGAACTACAGACCCATCACTACTGTCCCCTTTCTATTGAAAATTTTGGACAAAGCGGCCTACCATCAAGTCCAAAAATTCATCGAAGAGCACCGCCTTCTCGGCCTTCGACAGTCTGGTTTCAGACCTCGTCATGGGACGGAAACAGCCCTACTTGACCTAAAAAATCAAATGGATGACATCCGTGACGCAGGCAAACCAGCACTCCTGCTCCTCCTTGATCTATCAGCAGCATTTGACCTCGTTGATCACAACACACTCTGCCACCATCTCTCTATAGCAGCCAACTTCTCCCCAAAAGCATGCGCATGGATCACCTCATTCCTACAGGAAAGGGCCATGAAAGTCTTCTCGGACTCAGCATGTGCATCTCCTAGTCACATCAAATGTGGGGTGCCCCAGGGTTCCTGCATAGCACCCACCCTCTACAACCTGTTCACACGTCCTCTCTTCAATCTCCTTGATTCTATGGGCATCTCATACACGAATTATGCGGATGACACCCAAGTACTCATCCCGCTTACAGGTGACTATGAGCTGGACAAAAACACCCTCAACTCCATCTACGCCACCATCCAAGCCTGGATGGCTGACAATTGGCTTTGTCTCAATAGCGAGAAGACCGAGCTTTTACTTATTGGGTCACCAACCATTCTAGGCAACCTTGACAAACAATACACCTCTTTTACCATCGACAACATACCGATTGCGGTATCCCAATCAGTCAAGACTCTTGGAGTCTACCTCGACTCTAATCTCACCATGGATAAGCATGTCAATGCCATAGCCTCCTCTTCAGCATACTACTCCAAACTCATCTACGCAGCAAGACCCTTCCTATCCTCACAAAATGGCCTCACTATTGCTAGGGCCATCATAGGATCTAGGTTGGACTACTGCAACGCACTCCTTGGTGGGACCTCCGGAAAAAACATCGCCAAACTCCAGCTTGCCCAGAACAACGCCCTCAGGGCCGCTACAGGTTTTTCCAGGAAAGACCACATTTCTGACCTTAGGAGGCAGGTCCACTGGCTGCCCATTAGGCAGAGGATCATCCTTAAAATCCTCTCCCTCACCCATAAATGCCTCCATGACCTTGCTCCCCCCTACCTTGCCCAGAGAATTTCACGACCCTCCTCGGCCAGGCCCACCAGATCTGCCTACACCAACCTGATTTCTACTCCCAAGACTTGTAGAGTACGTGCGGGCGGTTCGAGCTTCTCAGCCCTAGCAGCCTCACATTGGAACGCCCTACCTTCGCTCCTCAGGGGGATTGAATCTCACCTAGCCTTCCGAAAAGCCTTAAAAACCAGGCTGTTTGTCTAAACCTTCCTGCCTTTATATCTACAGGCTCACGAACGTCATTTGTAACTATGTTCCGCTCCTCTCTCTGTAACTAAGTACCTTTTGTTTCCTATGTTTACACAATCTTGCTGCTTACGCCTTCATGTAATAGCGCCTCGATGTCTATGGGCTGCAGTGCGCTCTATAAATGTAAATAAATAAAATTTGTCATGCAAGTCTTTATCCCCGATTAGTATCTTGTCGCTCGTTACGCATATATATTTTTTTTTAAAGAAGGCGGTCACTGGGAGCGGCACACTGCGCATACTGTTCATATGCAGTCCAGTCCAGCAAGACGGAGGGTGAAAAATCAGCTGTGACAGCTGCCCTGCCTTCAGTTCTACACATCCACTAACCAATCCCTGACTTCGCTATTCTACGTTCATGGAAGAAGAAAAAAATTCACTTCCACTCTGTTGAATGAGCCGCTGCGCCAATAGGAAGTCTGGAAATGCTCACCCAATCAGAAAATCTAAATCATTGAGTCGACTTACTGTACCCTCTCCGCCAATTAACTGCGGCTATCCTCTGTTAGTTTTCCAGGCTCTAGGTGAACTTGCCAATTGCAAGCGTTGCTGCGGTTCAGCCAATGCTGCTTCCTGTTATTCTGCGAGCCAATGCGCGGAGCCACGGGATGTGTATGCCGGCAGGGCCCGCCCTCCTGCTTCTGCTCCCTCACCCATCTGATTACAATGGGAAGCTCTTCAGCCCCCGGCTGGATCCAGGCTGCGCGTGCGGCTACGTGGCGAGCGGGCGGCGGGGCCGCAGCAGCCATGGCCGCCCTGTAGAGACATGCAGAACTCGCACAGAAGTTTCCCCTTCAACATCAATTTCCTGCTGCCCAGGAGGAGGAAGGAGCTGCAGCCCCCGGCGCCTGGCAGCAGTGGTGCATCTACGCCAGCCAAAAAGGTACCAGGGACCACCTGTGACAGGAGGCACCCCGCCCACCCATAGAGCGATGCCTTGCATTGCGCTAGGCAGGAATCTTGGGGGGCAACCTGTCCGCATTGACCCAGTAAAATGCCACTGACCCAGTAGTAACTCCTCTGTTGGCGGCAGCATAACAGCCCCTGTCCCCAGCTGTGACCAAGAAAGATCACTGTCAGCAGCCTAGTGCTCCTTGTCAACATGTCTCGGTGCAAACGCTCGATCAGCAGAGCAGAAAGGCGGCCAGTCGGTTGCACAGAATTGCCTGTCAGCAACAGCACAGTATGCCCCTTGTCAGCTGCAATGCAGACGCCGTGCCCAAGTAGCAAGCAGGGAGATGTATCTTTGTCTGACGCACAGAAATTACACACCTCCTAATACAGACACTTTTTTTTGGTTAAAAGCAGCCAGATAGAATCATTATCCAAAAAGGGGGGGGGGGGGGGCAGTACACTCATCGCCAACCGGTAGCATCATGGACAGCTCTCCTTTAGCAGAAGAGCCATAGATGGTGTCCCGTGTTCAGAAGCAGCAGGAGCATCCCGAACGATGGCTCCCCTTTTTATACGCAGAACTAACTCTCCAGAGAAATTCAAGTTTCTAATAGAACTAAAAGCTTCATTCTTAACCACTGCCTTTAAAGCCACATGTATCGCAGAGACCCTTTTGCTTCAGCACTCTTCCCAAACACAGACCTACTCCTCTTCCGGCATCCCTGTGGACAAGATACAGTAAGCCTTATGTTGGCAAAAGAGGCGTCCGCTGCAGCAGAAGAATGGGAGTTCCCTTCGGTGGGTGACAGCAGGCCTGGTCTTAGTGTCCGCCCCATTCTGCACAGGGGGAGGCGTCACGTTGCCCTGTGACCTGCTCCTGACACAAGCGCTTGTCACGAGGGCTGTCGATCCCTACCGTTCCAGCTATTCCCTGTGTATTGAATACAGCTCTGATAACATTAGTTGGTTTATTTGTGGGGTTGCTTTTGACCTCAGCCACTAAGAACAGCAGTGAGAGTGGGCTGATGACTCTAATTACAATGTACCAGTTCCGCAAAGCCATCCGTCTTGGATGTTCTCACGCACTTCTTTAAATACAACGCTTCATCATTGAGAGCACAGTATATGGCATATGCCATTTAAATTACATAACCAATTGGAAGCAGCTGTTATTAGGTGTATATGTAAGAGAATGGAAGAGCTGTCGTACCAGCATGATCACAAAGGCTGTTTCCTCTGTCACACCAGCTATGCTAAATTGTTTCGCCCCTCCCAGCCCGCTTCTTGACCCCTCCACCCACACACAACCTCTCCAACCCATGTGACATGAGTTATTGCAGAGTCCAGCGGGACTATGATCTCGGGGACAGCAATTCAAGGCAGCTGCATCGGCACATCAATTTCTGAGTAAGGGATTGGGGTGGGAAGGAGATTTTCACATGTATGCCAAATTAAAGCCCCTCAATCCTGTTCTTTCTATTTAATGGGTTTGAAGCAAGTAATGCTTATCTTAATTTTTGGTGTCTAGAATGCCAGAAGGTGATATGCAGGCACACCTCGTCTGGTTCCCCTACAAAATAATTGTCTAAGATTAGAACGTGTTGAAGTTGATGGAGTTTTGACTACTTTAAAGTTCTCCATATACTGTCCTTGCAACAGACTGCAAAACTGAAAGGTGATGGCTGGAGTATTATGCATTAATCTAAACATCTACCAATTGCTCTAGGCAACCCTGCAGTCCACCTTTGTTCAGCTTGCCACCCCATTACAAAAGGATAAAGACCATATGCAAATCAGGCTTAGTCCCACCCTAGGGCAGTCCATTACGAACTACTAGGTCACATATCTTTTGCACGACACCACAAGATATACCAAACCTGCAAAGACTGCATCTTTTTGATGAAATCATGGTTGAGTTGGGGGTCACCCTGTGCTTAATTTGTAAGAAAATGTGCTATAGCCCCAATATTCTCTAGAATGCCTGTGGCACATCGGGTGGGCAGCTCGAGGCCCACTGTTGACACCACCCATGGCTACTCCATGCAGTGTCAACATATTTGGGGTTAAAGCTGCAACTCCCACCGGTCATTGAGGGTGATGGGTGCACTGTGTGATTTACAGATACCTATCAACATAGAATATTAATTGTATCTTGAAATAAATGTTTGTCTCTTTAAAGCATTAACATTTTGATCTGATCCTATTGGTGGCAAGTGTAGTATGTTAACCATGCTTTCCTCTTTATGCTAAACGGATGTACTGTCCTTGAAATTAAGATTGGATAAATAACAGCTAACATCAACTCCTGGGTAACCAGTATTAACCAGGGACCAGGAGCTACCATTGGGGAACGAGGAGCTGGTAAACATAGTTCCACAAATCTATTATTTCATTATGTCCATTATTTATGACCCCTTATCTTTTAAATGTTGTATAGATGTGTCCTAAAGTTTATTTATAGATTGTCCCAACCGTACAGTTAAATTCACATCAGTGTGTGTGTTTGGTATCAGTTGGTCTGGGAGCCAAAATAAGCTCCTGGTAGTGGTTAGTGTCAAGCTAGTGGTTGGTATCAAGCTAACCAGGCTCTTCAAGGCTACAAGCAGGCGCTAAATAGCTCCCAGCTCCCTTAAATTACGAACCCTGCATGTACAAATGCAGGCAAAATCAATTAGTGAGCCGATGAACTTGCCTGTCAAACACTGCAGCAAGATCTTCTTGTATAGGTTGGCACACATGACAGACGCTCCTTCGATATTGGCCTTTTCACTGAACTTGCCCCTGTGTTGGGGCAGCTAGCTGGTGACTGTCATGATGTTGTCAAACCACCCTGCTGGTGTATAACAGTGCGGAATATGTAGCAGTGTCATGCAGGCTGAGTGGAGCAGTGTGTGGACATGGATAGCATCAGTGCCCACCATTGTCACTGTGCAACTCACTGTTATTCATGAAAATGGATAAATACCCCTGCCCTACTAACTAGAGCCACCAGGGTTGTAACAATGAGCCAGGAGACCAGTGCACACTGTTGTTTTTTTTTTTTTTTATATAACTATGACCGACAGTTAAAATAATTGCTAAAATACCACAAGATAATAAAGCTGGAGTTATAAATAAGTACCAGAGCTCTGAAATAAGTGCTGGGGCTGAGCCCCAGCAGGCCCCCCCCCTGCACATTAAGCACTGGCCGGTCACCTAATACCAGAACGGAGGCAAACCCCTAATACAAATAGAATATTCATTGCAAATCACATTGCAGCTACTCTCTTGCCTCAATACCTTGATTTGTATTCCCAGTTGAACCGAAAGGTGTCGGGTGTTGGTCCCAATTAAAATTATTAATACGATGAAGTGGCTTTTGACAATTATAAAGGGAACAGCCTTCTGATTTCTTAATGGGTTTAGAGGCATCATAGAGTGTTAGGCTCTCTACACATTAACAACCAAATTGGTCATAAAGAAGGTTCACAGATTTTTCATGTAGGTTAAAGGTTAACTGCATACTAGTAAGTAGTGCTTGGGAGTTTGCCTTTTTTCTTTTTGGTTTTGTCTATTAGGTGGCACTTAAACACCATCTATAGCCTGACTATTACAGTGAAGGAGGAACACAGACAGCTTGTGGGTGTTTTTTTTATTTTTTTTATTTTTTTAATATTTACCCACCTATTGACTGCCCATGGTAATACTAATCCCTATGACCATAACCACTCACTACCTGCCCCCATCCCAAAAACACACCCTCCTAAGGATCTTTGAGCTAGCTCTATCAAGCAGTAACGTCAAATATGGTGGTGTATGGGGCCTGACAGTGTTATTTCTATGCAGTCCTATAAGATTTAACAGCTCAGTTGCAGCTGTAAATGTGCTATGGTGTAATAAAAAATATCTTGACCAATTGTGCTTTCAGCTACTTGATTTTATATGTAGTAGGCATGTCCATGCATCTGTTGTGAAGTCCTGATGAAAACATGCATTAGCAAAGTTCTAAATTTTGTCATGTGTTTATGTATTAGGCATTTTTAGGGACTGTCCTATGCTCAGGTACTTGCACCACTTGTTACAGTCTTATCGCCAGGTAGTACCATTATGGTATTTATTGAGCGCAGACCAGGCTTCGAGAAGCAATGGAGTGCCTTTCCAGAGGTATACAACAGTACAGATGCATAACGAAATGCTTTTCATAGGTAACAGAACAGATATACAGCAGGGCGTAGGATACAGAGGAGGGGTAAAGCTGTGTAGGGTGGCAGGGAGGAGAGGGACAGACTGCATCTAGTGTGTCAGGGGGCAACATGATGTCCTAGGTGTTGAGGATGGGAGACTCCTTGAAGAGGTCGGTCTTGAGTTCTTTTCTGAATTGTAGGAGCGTTGGGTCGAATCTGATGCTTACTGGGCGAATGTTCCATAGTTTTGGGTTGTAGGTAAAGAAGGCTTGTTTTCTGGTCCTTTCCTTTTTGCAGCAGCAGATTTCAAGTCTACACGTGTCCTGACTTGTGTTGATGTAATGTCCGCCGGAGATGCTGAGTTTCTCCACGGCGTAACAGTGTCTTAAGAGTGACTGCCTTTCTAGATGATGAAGCAAGACTTGAAGGGGATTTATGCGTGCATTGGGAGCTAGTGAAGGTCGATGAGGACCGGGGTGATTTGGTCGTATCTGTGTAGACTTGCGATGATGCATGCAGGACACTTCTCAGGGTCACAAGGAAGGACGGGAGGCGTTGGAGGAGAGCATTGCCCCCATCCTGGTAGAATAGGACCAACGCTTGAACGGTGGATTTAAAGCTGTCCGGATGGAGGAAGGGCTTGACTTTCTGCATGGGGGCTGACACCAAGCTGTTGAGTTTTCTCTGCTATGTGTGTCTTGAAGGAGAGATGCTTGTCGATGTGGAACCCGAGAGACTTCGGAGCAGGAGGTGAGCTCTGGTGTGAAGCCCTCTGGGTTAATGGTTGATAGCCAGGTCTGTATGTCTGGGTCCCTGCTGTTATTGGTGGGGAGTAGGAATTTGGTTTGGAGGGGTTGAGCTTCAAGTATGCACTGGACATCCAAGACTGGATCAGCGAGAGGCAGGTTTCGACCCTGTGGTTGTCCTTAATCGAGTCGATCCTGAGGTATAGCTCTGTGTCGCCTCGTGTTGGTGGATGTGGATGTTGTGTGTGTGTGTGTGGCTAGGAGTACTCCATGTATAGATTGAAGATCACAGGGCAGAGGATGGAACCCTTGGAGACGCCACAGGTGACGGGTAGCATTGGCAATCTAGAAGAGTCCATCTGAACAAACTGCTGGCGGTTTGCGAGGTAGGACTTAAAGCAGTGTAAGACAAGGTTGCCGCCTCCCCCTCCCCCAGCCCCCACATGAGCCGGTGTAAGGTGTCTTTGAGCGCATGGTGGTCTACTGTGTAGAAAGTGGCAGAGAGGTCGAGTAGAACCAGGAGGCAGGGGTGGCCATCCTCAAGAATATTGAGGGTGTCGTCGACCACCTTTATGGTTGCTGTCTCTGTGCTGCATCTGGGTCTGAACCCGGATTGGTAGGTTTGGAGGAGATTGTTGGTGTCGATGTGTTGCTGCAGTTGCGCGGCT
Organism: Ambystoma mexicanum; assembly: GCF_040938575.1. NCBI lineage: Eukaryota > Metazoa > Chordata > Amphibia > Caudata > Ambystomatidae > Ambystoma > Ambystoma mexicanum. Next base: position 1,232,975,823 of record NC_090929.1, read on the forward strand.
ACTGCTTTCTCAATGATCCTATGAAGGGAAGATGGGTGATTGGGCGATAGTTACCTAGGTTGTCGGGATCCAGAGTAAGTTTCTTTAGTAGAGAGATGTTTTGTCCTGTCTTTAGGGTCAACGGGAAGGTGCCTTGAGTTAAGGAGCTGTTGATGATCTCCAGGTAGGGAAGAAGAGCTTCTGCAGGGAGGGTCTTGAGGATGGATGCTGAGAGAATGTAGTCTATATACGATGCAGCCATGGTTTCTCTGTTGAGTGTCTTAAATATTGTCAGTGCCTGGGAAAATGCCTATCCAGTGCCTCCACAGAACTCTAAAGTGTTGGCTTTGCAAAATATCATTTCTTTGTGGGGATACATTTTAAGGAAGCATCATTGGTTTTTAATTCAAAAAAAGGTGCCCTTGTTTATTATTCCGAGTTAACCCTTTACACAATAACGTACTCTTTTTCTGAGAAGGGAGTCGCAGCAGTTTTACTTTTCATGGCCCTTCTCCTTGGTTGTCGTGTGTCCGTTTGGTATTGTATCAAGTATGTGACCACAATGGCCTACCTGGGCCTATCCAATAAACTCACTTTATTTTTTTAAGTATTGGTTACTTATGTGACACGTGTGACATGTATGCACTTTTAACACTAAACTGGTACCACGAACCTCTAAATGGTGGAGGGCCTAAAATTGGAGAAAGGTTCAATCCTGTACCCTAACAAAAAGGATTAACAAGTTGCAAGCTACTAGCCCGGCATAAACTCACTTTCCTTCTCGATTGTTGCACATATCACACATGTTCTTACCCGCCAAAGTAAAAAATGTGAATGCAGATTTTGTGGTCTGAAAAATCATTATTGAACGCTCGCATTCTTGGGAATGAAAAAGTTTTTTTTTTTCTTGAATCTAACCTATTTTGTAATGTACCTTAAATATTACTATTGAATTAATATTATTTTGTTAACGTAATTAGTTCTTCAACAAATTGAGGAGAATGTGAATTAGGCATTTGATGCCTTGATACTAATTCAATTATTGATGCTGACTGGAGATTCAATATTTGAAAGTGGTATATCCTGCCTCTAAAGCATGTATTTCCTAAAGTGAAATGTATGGCTTTTCCGTCCCTAAATGTCCCACCGACGCCTACACGTTTTGCTTAGGTCACTGAAACGCTGAGGTTATATTTGGCCTTTCGTTATTCCAACTTGCTACTTTTGGCAGTCACTCCACTTTGGCTTTTGGACTGTCCAGACAGGATGCTACGAAGGCCAGGCTTGTGTTCTTTGTTTTCTACAGATGGCGTTGCCTTCCTCTTCCTCAAAACTGTAGCTTTTTTATTTAAAGATCAAGCTATCTATATTGGTTTGTGGAACAGTGCATTTTTCACGCCTCCAGCTATTAACGTCACATTAGAAGCCCCAAAGACCAATCATTAGCAAGTCAAAGCTTCCCTTGTTATGCGGCCAGTGTCTAAGCAAAATCTATGTTCACGTTTTAAATATGGTTCTGAAATTGAGAATGTAAACAACAAATGTACGTGACAAACTAAATGGTATGTAAAGTTTTGTGGTTCGAAATTTCCTGTAACTATTTAGGTCCTGCATGTTGCTTGGACGATCCTGGTTAGCGTGGAACCAACAACTGTCGGTGATACTTTAAACTCTCCACTTGGTTATGACATTTATTCTATGTAGAGCTGCGCAATATGGACAAAGTCATATATCTATATTTTTGGGCTGAATGGCGATATACATCTCGATATTGTTTGTGGGTTAAATGCTCAGTTGTAAGCTGCCAACTACATGCGAGATGTCAAACCCCTTGATTTTATTTTAAGACGTGGATCAAAATAAAGTACAAATACAGGGTTTCCCCTTCCTGTTTGAGAATACACACAGCTGTGTAAATATCAAAATGTAAAAAAATAATATATGTAATAATGTGTATATATCTCAATGTTAATGATATTGTCTCATCCGATGTCGATTTAGAAAATATATCACCCAGCCCCAACTATGTGCTTGCGAGCGTGTATAAAGGACAATTCCAACACATCTAAAAGACATAGAAAGCATAAAGGGTCACATTTAATGAGCAAAAGCTACAGTTTGCTTTTCGTGTGGATTTAGATCTGTGCCCTGCTATGCACTAGCTCCTTGTTCCCCAGAAGTAGCGCCTACCTACTAGGTGCTGACTGATGCTTAGGAGCTGATTTCTAGCTGCTGCTCATCAAATTAATATTTAGACCCCTCTAAAAAGTGATGAGTGCAGGTCATGCATCTTGCAGCAGAATCCCATTTGCATTTGTGAGGATGTTTTAGCCCGAGACTTTTAATACAAAATTATACTGGTAATTAAAACATTGGAAAGTAAGATCTTCCACTCGGACCACACTTTCATAATGCTCTGTGCTGAAAAGTATAGTGCCATCATGTATCTCTACTTGACTGTCTGGCACCCTATACGCTGCGGTGTAGTTTGGCAACTTCGCAGTTGCAGAGTAACTTGCGTTCCTGCAAACAGCCTGTTGAAACCCACAGTTATAACCAAGGGGCTTCGTTTAACAGTGGGTAACCCTGATGCAAATTGTATATGATTGTGTATCCCCTAAGATCTGGTGGTGTTTGATTAATAAACATAAGCTGTTTTTGGCTTGGCCATCGGAATACACAGTATTAGCAAAAACCTCTGTCCTTTTAATGTCAGCCTGGTTTTCTAGTGACGCATTCAGCAAATCTATGGGCGAGAGCACACACCCCCTCATCGCCCAAAGTTCCCTTTTTCTCCTGTTGTGCTTTTCCCTGCAGTTTTCTCCTGTTGTGCTTTTCCCTGCAGTTCAACAATTTGTGACAAGGGGACTGCAGTATACAGGACCGGCAACTGTGCCATTTCAAATTTTGGTATATCTGGGAGGGGCAAATAAGCTGCAGCCTTTGCGATTGGTCCGCGGCTTCATTACTAAGTGCAACAAAATCAGTTTTGCTAATATACACAGCGTATTTAACAACCCCTACCTCCACAGACAATGTTAATGCGTCAATTAAATCGTGAAAGCAGTGCAGCATGCTTGAAAGGGGTCCCATAAGACTTTCTAAACCCTGTTCTCTGCCATCTAGGTAACCCAGAATGTATTGTTGTGGTTGTTGCGGTACATGCACAGTCAGAGTAGATAGTAACTGCCTTCCCCTTACTTATTTCCAGAGTCTCAATAAGCGCCACTAACTCAGCTGCTTGCGCAGAGTAATGTGACGACAATCCCTTCCCCACCTCCGCTTGGTACTCGCCACCCACAAGACTTACAACTGCTGTTCCTGTATGTCTATCACCAGTGTCCTGATCAATCGTTAATGACCATCAACAAAAAGTGTTCCTCCTGACTTCAAAGCATCTTCTTTAACACTTGTACCCCCCCCCCGACCCCTATCTTCCTCATAGGTCACACAATCATGTACATCCTCACCAGGCTGCACTGGGTCAGCCAAAAAAGTCACTGGGTTTACTACGTGACACCTCACTGATCATTGGAAGCATTTGTCAAAATAACCTTGTACCGAGAAACTCTCTGAGTAGTCTAGGTTGATTTTGGCATGTCCAAAATTGTAAAAACTGCATGCTCCATGTACAGTGTGACCGGGAAGCCCATAGCTATGGCTTGGGACTTTTGTATTGCAAAGGCTGCTGCAGCAAAAGATTGCTCACACGTAAACTGACCCTGTATAACTGAGTCTAACAACCCACTATGATGGGCCAAGGGTTTGTGATCTAATGATGTTTTCTGTGTTAGGCCCACTGTCATTATCTTCCCATCTGTATGCAAAAAAAGAAAAAATGGCTTTTGGTAATCTGGAGTTGCCAAAACTGGAACATTACTGATCGAAGTCTTGAGCTCCTGAAAAGTTCTCATTTCATCTGACTACTTGATCAGACTCTTCTCTTTTTGTGCTTCCTTGAGAGCTTGCAGCAGGGGCCTCGTGTAACTAGAATAGTCGAAAATCCAAGACCTACAATAGTTACAGAGCCCCAAAAACAGTTGCATCTGTTTTACCGCAGTTGGTTGAAGCGTGTTCTGAACTGTGGTGGCTCTCAGGCATTACCCTTCTCCCTGCGACCGATGCTACCTGTCCCAAATACACTACTTCTGTTTGACAATATTGCAGTTTTTCTTTGTCCACTTTGTACCCCTTCTCTGCAAGCAAAGTGAGGAGCCTGACTGAGTCTCCTCTACACAGTTCCTCTGAAGCACGACAAACAAGTACATTCTCCACGTACTGAATTACAGTGCTGGACATTTTGTAAGTTCCTCAAATCCATCTGAATAATTCTGTTAAAGACACTTGGAGATTCACAGTACCCCTGTGGTAACCTTGTGTGTTAAAATATCTGTCCACGATACATAAATGCTGTGAGGTACTGTGAATCACGGTGCAAAGGAACAGAGGAAAAAGACATTTTCAAATCAATAACTGTGAAGTGGGTCGACCTATTAGGGATGTTACAGAGAATGGTAGCAGGATTTGGTACCACTGGAAATTCTGTTTCAACAATGTTGTTCAGAGGCCGCAAATACTGAACCATCCTCCAACTAGACACCTTTGCCTTCTTCACAGGGTAAATGCAAGGCATAAAATAAGTAGTATGGCGGAGCTATTAGCTATGCAATTCTGTAGGTTTGCTAATTAAATTGGCACTTGTGTAGCAAAGTTAGCTATTTAAGTTGCCCTGTTCAATGAAAGCGCAGTTCACCCTGCATTTCTCTCTTGCCTTTAGAGTTCTTGCCACCCTCTTTTCTCTGGTCACTGCAAGTTCAAAGTGGCTAATGGAGAGAGTGCAGCAGTAATCATCCCCATAACTCATGTGCCCTTCGCTACGCACATTTTATTTTTCAAATAACTGCAAACAAGAAATAATCGGGATAATATTGTTATTAAGCTAACTGTATCCTGTCTGCCAAAGACCAGCATGTGTTCGTTTTTTTCTTTTTTTTACAAAAGGCTTTCAATTCCTTTTCTAAAAATGCAATAGGTTACGTAATGCATAATTACAGTATAGCTACTGTAAAACAATACATTGTCTCCATGCTTTACAGTGAAGTGTATCTAAATCTGTGTCAATTAGATTTCATTTTGTTGGGAAAGATAATCATATCGACGAGTGGACACTTTTGAAAATGTACATGACCACACCGCCAAATGTTAGCAAACCTAGTCCTGTGGCCTGCTGGTTACATACAGCTTGCAACTGGTGCTCAACCCATGAGCTGATCCCATACTCCTGGACATTCTATCTTACCATATTGGTTTATACCCGCTACACTGAGTGAGATGGCCGCAAACTACAATATTCTGCCTAGTTTGCCCAGCTCTCTGCCTGCTACACCATCCACCCTGCTTAGTCCTTTACATAATGAATACACAAAGCTAACTTGATATTTACTTAAAGTAGCGATCAATAGTTTGATCCAGTCTGTACATCTATAGACCTACTGCAAAACTGTACACTGTAGTGGGCCTCCAGAGCTCACTTTGCTCTATGGTTAGGATTGTATTATATATTTGCACCTGCAGTAGAGAGAGCTTGTCAAACTGTTTTCAGAGCCTTGTTATCATATCTATTTATTTGTGTCCATTCATGCAGCTAACCTTTTACAAACACTCATCCTGGGCTCGCAAAGCATTTTTGCCCACTCGCATAGTCGAGTAGATTTTAAGAAGGGCCAGAACTATTTGCAGGGGATGTTGGAAACTTTTATTTAAACTTTACTTTGTTTGCAGTAAATGTCAAAGGTTTCACTGTGCATGGCTGTCCTCTGGGTGGCAGCAGTGTGACAAACTAAAGTGGGTTTGTGGTGACATGCACCATTTTACAGAAAGAATTTGCAAGGCCAGATTTATCTCGCGTCTAACTTCAGCGGTAAGCAAAACTGCTGTATTGTTGCTCATTTAATATCTTGGTTACAAGTATCTTCTGGTGGCATTAAAACATTAGTAGAAAATTGCTAATCAAATGATTTGTTTGCTAATCAAGAAAAATGTAATTAGCAGAGTTTGCTAATCAATTTTCGAAAACTAATTTATGCCTTGTAAATGACTGTTACTTGGGGACACGGAAGGTTATATAATGCCTTGCTTCAACATCCCCATAATGGTCTCAAAAATCTCTTCATCTGCCTCCTTAGACATGGGGTATTGCCTAACCCTTGGTAACATTGCTCCTTGTTCTAATTTTATTTGCACTGCCCCTACACTTTTCAATAACCCCACATCATGGGGATTGCTGGTCCATAAGTGGTCCGGCACATTCTCAGAATCCTCCTTCGAGTATGGCAATGTTTTTCTCAAGATGAGTATAGTCTGTGGTACCTGCCATTAGCTGACAAGACACCCCAGTCTCAAAAACCATTTCACACGCGTCTTCTGCATCCTCCAACAATTGCTTATCGGACACGTCTTTTAACGATGAGGTCAGATCAATACACAACACTGTGCGCCATTCGCCTCTGTCTTAATCGATGCCTTAAAGAACCACCCTGTCCTTCACAATCACTGCCTCTAGAAGAATGGTAACGATAGTCCCTGGCGTTATCTCCGGTGACTCGGTAGTCCAGAACAAAAATTGTAGGGGTATCCGCTATATCTGTTCTCTTATTCCAGGTACCCAACTTAACTCTATCATTACCCCATACAAGAATAATGCAGAATGTACTGGCACTTCCCCCCAATCGCGCTGTTGCTGCAATAAGCGGGGAAAAGCGCTGCTTTTCTTAATGGGTACAATCCTGGAGTGGAGCACGCAGTGCTGTCCTTTGAAAACGCGATCGACATATTAAGCTTGCTCAGGAAGTCCATTCCCAAAAGGTTCGCTGGAATATCTTTGCAGTATAACAAGGGAGCAGATAAAGTTTGATTTACCTACCTTGATATGCAAATCTTCAGTATATGGAACCGATAGGACAGCCCCAAAAAATGCCTGCGTGTCCATTGCTTTGCCTGATAGAGGAAATCCACCGCCTTTAATACAGGATTTTGTGGTCTGTGACAACCATGAAAGAGAATCTGTTTACCTGCCTTTACATCAATCCGGGGTTCCTCTTCCGGATCTGTAGTAACTGATAGAATTGGACATGTCAGAGTTACCCGTGGGCTGGCCTATTCCTGATCCATTTGAGCACCAGGATGTGAAAAAGGGTTTCCTCTGAGTACACTTGCTCCAGTGAAATGGGCAACTGTGCCATTCAGTAGAGGATTCTTCTCCCAATCCTGTACTGGTATGATTGGGCGTGAGTCTGTGTCATTCCAGTTCCCAGGTTCTGATCAACCTGGACTTGCTGCAATGGCACAGAGTTAGGGGCATAGTGCAATATTTGGGTATTCATCTGGAGGGGACCTGCGTTAAAACTGTGGTCGACTTCGACAATCCTGTGACAAATGCCTCATTCTTCCACACGCCCAACACTGTACTCCATACCCCTCTGCCATAGGCCATTGAACTGTGGTCCCATTCCTCCAAATCCACTGAATGACCCGACACCTCGAGAGAATCCACCCCTAACCTGTGGAAGTCCTGTCATCGGTCTTGGTCCAGGTACATACATACCAGTCCGTCCATGCTTGTCCCATTCCAGAGTCTATTTGTTCTTGTTGTCCCAATTGTCCCTGCTGTCCCTCCATGAGGCTGGTTATCACTGCCCCCTCTAAACAAATCTTTGTTTTTTCTAGACCAGCTTGGCCTCAGCCTTTTTGTGCCTGGTCCATACTCTCCTTTTCCTTGTCCTGTCACCTCTTAGAAAAAGGCACCATATGCGTCTGTATGTCCTGCCAACTCTTTGCCTCCATCCCTACGACCTTGTCTAGGTCATGCTGTACTTCTTTAGGAAGTCCCTTTTTCAACATGTGATAACAAATAGGCAATTTTCTGTCCCATGCTTCTCCTGTCTCTGCTCTCCACATCTCCTGAATCAACTGAATGCGGGCAGTGGGATCCTCCTCTGACTTCATTGTTTTTGCCAAAAAGGATTTATGTCTGGTGTATCATGATACATTATCCTTAGTGCTCCCCAAACTCTTGTACCCTATAATTATTGAAAGCCGCACCATCATGGGTATTCATGTGTAATTGAATTCCTGGATACCCCGCTTTCTTCCACAACTCGTCTGCCCGTCCCCTCCCCCCCTCAAGGCTGTGAAAAGGTTTTTCATGTCCCCAATTGCCAACATAACACTGGCAGTTTCTTAATGTGTTAAAGCATAAATCCACTTACCCGCCTCTGCAGTGAGCGAAGGAAGCGCCTCCATTAAGCTATTCCGGTCCATGTGTGACCACGGGACATATGCCCTCCCCTGACCCTTCTGGAGTAGTGGGTATTGAGTCACTTTTGCTTTTACTAGGGCTTCCCCTATCTGTCTTCGCCCTCTCCTTATAGCCATGCGGGCTCCATGGGCCATCCAAAGACCCCATGGCGTACGTTGCAGAGCCCTTCCAAGAGCAGGAGGCGTTTCCTATGCTTCCTGTCCTCCTTGCTTGTTGTCTGTCTCCCAGTCATCCTCCTCTTCCTCCTCTATTCCTTCTATCACACCCCCTGATCCTTTTGTGAGGACAATCGCACCCTTGGGACCGCCGTAGCAGGCCGTCTCTCTTCCCCTTCGTTCTAACTCCCCATATATAGCAGTGCTTTCCTTTTCCATGTCTACACTTACTCTCCTTATGACAGATTTATCAAGCGATATGCAAATCTGACCATGTCTCCATCTTCCTTCCTCTGTATCCTGTGTTCTCGTCTTCCTGCTTTTTACTCTTATTCTGTTGTACCCATGCCACTTCGCTCTCTACTAACCCTGCTGTTCTCGCCTTTCCTCTACTCTGTAATCTTCCTGGAGCCGGGGGTCAACTCTCCCCTCGCTGACTCTTCTTCATGCCTGCTCCTTAGAATGCTCTCTCGCTTTGGCTCTTCTGGTTCCAAGGTTAAAGCTGATAGATCCTTAAGATTTACTTTTCTTCTTTCCTCTTCCCTTCGGGACGAGCCAACAACCAACCTTTACTAAAGAAGGTGTTACACTTCTGCTTCCCTCACATTCCTGTCTCTCGAAAATTGGTGCAGACAGAGGTCTTACCCCTGACAGTCTTGTAACCACTGGATAATATGGAGGTTCCCAAATTGTTTCCATTCCTTTGAGATTTCTCCTTCACTCGAGCATGGAAGGAGCGCAATGTTTTCCACTACAACACCGCTGTATATCTTCCTCTTTTCACTAGTATGGCCCTTTCTACTACAGAGCCATCTTCCCTGAAACTACCAGAGGAGACCCGCACTATGTTAGATTAACCAAGAAACTCAAGGTGTTGGGTCTGTGTTAGGCAGAATTATATGCAGTACCCTTTGGGAACACTAAACACAATTAAGACTACAAGTGACAGTACAATTTCACCTTTGGTACAAGCCTGTACTACAATAGTGTTAGCAGTAGCGCAGCAGCCAGACTTATCTCAAGAGTAAGTGAGCAGTACAAATAGTTACACAAAGGACAGCAATTACTATGATTCAGGCAAACACTGACTGAAGGTTTCTAAGTAAAAGAATATATATTTATTTACTCAACAGTTGTATAACATTTCACTATTCTAAGCAAGATCAAAATCACAATCACAAATACACCACACCACTTCCCTTAAATTCCAGACAAGTTAAGCTCACAAAATGAAGTGGGAGCAAAATGGCACTCCAGTAATTTAAAAGGGAGGGAAAGACAAAGTTATTAGAAATTAGGCAAAACCAACAGGTAAGTACTCTGGGCAATTGAACAAGAGAGACTAAGTGAGATCAGCTAGAAAAGGCTTAGGGCCAAAGTCAATGGGTCAAAAGTCTTTTGCTCAAGATCACACGGTTCAGGGTAGTTCGCAGTAAAGTTCGTGGCACAGATTCCGGACGAGGTTGGTTGGTAGAAAAGTTAGTTCAAAGAGAAGAGAAGGACAAGCCCTCGGATTGGAGAAAGATTTCAAACACTTTCACCGTGGCTGACCGAAACAGACAACCGGATTTGCACAGTACCTTTTTAAAACTGAGACGGTGCAGTAGCTGAGGCAGACGTTCCTGGTAGTTCCTGCAGGCTCACGGTTCCTGAAGCGACTATCGGACTGATCAGAAGTAGGAAGACTGGAGGATCCTGCACTACAGAGGGAAGAAACCAGCAGCAGCACCAAACGACGAATAAAAGGTGCGCACCTTAAAACCCAAGCAGGGTCCGAACTTCCTGGCTATCCAGCCCACTGTACCTCTGTACAGCAAATTCAGGAGGAGGAGTCCTGGCTTATAGTTTGGGCGAACTGGGGGGTCCCCCAGCTCAAGGGAAGAAGTTTCCTGGAGGATCTTCTCTGTCGTTGGATTTGGAGATTCAGACCTGCAGCAGGGCTTCACTGGGCGGTTCAGTCGTGGTAGGAGTCCTCTTCTTCCAGTTCCTCGTTGGTTCTTTCGTTCCAGTGGTGACTCTGCTCTTCCAGTCCCAGAGACCTGCTTTTTGTGCAGTTTCCCCCATTCATACAGCCTGGCTGTCGATCACACAGCAGGGTGGCTGGCCTGGCAAGGCCAGTCCCCTTAGCCAATCAGACAGAGTGCAACTTGGGTTACCAAGGGAACCCATGGCAGGGGCCCGAAGATCACTTTCACACATCAGGCGCCTTAAGGAGGGCTTCTGTGCAGAAGCCTGCGAAAACACAGCGAACAAAGGAATCATCCCCGGTTTGGCGCGCAGAGAAAAACACGAGAAAGACTTTAACAAAAAGAAATGGCGACTAAACCCAGCCAGAACCAAAATAAAATGTATTTGGTCAAGCGGGTTTATGTTCACGGCTAATATAATAGCCTAAAACATTACCACGTTTATATATTCGCGGTAGAAAATGTAGGGTAGATACCACTGCCACCAGCCAAGTCTTATTGTTAAGGGAGCGAAACAAGGCTCCAAGAGGCACAGACAAAAAGGGATAAGAGTTAACCCTTTCCAATACTCCATGTAAAATGTGGTGTACTGGGTCTGGGTATAAAAGTAATGGCAACTTTACCTGTTTCTGGGGGAAAGTAGTCAGCCCCAGAAAAATTGAGTCAAGGGGAAGTCTCAAAGACAACACTGGGTCACTGCACTGAAGGTGCTGTGTAACACACACACAAAAAGTGGTGCACATGGAGTAGGTGAGGCTCCAGTGCCCAAGATAACACAGAAAATAGAAATGCACATAGCAAAACACATGTAAGAGTGGGGAAAAAGAAGGCTCACACTCTTACCAGGTGAGAAAATAAATCCTAGAAAACCAGCAAAGTGACTGGGGGACTCTTTAGGTAAGGGAAATCAACCATTTATGAGAATTCTCCCTAAGAGTCTGCCCGCGCAATTAGTACGAGTAAGGCATTACCAAGATATGCCTTAGAAAGGTATCTACGGGTGGCCTTACCATAAGATGCCACCTCACTCTAAAGTGAGGGCTCCAGCCAATCAGACCAGCAACCTCAAGGGTATCAAGCCTGTCCCCACGGGTAACGCACTACGCTGAAAGGCTACACCTCTAAAATAACAAGCTAGATTAAAAAAATGATTTTAACAACATGAAACGATTCATACACTTCCTATCACTCTTCAACCTGCTTAGTCCCTTGGAATCCCACAAAAACATTTCTTGTCCTACCTAAAATCCCTGTTTCCTTTTTCTCCTATTACACCCATTCGGTTTACCTAGCAAAGATGCACTTATGTGGCAGTTGGAACCTCAAAGGGCTCCGAACCGGTGCTCCCCACCCAATCCATTCTGATTCGATTGATGTAGGATTGCCAAGAGGATGTTTGTGGAGTGGATGCCTGCTTTGTCTAAAATTCAGTTACTCCTTAACACAGTTATTTTCTTTGTGGGAACAATCCAACGATTTTCTGTCAAGGTGTGGGTGCAGGGCTTGACGGATGAAAGGAATATCCCTATCTTGAACAGATCAGCCCTTGGGCTTTCTGCTAGACTATAACATCCATGAGATTTCATGTCTAATATATTGTACCGCCAACATTTCACATTCTGACTTTTGTGCCGAATAACCCGAATCCGCTATGGAAACCAAAAGTGTAGTGCGCCTGCACCCTCAAACTGTCTTGCACATGGGGGGAGGGGTGGGCAGGCTAGTTGTGGGAGCGAGGAAGGTGAGCAGGTGATTACCCCTCTTCAAAGGATTCTCTTCAAAGCAGCTGCACTGGCTGCTCTAGCACTGGGACTTTTAAATTGGTGTACCTTTCGCACAATGCAGTACACCACAGCGCTTCTGCATTCAGTTCAGTTCAGTTTTGACCATAAATTGGCATGAGCCCCTTGGATTCTAAGCTCACAAGTTGTTTGTTTCTCAGGGGAGTTGTAACCTAGAGAGTAGGCACCTATCTTGTTTGTCTTGGAATACGTTTTTTTGTTCCTCCATAACCACTTGCGGACCTAAAATGAAGTCTTGAATATTAGGCATGCAATTGCAGTCTGTCTCTGGGCTTCGGTCTTTAGAGCGGTCCGGCAGTTGGCTTTTTGTGTTTTTGTTTTACTTATTTTGTATCAGTCTTTTTATTCTTGTTTCCTATATGGCTTTAAGATTGCATCTTGAATTTTGTATGATTCGTGGATGCCCCTCTGCTTGTTTCATGCCTAATAAAACTGCTGAATAAATTGATGGGGGGCCATATGAAAGCCACAGTCTGCACCGAAATGGCCCTAATTCCGGAGTTTTGGGAGGTAAGGAGGAAAGCTCTCACAGGAGTACAGTTCTTTTACCTTTAAAGGAGGGGACTTGAATGATCTTGAATACAAGCTGGATTCAGATCGCTCATTGAGTTATGTGCTTGCTCCAAAAATACGGAAACAATGCAGTCACACATTTGAGTCCCAGCAGGGCCTTCTAAGCCACGTTTCCTTCTGAAGTTGATTAAACGGGTCCGATTCATGACAGTCATGATAAGCTCTATTAGAGCACTTGCATGCAAGAGGCATTAACACGTGCGGTTGTTGTTTTTGGGGCTGTCTTATCTGTCCAAATTAAAAGGGGAAAGCTTCTAATTTACAAGTGAAACCTTCATTAATCTGACCTTTTTAATATATGATCAAAGTCACTCTATGTATTTGATTAACTGCAAAGGCTGAATTCTTCGACTTCAGTCTGCCTTTGAAACTAAGATTTTTCTCATTAGATCCCGTAAAGATGATATTCTGTAAAGGATGATCACCCAGCTTGTTCCTGCTTAATAGACCCACGAGGATCAAATATTACAAGACTCGACAGAGGCTCAGTGTTTTGACTCTCTCTGCCCTTGCACTTTCCAGAAATAGTTTAGTTTTCTACCTTTACCTGCCCTCGCTGTATTTTATTCTCAGTTGGGGCCTCTTCCCCTATTTAAAAGGTGTGCATGCATGCTAACTTTCTTTTCTTAATATTTTCTCCTCCCATCACAGCCAACTGAGTTGGAGAGAAGAACACTTATTATTATTAGCAATAATAATTATAATAACACTGGCATGTTATGAGCTTATCGATTTGGCTACGGTTTCATTATTTTATTATTTATTTAAATCTGTGCTGTCTTTTAGCTTTGATGTAATGCGTCAGCCCACTAGGTGTAGTGTATAGGCTTTTGGCATTATCAGAGTAAGGTTGTCCACAATCTATCCAGGCTTCAAGTCTTACCTTTTGAGGACAGGAAGGATACTTACTAAATCCCAGGTGGGCTTCTCTTTAGGGTAGAGTCAGTTTATGGGATTTACACTCACAGCGGACAAAGACAGTACTTCGAACTGACTGCAAAAGGGGAATGTTTACTTTGACTAATGGGCTTTAGACCACTACCTATTTAGTAAGTTCAAAGATTCTGCTAAAGAACTTTGCCCACTGTATCTACTATACACTGGACGATACAAAGAGTTTTGAAGTGTCTGCTGTCCAATTGACAGGAATGTCGGTGAGGGACTTAAGGGTGCATGTGCTCAAGATATTTGATTTTAAGCTTCTGAGAGACCATGTTCTTAACACAAAAGTTAACCAGAACATCCCTTATCTTCATTCTTCCCAGTGTCTCACTTTGTTGGTTTAGGTGGGGGCTTTGATAGGAGGCTGCCTTTTCTCTCTTTCATGGGCCACCATACTAAACAGCCCTCCAGATGATGAACAACACCCGTTTTTCAACTCCCTATCATTAGGCAAATCATCCTAACTTTACTTTACTTTACTTTAATATACTTGTATAGCGCAGCCATGAACCCGAAGGCGTGAGGGCACTACAAAAACACATATAACAGATAACAGGAAACGGTTTCAGGAGGCAGGGCTGAGCGGGTGAAATCATGGACCAAAAAGTCATTTAATGAAACAGATGTGTCTTTAGTCGTTTTTTAAAGAGTAATGAATGGGGAATAACGGCAATGAATGGGGAGTAACCAATAGGTAGGTGCCCGCTTCTTGTTTTATCCTGGACTGCTGTGTTGAAGTGTTAAGGGCAGAGGACATGCCAGTACTATGGTGTTAATCAATGTGTTGTTGTCTTATAATATTAAAGGTAACCTGTAGTAATTACTGCTCTTAACCGATTGTTGCAGCAAAAATGTTTTAGTTGCCTAAAAATACTCCATACCTCGATGAAAACGACTTTTACTCCATAAAAACAATCATCCTTATACTTCCAAAAGTAGGAAATGAATCACTCCTACCTGAAGCCCTGATCATTTCTCCTTCCGCCCTACCAGTAACCAGGACGAGTGACCTCATTAATAGGACACCTTGTGTTTTAGGGCTTCCAGTCTCTGCCTGCTAAATATTTTGAATGATTCATATTTTGGGAGGGCATTTTCTTTCTCATAAAATGGGAAGTGTGAAGTCCTCCTTTAGAGGATTTTTCTGTGTTTTAACTTTGTAACGCAAACCCCCTTTGGTGGAGTGATACAGGAACCCTGTGTCCCTTTATCCTTTGTCGTCTGCAACATCTGTAATGCCTTTTTGATGTGCATAGAACAGACGTGCGTCAGTGAACCACGTGTTTGCACATAAAGGCATGTTCAGTACCACACACTCAAAATGGCTGTTCCTTGTTTTTTTAATACCTGACCTTTGGCCATCTTCTTGCTCTCTCAAGCTGTAAACACCTCAAATAAAGGTATGCAATTTCACAGGATTCGGTCTGGGGTTTACTGACCGTGCTTTGACTGGAACTGATTGCAACTGGGTTTGGGACTATCTGGTCCAAACAGTCTTGTGTTCTGTGTCACAGCCTTAAACATTCATGGACTTTCCTGGAAGTTCCAAGGGTTTTTATTGAAGAACAGCCCAAGGTCTTTCCAGGGTCCAATGAATATACTTCCGCATATAGATGGGTAGATGGTTCTGGCCAAAGCACCAGCCTGGAGATTGGGCAGGCAAGTAGTGCAATGCAAGGGATGCCCTCTGGCTCTCTAGTCTGCCGTGTGGTCTGCTCCCTAACCCAGGCGTCTGTAGCCCTAGGATAGTTTCACTAATTGATAACCCCCACTGTCTAGTAGCTGACTGAGCCTAGCAATGATTCCCTGAAATTCAGGCTGGGACCTTCCTCCAGCCAAGGTTTGTGTTCTAGTGGGGATTGGGGCATGCCTTGCAATTGTTTGCTAGTATTCAGCTGGCTTCACTCGCACCCACCATCACCATACCCTTCTAATCTACCTACTTCCTCTCCCCCGACTACCCTCTCTCCCACCCTACCCCCCCAACCTTCTTTCTCTCCAATATTTCACAGTTTCTCTCTCCTATCTCCACCCTTTGGTTATTCAATCTCTTCTCCCTCCTCCCACTCTACTATCAGTACACCCCCCTACTCTATTCCCCCTCCTTCCCCACTATCACTCCTCCTCCTTTCCCACTACTACTACCCACCTCAATTCAGTTCACATTCACTTCTGTCCACCTGCTACATAAACACACAGACTCACTCTTCAGTATCCTTGCACTCACTTAGCCAATACCGCCCATTCTCCAATAAACACCTCACACTCTGCCACTCCTTCCTTCCTCTTGCTGGTCTCTTGCTCCACCTCCACCACCACTGCTGCCCTCCCTCGGGTAGCACCTACTTCTTGTTTAAATTTCCATCCCTCTTCCCTAAACAGTCTTGTTTGTTCCATCTTCCCTTCTTGGGAGGTGTATGTGGAACAATGGGCCGAGCCTCACCCTGAAGGTGTTGCATTCGAAAGAGGCGTTGTATAGGGGACTAAGCCCTGCGGGCTTACCATGAAACAAAGGTAATGGTGACCTGGTTCGGGTAATATTTGAGTTTGTGCAATGGGGCCTTGTTCCTGTGGTCTCCTAGGTAAGTCCTAGTGTGATTAGGGCGTGAGTCCCTGGTGGTGTAGGGTGGGTGCCTGTGTCTGCAGAGGAGCTGCGATTTGCAGTTTTGCTGGCTGTCGCCTGCAGACCTTTTAGCATTCTCATTCTCTGATCCTTCTCTAACATAATGTAATTCAGGAGATGGAGGGGCATCGGTGTGTCGGGTTGCGGGCTCTCACCTGCTGGTAGAATTTGCTTCACAGTGGGTCTCCTGGGTTGCAGCTCTGATGCATTCTAGTTCTGCTTCCTCTTTAACAATGAGAATGTCGAGCATCTTGGTGTGGAGGCCTGGTGTGAAAAATAACAGAACAAAGGACTGATTACCCCTCTCAAGGTCCGTTTTGTTTGGGTTAGTGTACCACTATTCAACCATATCACAAATTATTGGCAATCAGGTCTCCCACATTATCGCCACCCATCTATTGCAACATAAGAATTTTATTTCATCTTCACAAAACGTACATAAAATCAATTAAGACTTCATATAAAACATTACACAATTGTGTTGTCAAAAGTAGGGTTATATGTCACTTAAGTCCTTCAACAAAAATTACATTTCTTGGAGGTCTTTGCATAGGACAATCAATAGACAAACACAAATCAGTTTTGTTGTTATAGATTGTTTTGTTCTATATATGTCACAGGCTTTAGTCTATACATGGAGAACCTTCAGAATGATCTCTGAATGAGTGAGGCTCAATACCTCATGCCTCATAGATGGTCTACATATGTTTCAGCCCTTTTTTTATTTTTCAACATGGATATTTTATTTATTGTCAAAGAAAAGAAACGGACAATTGACATCAGTATTAGCAAAAGCATAAATTATAGCACAGTTCATTTTTTGCGGTATCTGGCACTAGGGCACTAGAACCGGGGGACCGGCTGTGGAGAACTCTGCCTGGAGATAGTGCTTCAACTTGTGATTCAATCCAGCCAGTGGGTGGTTGGGGGGGGGGGAGGGAGGGTTTGCGTAAGAGCTGGAAAGCGTTTTGCTTAGGCCATGAATGGAGCCCATGTGTTTCGGAAGGGGTTTAGATTGCCCATGCAAAGTGCTGTAATATTTTCCGCTGTGACAATATCCCAGCACTTAGACCACCATTGCCGGATAGAGGGTCCTTAGGGGTGCTTCCAAAGTTGAGCAAGGGCAATCTTGGCTGCTGTTAACAATTGTGTGCACAGGCGGACCATATTCCCTGATAGTGGCATGTCCCTGTCTCCAGTGTCCCCCAGAAGAATGATTCCGGGGTCCCATGGAATGGAGAGGCCTGTGATTGAGTGGATGTGATGCAGCACTCCTTTCCAATAGTGTGCTGCTCTTGGGCAATCCCATAGAAGATGGAATAGCGATCCCTCTTGCGGACAGCCTCTCCAGTAGTTCGGTGAGGAGCTGGCGCCAGATTTGAACAGTTGTTGCCGTGATCTACTGTAGCATACCTTATATCCTCCTTCCCTATTGGTAACACATTGGGTGCTTTTGTGAAGCCTTGACCATATTCTGCTCCATGCCTCTGGCTCCAGGGGGGCGCCCCAGGTCCCTCTCCCAATTCGCCATATATCTTTCCTTTGCCTCTGGTTTTATCTTTTCCAGGAGTTTGTAGAGAGCGGATATCTTACCCCTCGGAGTGGAGGATGTCAGTGTGAGTTCCAGGGGCGTTAGGTCCCTAGAGCCACGCTCTTTGACAATGCGTTGAGAGATCCAGTGGCAGATCTGTGAGTAGCAGAATCTTTCCTCCTCGGGGATGTTGAACCTTGCCTTGCAGTCCTCGAACGAGATGGGCCGGCCCCCCTCTATGAAGTCTGAGATCCTATGAAGACCGCCCGCTTTCCACTTGGCGAAGCTGTGGCGAAGTTGTGTAGATCGGGTCGCCATGGTCCCGGTTAGGAAGTTATGACCCAGTCCCATGCTAGTTAGGGTGCTTCAAATGTAATGCCAGTTTACTAGATCAAACGCTTTGTGTGCATCGAGGGAGATGATCAGTAGCACAGTCCCCATTCTGTTCGCAGATTCGATTATGTCTAATGTTCGTCTGATATTATCATGTGTCCCTCTGCCCGGGATAAAACCAGTTTGATCTTTATGCTTTAACTCAGGGAGGACCCCACCCAGTCTAGCTGCTAGAACCTTGGAATAGATTTTCCCCTCAGTGCTCATTAGTGTTATTGGCCTATATGAGGCCGCCTGTTTGGGGTCCTTCCCTGGTTTCTGAAGTAGGATAGTGGTTGATTCGGCCATGGAGTTTATTACTTTCTCGGTGGACAGGAAAGAATTAAATAGCAGTGTTAGTTGGGGCGGGGGGTTAGGATGCGTGCAAATGTTTTATAAAACTTGGTCGTCAGCCCATCGGGCCTGGGGCGGTATTCTATAGTGATTTTATGGCATCTAGAATCTCCTCTGAAGAAATTGGGGCTTCTAAGGAGTTGAGGGGGGTAGTGACAGCTGGGGCGCGGAATGGTAGTAGGTAGTGTTTCTGCTTGGCCAATTCTTCTGGAGCGGAAAACGGCCCTTGCATAATCGACCTATGATGGCTCACTAAAATCTCTATGTCCGGAGTGGTGTATTTGTTTTTTCCATCCAGCCCTTTGAGGCTTATATTATTCCTACTGTGTGTCTTCTGTAGTTTGTATGCTAGTATCCGATTAGCCTTATTATTTTTATGATAGTAAAATTGCTTTGCCAACGCCTTTGCAGTGCGGTCGGCCCAGTGCATCTCTAGAGTCCTTCTGGCCTTTTTTAATTCCCTGCCCGCCTTTCTAGAGTGTGGGCCTTTAGTTCCTTTTCTATTGTGGAGACCTTGGCTTCCAGAGCCAGCGTGTGGAGCTTGGAGATTCTGAATTGCTCAGCGGCTGTGCTAATGAACACTCCCCTTATTACTGTTTTCATAGCCTCCCACAATAACCCTATTGTGACTTTGGAGTTCTTGTTATCCTTAAAGTAATTAACCAGGGGGTCTTCCGCCTCTCCCCTGATCACCTGGTCCAGCAGAAGGGTATCATTGAGCTTCCAGTATCTAGGAGGTGGATTAGGACTCCCTTGGATCGAGAGGTCTGCCGAAACTGGTGCGTGATCAGATACCATGCGTGTGTGGATTTCGATCTTGCTGAAGCAGGGGAATAATGTACTAGTGCCCAATAAGGGGTCGATTCGGGAGTGTCCCCCGTGTGCATTTGAATAGTATGTGTAGTCGCGGGTCTCTGGGTTAGCTACTCTCCAAATGTCCACTGTGCCTGACTCTCTTAACAGCCTAGCTAGGACCTGCCCTCGGATGACGTCTAAGGTAGACTGAGGTAGTGATTTATCCCATACGGGGTCCGGGACTGCGTTAAAGTCCCCTCCAATGAGAAGGTATCCCGTGGTGAAAGTTAACAGCGTTGGGAGTAGTTCTAATATAAACTTGTCCTGATTTGTATTGGGGCATAGATTCCCGCTACTGTAATTGGTTGTTCGGCAATATGTCCTCGCAGGAGGAGGTATCTGCCTGCTGGGTCCTTTTTGACCAAGGGGTCGGTCAGAGGGAATTTATCGGTTAGTAGAATTGCCACACCCCGTTTTTTTCTCACCACTGGAGGCGAAGAAACCCTGTTTGAAGCGCTTAAATTTAATTTGGTGCTCATCGGCTGGCAAGAGGTGAGTTTCCTGGAGAATTACTATGTCCCCGTTTAGTGCCGCTAGTCTATTCTCCACCTATTTGCGCTTCCTAGGAGAATTAAGACCTTGGACGTTCCAGGTCAAGATGCGGACATCTCTAACGTTGTCCGGGCCTATTGGTTATGGGTGATCGCCTGGTTCTGTGCGGATAGTGCTGTGCGGTAGACGGGAGGCCTTAAAAGGGGTTCCTGTGCGTATGTGTCGATGTGCTGCAACTACTGATGTCTGCGTGTGAAACTCTAACTGTTAACCGAGGCAGCTGGGATTCTGAACTATTCCCAGGCCCCTCAACTACCCCCCACCCCATAAACTGTTGGGATGACACCATAAAGCTCATCCGTGGGGTTGCTAGCCAACCCCGCCGTCAGTAGTTGCAGCTTGCAAGCAATGTAGGGCATCTACAAGGCCTCAGGAGCGGCGTGAGATGAATTATTCGCTATCCTGGGCCCAGCAAGAGTGCGGTTGGGGATTAGTGTGGTATTATGCTCTTAGCTGCATATGTGGGAGTACGCCCTTGGTTGCTAGACCTCCCCCCCCCCCCCGATCCCCCCACATCGTAATGAGATTGGGACCCGGTGCGGGGGGGTGCTTGTGCATCCCAAGGGTGTTCAGAGAGGCGTAGCACTAACCTTCCACATCGGCTCCGGGCAGACCGCTGCGACCTGCCAAGTCAGTTCGAGTAATGCCGTTTCCTAGGGCCCCGGGGCCTGCGGCGTCTGCCGGCACGTGACCAATGGTCGGATGATGGCGACCCGGGTTGTGACTGGGAGTGTGTGACTGGCTCAGAGTCCTCGTCGATGGATCCTTTTCCAGGAAACCGGTCCGCCTCTTTTGGGTTGTGAATCTGCCTGTGGGTTCCTTCCCATTCGAAGTTTAGGGGCGCTAGGTGGCTCCAGCGATATTGTACTTTCTGTTCTTGCAGCCATTCCGTTAGGTTTCGGAGGGCTCTACGTTTCTGAAGTTATACTCGCTAGGTCCTGGTATAGCACGATGTTAGCTCCTCCTGAAGGTGATTTGTTTTGAGGATCTAGCCTCTCTCATTATCTCCTCCTTGACTCTAAAGAAGTGGATTCGGGCGAGGACGTCCGGTGGGGAAGTTGATGCTTGTCTCGGTGCCATGCGGTGAACTCTAATCAATGTCTAGGGGGTCGCTGTCCGGTAGTGTTATTATGAACGTGAACAGGTCTTTGGTGAAGCCCTCGAGCTCTGCATTAGTTATTGTGGTGGGGATCCCGCGGATACGGATGTTGTAGCTGCGGGATCGATTCTCTGCGTCCTCCTGCTTGGTTTCGAGTGCATCGCATCTGGCCTCCAAGACCGCTTTTCTGGTTAGACCACGCTCCAGTTCAAATGTGTTGTCACATAGGCTGTTCTCAACCTCCTTGGTGCGTTTTTCCACTTCCTCTACTCTTCTGTCCAGCGAGGCGATCTTGGTGACCTCGTCTGTGCCCTTCTTGATCTCCTTAGTAAGTGCCAGTAGAAGATCTTTTAGATCTGATTTGGTAGCAAATTGGTCAGCCTGCGACTGCTCTGTTGTGTGGGTGCCCCCTGGGGTTACGCCCGCTGCTTGGTGTTAGGCAGAAACCTGTGCAGTTCCCTCTGGGACCACTGCAAAAGATTTAAGACTACAGGTGTTTGGCAGTAAACCCACTTGATAGCAGTCTGTATCACACAGATTCACTTGGTAGCTGTGGCAGAGCAGTCAGACTTCCCTCAAGAAGAGTTAGGCAGTATACAGAGTATTCACAATAGGTCAAAAGAACATAGTAGAACAAGTAAACACTGACCAGGGTTTGGTGTAAAAGAGATAGAATTATTTATTTAAAACCACATCTAGTAAAACACACAGGCACTAATGTTAAGCAGTTCAAAAACACTGTCACTAAAAGATATACACTCCCTTAAAAGATTAGACAATTCTTAAGTAAAGCCCCACTTATTTTCAGACAGAAGTGAGCGCTTAACGCAGATGGCACTCTAAAAATTCGTTTTAAAAAGGGAGAGAAAAGCAGAGTATAACTTGCAACAGATCCCAACACTTTCACCAGAACACAACAAGAGAGGAAGGCAAAGTAAAACCGTGAAGTTAGAGTTCAGAAGGCCGGATCCACTTTAAAGGGATCAGAACGAAATGTGTCCAAGGTCACACGGTTGAAGTGCACAAAAAGTCTTGAGGAGGTTCAGAAAGAGTTGGACCAAAGAAAGGGGCCAGTTAGATGGTCAAGGCGGCCAGCTCAATCCAGAATGTTAAGGGATTATTATTACCTTGTAGCAATCTTTAGAAAGGGAGGTCTGGCGGACACGGTACCTTAAGTGGTGAGAATACTCCAGCGGGGGCAGTTGTTCCTGGCAGCGGATGCAAGTCGGTGCTTCGTCCGGGGGAAGAGAGGATCTCGTCGGGGAGGAAGACAGGAGTCCATTGTACTGCCAGGGAAGAAACCAGCTGTGGAGTTCTCAGGTAAAAGGAGCGGTCCTTTTATTCGCGGTCCAGTGGTAAGTGGCTATCCGGTTGCCGGGGTGCTTGGCACGGGCAATTCGACCACAAGACGTCCTGGGATGTGAGGAAAAGAAGGTAAACTGGTTGTGCCCACCAGTCTGGGGAAGAAGCCTCTCCAGCCGGGAGACCTTCTCTGTCGTCGGGAAGTGGTGAGTCGGTTCCGCAGGGCTCCACCGGTGGTGTCGTCGTGGTAGGTCGGCTCAGCTTCTCCCTCGTTGGATTCTCGGGTCCTGTGGCGACTTCTGAAGTTCCAGTTCCCAAAGCCCTGCTTTTATGCAGCACACCCCCATTCACTCAGCCTAGCTGTCAATCAAACCTGCTAAGTGGTGAGCCGGCCGGCTCACCACTCGGGCCAATCACACAAGAGTGCGACTTGAGTTACCAAGGTAACTCAGTCCAGGGTGCCTAAACCCCCTCCCACACACCTTGTGGTACCCAGAGTGGCACCACTTTTGGAGGCTTCTGTGGAGAAGCCCGCCAAAAAGTGGAACAAAGGGCTCGACTTGGATTGGAGTCACAGAAGAGAACACCAAGGCCATTTTAGAATCGAATCCTGGCAAAAAATACCAACCGGCGAATTAATATTAAATAAATAAACCGGCGGTATGTTCGAGGCTTTGAGAATTAAATAATTAAAGTTGGTAGCCTCGAACAATGGGAAAATCCCATAGGGATGTATTCGCGGTCGAATATAAAAAGTAGTATCCAATGCCACCAGCCAAAACTCGATCAGGGGGGACGGAGACGTGCCCCCTCGACTAACAGACCCCGGGGCAATCGAATTGCCCCGACCAGTACGTCCACAATATGATGGTTTGTACTGGTTTCTGTTAATAATTTGGGACTAGTAAAGCCAATGGTGACTTTACATGCCCTGGGAGACAGTAGTCAGTCCCAGGGTATGGAGTCTATGGTGGGGTGTCACTATGACACCCCTGTGTCACTGCACGGAGGGTGCTGTGTAACACACATATTAAAAACACATGAGACCCTATGGAGTAAAGGACCCCAGAGCCCATAAAACACATTAACAGTCAGAGGAACACCATAAATCATGTCCAGGAGTGGGAGAAAAAGAGTCACTCTTGGCAGGAGAAAAAAACAAACTCCAGAAATCTAGCAAAGCTGCTGGGGGACTCACTAGGTTAGGAAATTCAGCCTAAAGAGAGAATTTTCCCTAACACTTGGTCGGGCTTTCCTGCTTTATTCTGGCTGGAGATGTTCATCATTGCCGCAATATCTGTTTTCTTTGCCGCTCTTTGCCATAGTGCCGCTGGTTGGGGGTGTAGATGGCCATGACACAGCTTCCCCCGTAGGCTCAATGCTCTGAGGCGTCCCAGCGAGGTGTATGCCTGAGTGCTGCTAGGGTCTGCGCGAAGGGGCACTCGCTCTCGCCCCCTTGGTGCTGCTCCAGCTGGTCCGATGTGAGGAGTGGGGGCTGTTGTGTGCGTTGGATCCGTTTGGCTTTTGCCCGGTGTGGGTGCTATTTCCTGTGCGCGCTGGATGGTCCCTGCGGTTCCTGGCCGATAGCGGCTTCTAGAGGAGGTTGCTTGCGTTGTATGTTGCTACTTTGTGCTTCGTTTGCCGCGCTGCCAGTATGGATCCGCAACGCACCAGTCTTTGATACTCCAATTTCCTGTTGGTTCCGCCGGGTGTGGGCTTCTGTTCCTGACCCAACTGCGGAAGGGTCGCGCAGAGCCACGTGCCTCGGGTGTGGTTGAAATGTTGTTACGTTGCAGTCCCCTGCGCCTGAGCCGGGAGGTGTAGCCAGCCAACCCCCTCCCCCGGGCACGCCGTGGGAACTTGGAGCTTGACGCCTGGATCGCGGCGGGTGCGGGGGGTTCCTCAGTCCCCTCCCTGGCAGTGCTGGTTTTGGTCCAGAGGATGATGTGATGGTGGTGGCACTGGAAAGGGTTCAAACAAAGAACCACTTTGGGCAAGGGTAGCGCCCTGGCCAAAGGCTGGAGTACTGGTCTGCCCACAAGGGTCACGCTTGCGCTGGTGCCTGTGGGAAGCTGTCCAAAGGAAAGTAGGCGCCCTGTTTGTGTTAGGGGAGGCCCTAAATAAGGCAGCTGCTGCCTTACACTATCGTGGATACTGGCTGTTCAGACGCTGATACTACCCCAAATGTGGACTGTCCAGAGAGGAGGCAGTTTGTTGGGTTGCTAGCTGGTTGCCCAAAGGGAGGAGTATGGCTGGGTGAGTCCTCCATCCGCTGCACCACCACCGGGATTCCAAGTGCAGACTCAGTGGGGACTGGGGTTGTGCAGAGGGTGCTATATTGGCTGCCGCTTGTCCCCAGGCTGGTGCTACGGTGGAGGCAGTCGTAGGGGGATCCAGTGAGGGAGCACTCGATCCGATGCAGTGGTGCAGGCGTTGGGCAGTGCTCAGCCGCGGCCCCTCAATGCGTGAGGAAGTGCCCGCCTCCGGGGATGGGCTCAGGCCAGATCTTCTGAAGTGTCCCCCCGGTGTGGCGTGCATAGGGGACCTATACGGCCCGCCCCTCCAGATGGTGCGGCCGGTCCTGGCAGTACAGTAAGAGAAGGGAGCGACACAGATCCCAGCCCCTTAATTGCTTCGCTCCGGTGCACCGGAGCCAGGGGCGCCACGGCCGCTCACGGCACCACTCGGTGAAGGAGGACGCCGCCTCACAGAGTCCTTTATGGCAGCGCCAGATCGTCCCTGCCTGTCAGCCGCCTGAGTATGCGGCCATAGGGAGTCTCCCGGCGCCAGGGGCGTGCCGGAGATGCTGCCAGGGCTGCGCCCGGGGCTCCAGCGGTGCTGCCTCACGTTGGTGGTGGGTCCGGGGGCCCCCCCACGTCCCGCGGCCAGCTGCTCTGGTCATTATTGGCTCGAGCTGCCCAGGATGGCGTGGCCCCTCCCCCTCCCCCTCCATGGCTGCGAGTGTTCCAAGTGCCCGCTCGCCATCTTTGATTTTCTTCGTGCCGGCTGGTGGTGGAGTTCGGGGGCAAGACAGGCTGCAGGGGTCGGTCTACTTGGCTCCCAGCTCAGCGCGCCGGAGGCAGCGGATATTCATGAGTCGGCTGGAATGATTGTAGGGCTCAGTGATGTCTCCGAGCTGTCAAAATTCCCTCCGACGGCGGGGTTGACCAGGAGCATTCATGGAGCCATGCTGTTCAGTCCCGGCCACATCCCCTCGTTTCAGCCCTTTTTAAATTGGGCACTATCTCAAGCGCCTTTTCCGATCTTTTATGGCCGTCTTCAGGACACAGACCCCCTTGCGTATCGGTGTATTACACACACTATAAAATACAAAACATAAAAACTAATTAAACGAATGGAGAATATAATGCGGGTAACTGTATATTTGCAGACTTTTGTGGTCACTAATCTGTTTCTCAAGAGCATTTGGACTTGAGCTTCTTGGTCAAGCAAAATTACTGCTGTCTTGACTCTGCAGATGACACCTTTGTATCTGCCTACAAAAAAATATTGTTTTTGCCTTTTTGTCAATAATATATATTGTATAATTTGGCTTTAGCTGTTGTTGTGTTCTCCGGAGGCCCAGCACGAAGGGGCTGGCTCCGGTCCAGGCGGCCGCGTGAGCTGGAGCGCAGCCTAGGCAGGAGCGCTGAAGAACACACACACACACACACACACACACACGCTGGTTTCGCTTTGCCCGGAACTGCCTCCCACTCGAGGGGGCGGGGCTTTTATTAAGCTGCCCTACGTCACCGCGCTGCGGGACGTAGGGCGGATATAACATTCCTCCTTTATTTCAAAATAACCTAACAAAACAAACATAAGCAACATGCTCAACTATAAACTCCTGCCACTGCTGTTGGCTTAGCATACATAGTCATTCAGCCTCGTAGGCGGTCTCGTGGTCTTTCTCAGACTGTACCGCTTCGCTTGGGGGCTGTCCCCGCTGGGTTCGTAAGTCTGCTCACCTTCGCTGCATGTGTCCTCACTGCTGGGCAGTCTCGGTGATTGCCAGCTGCCATCCCCTGTGGATTCCTCCTCGGGGTCTTGCGCCGGCACGTCGCTGCTTTGTTGCTCGTTGTCGTCGTGAGGCCCCTCGCAGTCCGTCCAGAGGTGCTGGGGCACGGGCTTGAACCAGGAGGCGTTCCTTGTTACTTCCCGACCTCCCCGTGTGACAGTTATCATGGTCCCACGCCGGTTGCTGATAGTCCATGGCAGTTCCTCATACCTGGTGTCTAACTTGGATTTCGTGGGATTTCGCAACATGATGACTTGGTCGCCCACTCTGTGGTTTGAGGGCCTTGCTCTTCGCTTGGCGCTCATGTGAGCATTGGCACGTGTTCTCCTCGTTTCCACGCGTGCATGGTCGACGTCGTCAGGGGTTCTGCTTGGATGATGGGGAATCGACGAGTTGATGATAGTTCCGAACATAAGGTCAGCAGGTGGTATGCCCGTGATACTGTGGGGGGTGACCCGATAGTTCCTTAGGAACCGGAATAGGTCGACCCTCCACGGGCCAGCGTTTGCCTTTGATACTCGGAGTACCTTGTTGATGGTCCTCATGAATCGTTCGACGTCCCCATTCGCTTGTGGCCACCTTGGCATGATGTGGTGATATTTAATGCCCAGTTCCTGTAGGTATGACCTGAATTCCTCCCCTGTGAATGGGGGTCCATTGTCACTCTTAATGGTCGTGGGCAGACCATGGGTGGCAAACATCTTTTCTATTACCGGGATGACCACTTCCGCTGCGGTGGACTCCAGTATCTCGACCTCTGGATAGCGTGAGTGATCATCGATTGCCACCAGTAGATGTAGACCCTCTCTGATTTTGCAAAAGTCAATGCTGATCGCTTCCCATCGTGCCTGGCCACGCTCGGCCGATAGGATCGGTTCTGGGCCTGGTGGTCCACTCGTTATTTGGCAGGGTAGACATGTGTTCCCTAGGTCCTCAACACGATCGTCGATGTGAGGGAACCATACCCTGTGTCTGACCCGTGCCTTTGTTCTTTCAAGCCCTTGGTGTCCTTCATGCGCTAGAGCAACTATCCTGTCCTGCAGCCTCGGGGGTATGATGATGCGGTCACCCCTTAGCAGGAGCCCTCCCTCAGTGATTGAGAGGTCTTGCCGAACCGTGAACATGCCTGCTAGGAACTCCTTGGCCCCCTCGGTTCTGTTGCGTGTGTGCGACATGAAGTCTTTCCAGTTGCCTGACATGATGGCATCTTTTACCAGATCGCAACAGGGGTCATTCTGGGTTTCTGTTGCAATGTCCTCAATGTTTATCGCTTTGGGCCTCATGGTGTGGACTACTTGACAAATGTGCTCCTCCGTTTCTTCGGCGACTAGCACTTCCTGCTGGGTGGCTGGTCGTGGGTGTCTCGACAGGAAGTCCGCGGGGTTGCCACTGCCCGGTTGGTATACAAGTTCGAAGTCATATTGCTGGAGGTGTAGTAACCACCTGGTGATTCTGGCTGGTGGGTGTGCCGATGACCCAATGAAGATTGGTAGTAGGGGCTTGTGGTCGGTGATCGCCGTGAACTTACGCCCATATAGGTACATGTGGAAGTGTCGACACCCCCATAGAACGGCGATTGCCTCCTTTTCTATATGGGAGTACCTTTGTTCCGTTGCTGTGAGCGCCCTGGATGCATATGCAATCGACCTTTTGGTACCCTCTTTCGTGACCTGCATCAGGATTGCTCCAAGTCCGACTGGGCTGGCATCCACAAATAGTTCAGTCGGGAGGTCCGTGTCATAGTAGGCCATCTTGGTATCAGTCGACAGGGAGTCTTTTATGCTCTCAAATGCTTCCTGGCATTCGGGCCCCAAGTCCCACTTGGTGCTGGCCTTTGTTAGTTCCCGCAGCGGTTCGGATAGGGTTGCTAAGTTCCGAATGAATCTGCCACAGTAGGTGGCCATTCCCAGGAAACTGCGCACCTCGGTGGGAGTCGTGGGGGGGCTGGCAGCTTGTATGTCCGCCACTTTCTGGGGATCAGGTGATATGCCGGTGCGGTCGAACCTGTATCCAAAAAAAGTTATTTCCGGTTTAAGGAATTCGCACTTCTCTCGATGGATTGTGAGTCCGGCGCTTTCCAGCCTGCCCAGTAGTGTCTTGAGTCTCATGATGTGTTCCTTGGTGTCCGGTGCATGTATTAGGATGTCATCGCTCACGTTCAATACCCCTGGTATGCCTCTGATGACCTCCTGGATGGTCTGTTGAAAAACCTCCGCGGCCGACGATATACCGAAACTCAGGTGCTTATACCTCCTCAGACCTAGGTGGGTTGAGAACGTGGTGATATAGCGCGACTCTCTGTGTAACTTCAGCTGGTGGTACCCCGCCTTTAGGTCTACCTTCGAGAACACACACGATCCAGTGAGGTCAGTGATGATTTCATCAATTGTAGGCGTTATGTGTCGCTCTTTTGATGGCTGCATTGGGCAGGCGCATGTCAATGCAGATCCAAACTTTTCCTGGCTGTTTGGGCTTCCGGGTGACCACCATCGGGGAAACCCACGGTGTTGGTCCCGTGACTTCTTCAATAATACCAGCGGCTTCGAGTGACCTTAACTCCTTCTCAACTTGTTCCCTCATGTGGAAGGGTGTCCTTCGGTGTCTTACCGCGCGTGGTTGCACTGATTGATCAATATGTAGTTTGATGGTCTTTCCTTTGAGACAGCCTATCCCCCTCTGTAGCTTGGGGTGTTGCCTGAGGAAGTTCTCGACCTCGGATGTGTCGTCAACGTGGCATATGAATTTGACCACGCCCAGGTCTTCAGCCGCATCTCCGCTCAGCAGGCTTTCAATTCCCGCCTTGACAACATAGATCTTCGACCATAACTTCTGTTCGCCATGCTCAAGAGTGGTGCGGAACCTCCCGATGACTGGTAGAGGTTTCCGACTGCCGTAGGCAAATAGCCGAGTGTCTGTGGATTTTAGCTCGGGTTGTGGTGCGAGGGTTTGGAAAACGGTGGTTGGCATGACGTTTACCGAGGCCCCCGTGTCAATGGTCATTTGTATGTCCTGGCCTTGTATGTTGATCATGCATTTTCGTCGCCTGGCGGTTCTTTTCGACGGTGCTGGCCCTTGGTTTAGTGTCGATACTAAGTACACCTTTCGGCCCTTTCCTTCGTTCTCCGTGTCTGCTGTTTGTCGTAGGGCTGAGAGGTCATCCCCTTCTTCTTCTGTCGAGGAGTTGACTACCGCTACCCTCCTCGCGCTGGCTTGTTTCTTTTTTTTCGATGACCCTTTTTCCTGGGATCCTTGTGGAGGCTGTAGTGGCGTGTTCACTGATCTGCACACTTTCGCGTAGTGATCCTTCCTGCTGCATGCTCCGCCCGTGGTGCCTTGCGCCGGGCAGTTTCGCCTTCCGTGCCTTTGACCGCCACACCATCCACATTCGGTTGGTCCTGGTGCTCGAGGCTGCCACCTGTTCTGGGTGTAGCTGCTGCCACTTTCGCTCCTCGTTGATTGTCTGTCCGAGATTTGAGCAACCATCGCTGTGGAAAATGACGGCTGGAGTTTTTGTAGGGTCACTTCCATGTTGGCGGCCCTGGAGTGGGCAAGCTCCCTCTGTCGACCCAGTTCCAGGATGCGTTGTAGAGGGATGCCCTTTTCACTGAGCACGAGACGCCTCAGCTTCTCCGAGTGAATTCCATTTATGATTTGCCTTCTGATCTCCCTTTCAGTGTTCGTAAACTCACACGACATGGCCAGCTTCCTCAGCCTCGTGTGGTAGGCGTCGAGAGTCTCATCGGTGGCCTGGATGGTTGTGCAAAAGATAAAGGTTTCATAGTCTGGATTTAGTTGCGGGAGAAAATGTGCTGTTAGAGCGTCCTTCGCACTCCGGTATGCATCTTGGCCGTCATCCACATCCAAGGAGTTAAAGATGCGCAGCACCTCGTCGCCCACACTGGGGAGTAGATGAGCTTTCATTTTTCTGGATGACGTGACGTCCTTACATTCCATGGCCATCTCAAACTTCTGTAGCCATAGCTGCCATCTGGGCCCACTGGACGATGGGTCTGTGAATGGGTCGAATGGTTGGATCAACGTCTATGAACTCCCCTGCGTGCGAGGCGGTGGTGATGCCATAGACAGGTTTGCCGCCATCCTGGACGGTGTGGAGGGTCCAGGGGTCGATGACCCAGTCGCCATGATGTTGCGTGCGCTTGATCACCGATTCTCTGCGTTCTGGGTTCGTGCGCGCCCTGTGTTGGGGCAGTGTTGTACTCCGATGGATTGGCGCTTCGTGGCCTGTGTGCCATGCAGGAGACGTTGTGCAGGTGATGACCGGGATGACACGAGAAGAGCAGAACATTTTTTTTTCACCCCCTGAGGAAGAGGTGTGGGAGGGGAATGAAAAGAATTTTTTTTTTTTTTTTTTTTTTTTTTTTTTGGGGGGGGTGGGGGTCACGTGATCGTGGGGGCCCCCACCGGGTGTCCAAAAATTCACACGGAGCGTCCGTGTGGCCTCCGCGTGCAAGGTCGTGGTGGAGCGCGTGGATGCTCGCTCACCTCGTCGCCATTGTTGTGTTCTCCGGAGGCCCAGCACGAAGGGGCTGGCTCCGGTCCAGGAGGCCGCGTGAGCTGGAGCGCGGCCTAGGCAGGAGCGCTGAAGAACACACACACACACACGCTGGTTTCGCTTTGCCCGGAACTGCCTCCCACTCGAGGGGGCGGGGCTTTTATTAAGCTGCCCTACGTCACCGCGCTGCGGGATGTAGGGCGGATATAACGGCTGTCATTTCTATTATACTGACCTGATATTAATGGACTGTTCTTTTTTCTATTTTTTGTTTTCTTATTTCGCACCGTATGTTCGCGCTGAGTCACAAACATGATTATCTTGTTCTCTGGTTATTTACTTGTTGTATCTGTAAAAATACAGAGACATAGGTCACGACCTGTCTATCATTAAACCAGACTTGCTCTGTCTTTGATTACTTGGACTTTTTATAGGTCGCCAAATTCTTTTGCAAGATATTGCATTTCGTACCTAATGTCAGCTACGTTTGTTATGGATGGGTACGTTTGTTGTGGATGTATTAATTGTCACAATCCATTGTCATCCATTTTATTTAAACTCGTGGAATGCTGTTCCGTATTTTTACCAGTGCGGATAATACATGCATTGCATTGCCATACACGTTGTACTGCACTCGGCGCGGTGCGTTGTTTGCTTACCTTTTTGTTGTTAGCGTCCTCTCTAATCCGCTGTTATCAAGGACAGTCCTTAGCAGCCCGCGCCTTCCATTTGGAGGAATCACGTGATCACATTATGGATGTCATGTGACGTTTAGCTACTGCACCGCAGACATTTACACTGACTTTATCTTGATGTCACAATCGCAGCACCATTTATTGAGACATATTCTCTTCTTTTTGGGCTACCAAACATAATAAAAACCTTTTTATTATGTACATTTTAATTTCCTTCTATTAAGTTTACATGGAACAAACAACCTGTACTAGTCATGAATTGGTACTTTCCGACATAAGTAAGTACACTATCTTACAACACGAAGACAGTTTTATTTATTTTATATGTTCTCACATCAAAGGATACATTTGCAGAGTAAGAATATTCCATGACTTTTCTTGTTTTGGCTCCTCATATTTTCGTGCAGGAATATTTTATGCACATTAATTGTTTTTGTTTCACATGAAAATACCCCATTCCACCGATGAGTTTAAACCATTTTTAACCGGATCCAAATTATAAATCCACTGTTGTTCCCATTTCAAAAGTGCCAGATCTCGGTCTCCATCTCTAGCTGATGTCTTCATTACTTGGATCACGAACCAAAAGATGTCTGTTGGTTTGTTTTGCTGCTTGTTATAATGTGCCACTAAGGGTTTATTTTCAACCTTATTTCTAATACACGATCTGTGTTCACAGATGCATTGGCATACTTGACGCTTTGTTTTACCGGTATAAACAAGGCTACATTGGCACATTATACCATATAAAGCCCACTGAGTCATGCAATTAGAGAAGTTGTTACACCTCCACTCTTTCCCTTTAAGGTCTATACTTTTAATGTCTTTTGTTAAAGGACATACTGAACACTTCCCACACCTGAAGTGACCTACCACAGGTGGGAGGCCCCACAGAGTTGGTTGTCTTGTCTGGGCCTTCTCATTATTGGGGTAGGTGTGTACTAATGTGTCCTTTTTAGATTTTTCTACCTTTTTTTAAAGGCAGATCTTGGGGGTGCAGGGTTAAAGTCTGGTGTTTTTATAATGTGCCAGTGTTTTAGAATTGTCTTTCTTAGGCTATTGCTAATACGATTAAAGGCACTTACACATGTGGTGATATATATATATATATATTTTTTATTATTTTTTTTCCTTTTCTACACCAGTCTTTTTTTGTGGGTCGAGACATACTTCTCTGTTTGCATGTTGTCGTTTCGTATGCTGTCTCAGTCGCGATTTTAAAGCTTTTCCATGCTGTTCAAAATCAGCTAGTCGTGTCCAGTTCCTAAATATTCTTAGGAATTGGCCTATTGGTAGGCTTTCTCTTAAACTAAGAGGATGGAAACTGTCGTACTGCAATATCCTATTTTTATCAGTTGGTAAACAGTACAGTTTCTGAGTGCCTCCGGACGTTTTCACGATTTCTAGATCCATGTGAGGCATGGTTTGAGAAGTACTGCCAACTTATATAAACTTGCACAAGAGAGGGGTTAGGAGTTTTTTGCCTTCCCCCTCAGGGCCAGAATGATCGATGGACTGCTTTGTGGTGAGCCTCCACCTCATGGCCTTCTCACATCTGCAGTGCTGTCCTGCTGTCAGTGGAATCAGGGAGTATACCTGGACCATCCGGAGGACTGGCTAGCCACTAATTGGGCCCCTCTGCTGCTCTGCACACGGTCCCGAGTTGGATATTGGGAATATGAAGATCTTCAGCTTGTTGCCCAGGAACCTAGTATCATGCAGCAGCAGCAGCTGCTCTCTACCTTGATGGGTCTGCCTGGATCCTGTGTTTGTCCGCTGCTAACCTCTGACTGAGATTTCTTATTTATTTTTTTACATTTGTAAAGTGCCTCAACCCTGAGGCATCTAGGCGCTGTTGCGGACCTGTTACATGATCCAAAAGCTTCAACAGAAGTGGATCATCCCGCCCACGACACACAGACACAGTAACAATACAGTTTATTGCGATAGTCACTCATTGTTCTCTGACTGGTTTAAGGAGGACCGCTAGTCAAATAGTCAGGTTTTCAGTGCTTTATGGAAGGCCCAAAAGGAGTCCTTTGCTCTTAGTTCATGGGTGGCGGGCGTTCCGTTGATTTGCAGCCAGCGACGGGAAGCTCACCTCACCTCCTTTGGCTCTTTTCACTTTGGGCTGGACCAGCTGATGTGTGTGGAGAGACCTAAACAGCCTGCCGGACTTAGATCTTACAATTGTCTTGGCAAGGTATTGCGGGGCAGTGTTGCTCAGGCATCTGTGAGTAATAGACAATGTTTTGAAAATAATCCTTTCCCTAATAAGGAGCCAGAGCGCCTTTTTTCTGGCAGCAGTGATGTGGTCCCTTTTGGGAATGTTTAAGGCTGCTCGGAGAGTGTTGTTTTGGATTATCTGTAATGTATTGATGTTCCGTTTGGATGTCTCGGCAAAGAGGACATTGCAGTAACCTTGCCCCAATGATAGTTAGCCAGCTCTCAGGGCACAGGAACTGTCTCGCTGAGTTGATACGTTTGGTGGTGTAAACTGCCGAGGGGGCCATTGCACTCACTTGTTTGGTGAGTTATAGGGAGGCATCCAGCAGGACGCCCAGCTTTTTTGCTGTCGTTGATACCGGGATCTGGGTTCCATCTAACCAGAAGTCGATGTACTGAGGGCCTTTCAGTAAGATCTTCGTCTTGTCGTTGTTCACGCATAAGAGGTTCATAGCCATCCAGGTCTGGATAGTGGCGTACACTTTGTTGAGCCTGAGGGAGTCTTCGTCGTAGGATCCTGATGGTGGAGGAGTATTTGGGCATCCTCTGCATGGGGGGGGGGGTGAAGCCTTGATTTTCCCAGAGTGGATCCCTGCTTCTGTCATTCCAACCTTCTTTGAATGCCTGGTTTGCAGGCTCTCCATCTCTGCTGGCCTCTCTCTCACTGTGGGGACTGTCATGTCACGCGGGAGACTGGGGTCTGCCGCTCCCATTTCCTCCTGGCGAGTCTACCCGCGCGTTTGCTTTCGGGGACTCGCCGGGAGGGGACTCGCCGGGAGGGGAGCGACGGGCTACGGGGCTGGCGGCCTTCGGCGCATGCGCGGAAGACCTCTCTCTCGGTTCCGCGCATGCGCCGTGGACCGGGCTCACCTCCTTGGTGGGGCTTGCTTTCCAAGCCTCGTTATGGGTCCGCCGGCGTCCGGAAACGGAACGGCCTGCGTCCCAGGCCTCTCGGGCGCCGGCGGCCCATAAAAGAGGCCGCGAGTTTCAGCGAGTCGCGTCTCAACGCGGTTCGCTTTGCTCGCCTCGTTGTTCCTGCTTCCACACTTACCTGTGGCCTGTCCTGGGCCAACCAGCTTCCACACTTACCTGTGGCCTGTCCTGGGTCAGCCTGCCTCCAGCCCTTACCTGTGGCCTGTCCTGGGTCAGCCTGCCTCCAGCCCTTACCTGTGGCCTGTCCTGGGTCAGCCTGCCTCCAGCCCTTACCTGTGGCCTGTCCTGGGTCAGCCTGCCTCCAGCCCTTACCTGTGGCCTGTCCTGGGTCAGCCTGCCTCCAGCCCTTACCTGTGGCCTGTCCTGGGTCAGCCTGCCTCCAGCCCTTACCTGTGGCCTGTCCTGGGTCAGCCTGCCTCCAGCCCTTACCTGTGGCCTGTCCTGGGTCAGCCTGCCTCCAGCCCTTACCTGTGGCCTGTCCTGGGTCAGCCTGCCTCCAGCCCTTACCTGTGGCCTGTCCTGGGTCAGCCTGCCTCCAGCCCTTACCTGTGGCCTGTCCTGGGTCGGCCTGCCTCCAGCCCTTACCTGTGGCCTGTCCTGGGTCGGCCTGCCTCCAGCCCTTATCTGTGGCCTGCCCTGGGTCAGTCTGCCTCCAGCCCTTACCTGTGGCCTGTCCTGGGCTAGCCTACCTCCAGCCCTTACCTGTGGCCTGTCCTGGGCCAGCCTGCCTCCAGCCCTTATCTGTGGCCTACCTTGGGCCTGCCTGACTCCAGCCCTTACCTGTGGCCTGTCCTGGGTCTGCCAACCTCCAGTACTTACCTGGGTCTTGCCCTGAGTCAGCCAGCCTTCAGCTGTTCTCACTCTTCCTGTCTTGCCTGTCTCCGAACTTTATCCTGCAAACCTTTGGAACCATCTGCACCAATCGAACTCCTCTATCAACTGCAAATACCTCGCTGTTACACTGGACCTGGAAGATTCATGGTCTCGACAACCAACTCTACCTGGACTGTGGTGTCACCCAGCTGAGCCTTCAATCCTCTTGTCACGCTTTTCTGGAGAGTACTTAACGTGACATTGGGGGTCGGTCCATCCTTCACCCAGTTCCTCTTTTGGGTGGTGGAGAGGCTGATTCCTCGTGCCGCTATTTCATCAGTTTCCGGACTCCAGACTGGCGGCCTCTGCAAGACCATCCACCAAGACTACAGGTACGCGGTCCTCTAGGGCCAATCAGCTTGACAGATTGAGACGCGTGCCTTCTGATTCAGAGATGGATGAATCACAAGATATGAGGAACGAGTTGCTAGCACTCGGAGCCGAGATGACTGCCCTGCATCAAGAGAATCAAACATTGCGTCAATTGATAACACAAGGAGCACCCAGTTCTTCTCAAATAGAGGGACCATTGGCTCACACAACACCCATCAAATTCGACGGAGATCCTAGACGGGTGGCGGAGTTTTGTAACCACTGTAGGATACACTTTCTCTTCAGGTCTACCCACTTCAACAACGATAGGGCCAAGATTGGCTATATCTTGGGGAACCTAACTGGGAACGCATTAGCTTGGGCAACTCCGTTTGTGGTTACGAACAGTCCTATTTTGAATGACTTTGCTGCCTTTGAAAAGGCCTTCCTGGAGGTATTCCAGACGCCTAACCTGGCTTCCGTCGCACAGAATCAATTGATGGACTACAAACAGGGAAGCAATGACATCATCACCTACATCAGCTGCTTCCGACTTTTGGCTACTGACTCTCAGTGGCCCGAAATTACACAAAAAACTCTGTTTCGTCGAGGCCTGAGAGAGGAGTACAAGGACGAGTTACTCCACATCCCCGAACCAGAGAGCCTTCAACTCTTGATTGATCAAGTACTCCGTATTGACCAAAGGTTAACCGAACGAAAGGCTGAGAGACGTCGGCTTGACAGAAGCGGTCACCGGACAACCAACTCACCCGCTGGTTCGTTTGGGTCAACCGAGTCCGGACCTGAGCCCATGCAAGTGGGAGCCATGAGAGGGCCTTTGTCGGAAGAAGAGAAGAAACGAAGGAGGTCTTTGCGTTTGTGTCTTTACTGTGGAGCGGCTGGGCATTATTTGAGTACATGTTCTTTACGTCCGCAAAAGAAGAAATTGGGAAACTAGGAGACCTGTCGTATACAGGAAGGGCAACGACAGGTCCCATCTCTTCCTCAGACCCTTCGGTTATTTGTTCCATCCATCGGCCCATGCAACCAGCGGTGTTACAGACCCTAAAGGTCCGGATTAAATTACCAGACAAAGACCTGGACGTATCCGGTCTACTGGACTGTGGGGCCTCCGGCAACTATATCGACGAAACATTCGTCTCCAGACATAAGATACCGCTCATTTCCAGACCTACACCTCTACCGGTGGAGCTTATTGATGGTACTCCCTTGTCTTCAGGACCCATTAGTCAGTTCATGGTCGGACTGGCTCTTCAGATTACTGATCATTACGAGGAACTTTCCTTTGATGTTATTAAGTCACCTAACTACAAGATGGTCTTGGGATTACCATGGTTACAACATCACAATCCTTTGATAGACTGGAGAACCCAGACCTTATCCTTTTCATCCGAAAGGTGCGCTCAAGGATGCAAGTTACCGGTTTCCCCCATGACCGTTTCAACTTCTCTAAAGACGAACAACAATGGGGTTCATCTATGTTCCAAGTCTCTGGTCCCACAGGTATATTCCGAATTCAAACAGGTTTTTTCTGAACCCGGCAACATACCCCTTCCTCCACACCGGTCCTTTGATTGCTCCATTGACCTGCTACCGGACCACGTTATACCCCATGGGAAGTTGTACGCGTTGACCCGTGACGAGAAGCAAGTTCTTCAGGAGTATCTGTCCGAGAGTCTAGAAAAAGGGTACATTGCACCATTGCACCATGAAAGTCACCTGCAGGGTTTCCCCTGTTTTTTGTAAAGAAAAAAGAAGGCACATTGAGACCCTGTGTCGACTATCGTCAGTTGAATGATATAACAGCCAAGGACCGGTACCCTTTACCATTAATTCGCAGTATCCTTGAAACCCTGCATACTGCGCGAATCTTCTCCAAATTGGACCTCCGCGGAGCTTATCATTTGGTGCGCATCAGGAGTGGGGACGAGTGGAAGAGAGCTTTCAAGACATCTTTTGGGCATTTCGAATACAGGGTTATGCCTTTCGGCCTATGTAATGCCCCCGCTGTTTTTCAACGATTCATGGACCACATCTTTGGTGACCTGTTTGGATTATCCGTTTGGGTTTATCTGGACGACATTCTGATATTCTCCAAATCCTTGGACGAGCATGTGGAACACGTTCGTGAGGTCCTTCATCGGCTGTCCATCAACAATCTGTTCGCCAAGGCAGAGAAATGTAGCTTTCACCAACCCAGCATTGAGTTCTTGGGATTTGTTATCAATCAAGAAGGAGTTGGGATGGATCCCAAGAAGATTCGAGCCATACAAGAATGGAAACGTCCACACGATATCAAGGCTCCAACGCTTTTTGGGGTTTGCAAACTTCTACAGGCGCTTTATTCCACACTACTCGCAGATCTCAGCGCCTCTCACCAGACTAACTAGCAGCAAGATCGCTTTCGAATGGGATCACGTGGCTTCCCAGGCATTTGACGTATTGAAATCAGCCTTTATGGCTGCCCCGATCCTGCGCCATCCCCAGGAAGAGTTGCCCTACATCGTAGAGGCCGATGCTTCCAGCTTCGCGGTAGGAGCAGTCCTTCTCCAGAAAGATCCAGCCACGTTAGTGGAACATCCAGTTGCCTATTATTCTCGCAAGTTGAGTCCCAGCGAACGAAACTACGCGGTGATTGAAAAGGAACTGTTGGCCATCAAGACCGCATTCGAGGAATGGAGACATTTTCTCCTCGGAGCTCGCTTTCCTGTGGAGGTGCGAACAGACCATCGCAATCTGCAATATCTTCGCTCCCTGCAATGTCGGACTCCTCGTCAAGCCCGGTGGGCTTTCTTCTTCTCTCCGTTCGAGTTCCATGTTACTTATATCCCAGGAACTTCCAATATAAAGGCAGATGCTCTCTCCAGGTCTCTGGAAAATGCTGATGGAACGCATTGCCCAGAACTTCCACTGATTTCTCCTCGCCATTTTCTGCTGGCCTTGTCCTCTCACCTTAAGTCCATCGCGGAAGCTACTCGGTTGGATCCCGAAAGAACGACCCTTCTTAGTCAGCAATCAGTTTCAGAACGAGAGGGACTGTTGTTTTTTCATAAAAGACTCTACATACCCAGAGGAGCCGTTAGAAGGGGCATTCTACACGGATTCCATGATTCACCCATAGGAGGACATCGTGGGGTCAGAGCCACTCGAGAGATGATATCCCGACAATTCTGGTGGCCTGGTTGGGCGACTGAGATCCAGAAGTACATCGACAGCTGTCCAATATGTGCCCAGTGCAAGGTTCCCAGAAAACGACCATTGGGTTTGTTAATGCCCACCGAAATAGCTCCCTATCCATGGCATACAATCGCTACCGATTTCATTGTGGATTTGTCTCCATCGGAAGGGTACACCTGTATAATGGTGGTTGTGGACAGCTTCACCAAACTGGCCCATTTCATCCCATTCCGGAAGATCCCTACAGCTACTCAAATGGCTTCGGCATTTCTGCATAACATCTACCGGTTGCACGGCCTACCAGAGAAGGTCATATCGGATAGAGGAACCCAGTTCCTTTCATCATTCTGGAAACAGGTGTGTAGTCATCTGGGAATACATAGAGCTCTAAGCTCAGGCTACCACCCACAGACCAATGGGCTAACTGAAAGGACCAATCGGACCTTGGAAGGGTACCTCCGTTGTTTTGCCAATGCCACACAATCTAATTGGAAGGGTGGGTTAGATCTGGCCGAGGTGTCATACAACAACACCGTTCATGCTTCCATCGGAGTCAGCCCATTCTTCTGTTCCACTGGTTTACATCCTCGATTGATGCCTTTCCAACCAGCTCCATCTAGTACTGTTCCTTCTGCTGATGGTCTGGTCTTACACATTCGGAACCAACAAGAACTGGCACGCAAGATCTTAAGTGAAGCCAAAGATCGGATGAAGAGACAGGCAGACAGGAAAAGGAGTGCAGAACCCAACTTCCAGGAGGGTGACAAGGTGTGGTTGTCCTCCAAGAACTTGCCTCTCCGCAATTTGCCCGTCAAGCTGGCCCCTCGTTATTTGGGACCCTTTGTTATCACCAAACGGTTGTCCTCCGTAGCCTTCCGTCTTCGCCTACCCTCTTCTTGGCATGTGCATCCTGTTTTTCACGTGTCCCTGTTGAAGCCCTATGTGACCGATGCTTATGGCCGCACCTCTCCTCGTCCGGCCTCTGTTCTAGTGCAGGGCGTCCCAGAGTTTGAGGTACACGAGATCTGTGATGCCCGTTACCGTAGAGGGGTGCTCCACTATTTGGTTGACTGGAAGGGGTACCCAGCCTGTGATCGTACATGGGAACCACGCCAACACGTGCATGCTCCCCGGCTGGTACGTGAGTTCTACGTACGGTTTCCCTGGAAACCTGGTGCTCCGGGTCTTCCTGGGAGGGGGCATAGTGTCATGTCACGCGGGAGACTGGGGTCTGCCGCTCCCATTTCCTCCTGGCGAGTCTACCCGCGCGTTTGCTTTCGGGGACTCGCCGGGAGGGGACTCGCCGGGAGGGGAGCGACGGGCTACGGGGCTGGCGGCCTTCGGCGCATGCGCGGAAGACCTCTCTCTCGGTTCCGCGCATGCGCCGTGGACCGGGCTCACCTCCTTGGTGGGGCTTGCTTTCCAAGCCTCGTTATGGGTCCGCCGGCGTCCGGAAACGGAACGGCCTGCGTCCCAGGCCTCTCGGGCGCCGGCGGCCCATAAAAGAGGCCGCGAGTTTCAGCGAGTCGCGTCTCAACGCGGTTCGCTTTGCTCGCCTCGTTGTTCCTGCTTCCACACTTACCTGTGGCCTGTCCTGGGCCAACCTGCTTCCACACTTACCTGTGGCCTGTCCTGGGTCAGCCTGCCTCCAGCCCTTACCTGTGGCCTGTCCTGGGTCAGCCTGCCTCCAGCCCTTACCTGTGGCCTGTCCTGGGTCAGCCTGCCTCCAGCCCTTACCTGTGGCCTGTCCTGGGTCAGCCTGCCTCCAGCCCTTACCTGTGGCCTGTCCTGGGTCAGCCTGCCTCCAGCCCTTACCTGTGGCCTGTCCTGGGTCAGCCTGCCTCCAGCCCTTACCTGTGGCCTGTCCTGGGTCAGCCTGCCTCCAGCCCTTATCTGTGGCCTACCTTGGGCCTGCCTGACTCCAGCCCTTACCTGTGGCCTGTCCTGGGTCTGCCAACCTCCAGTACTTACCTGGGTCTTGCCCTGAGTCAGCCAGCCTTCAGCTGTTCTCACTCTTCCTGTCTTGCCTGTCTCCGAACTTTATCCTGCAAACCTTTGGAACCATCTGCACCAATCGAACTCCTCTATCAACTGCAAATACCTCGCTGTTACACTGGACCTGGAAGATTCATGGTCTCGACAACCAACTCTACCTGGACTGTGGTGTCACCCAGCTGAGCCTTCAATCCTCTTGTCACGCTTTTCTGGAGAGTACTTAACGTGACATTGGGGGTCGGTCCATCCTTCACCCAGTTCCTCTTTTGGGTGGTGGAGAGGCTGATTCCTCGTGCCGCTATTTCATCAGTTTCCGGACTCCAGACTGGCGGCCTCTGCAAGACCATCCACCAAGACTACAGGTACGCGGTCCTCTAGGGCCAATCAGCTTGACAGGGACTATCTACAGGCTGCCTCGTCAGGTCACCCTCTTCCTCTAAATGGGCTGATCTCTCCTCCTCACTCCTTGCCTCTACCTCTCAACGTCTACTCCTCTGAGACTTGAACATCCACCTGGATTCTACCAGCCCTTCTTCAGGACTCTTTCAAAACCTCAGCGGTTCTCTCTCACTCTATTCTTCCCTCTGGCCCAACGCTGCACGGCATACCCTGGATGTTCTGATCTCCTTAGACCTCCCCTTCTCTAACCTTCACATAACTCCTCTCTTGGAGTGGTCACTTTCTCCTTTCTTCCCCGCAGGTCAAGCTGACTCCAGCACTGCCACCTATCTTCTCGGTCATCTGACCCATGAAGCGTGTGTCAGTTGGGGCTTTTGATGCTACTTTCTCTCCACCTCCTGCGCCTTTGGCTGACTCGCACCCTGACACAGCCCTCTCTAACCTTCATCTCTCAATCTCTAACACACTGGATGTCCTTGCCCCTATCATGACGATCTGCTTGAAGCCCACATCCAAGTGCAACTCTTGGTATGATTCCGACCTCGCCGCCCTTAAATGCAAATGTAGGGCGGCGGAGAGTAAGTGGAGGGCCTTGGGCGCACCGCTGACAAACTAGCCTGCCTCCTGCTGCAAAGGCAGCACAGACTCTTTCCTCTCTAAGAAGAGAGCTTACATCCAAGCCTGCATCTCTGTGGCATCTAACAACTCGGCCGACCTTTCCAAAATCTGCAAGGAGCCGGCCAATCCTACTACCCTGTTCCCATACAGGTCCTCTTCACAGCCTTGACCTCTCATTTCACTACCAAAACTCAGGACATACTGTCTACCCTCTCTTCATCTACCTCCTCCTCCTCTTCTTCGTCCTACCACTCCTGGCCCGTCTGAGGCTGTCTCTGCTCCTCCTTTCCCCTGTTCACCCCATACAATGTTTCTAGACCAGTCCGATCTATGAAAGTCTTGTCAAAGCAAGTTCTCCCCTGCTCATCCAGGACAATCAAGGACCACATCGACACCCTTGCTCCAGCCTTGGCCGATTTCTTCAATCACTCCTTTGCCACTGGAACTTTTCCCCTTAAGCACTCTCTTGTGCACCCCTTCTAAAAAAGCCCTCGGCCGACCCTTTCTCTCCGGCTAACTATCACCCGATCTCCATCACTCCTTTCCTGGGCAAACTCTTGGATAGCTGGCCATCTCCCAGCTTAATCTACATACTGAATCTGATGCTTGCCTCCATGACCACTAGTCTGGCTTCAGAGCTGCCAGAAGCATGGAAACTGCTCTCCTGAACACCTGTGAAGACTTGCTCTCCAATCTTCATTCTAATCTCCATTCTGTCCTCATTCGTCTTTATCTATCCTCCGCTTTTGACACGGTCAACCCTGCCATCCTGCTCAATCGTCTCCCGGACAACCTTGGTATTACTGATCAGGCCTTGGCCTGGTTGACCTCCTTTCACACCGACCTTCTCTGGTCCAACTGGGGTCTTTCCTCTCTTCTCTCTCTCTCTACTTGTGGTGTTCCCCAGGGATCTAACCGCTCTCCCTGGCTCTCAAACCACTACCTGGAACCTTTTGCCCACTGCATCGCTACTTTCTGCTCCAACTTTCAATGCTATGCGGATGATGCTCGCTCTTCTTCAGGCCCCCCTGAGCCAACTCTGCTTCTTTTCTCATAACAGACTGTCTGGCCGCCAATGATCTCTGCCTTAATGCCAGTAAGACTGAGAGCCTCCTCATTGGGACACCAGCTCCCTCCTTTCCTCTCTCTCGCTCTGGCCGCCCACTCTAGGCCCTCTTCCTGCTCCTTCCTGTGAGGCTCCACCCTCTCCTTCTCTCCTCACATCCCTGACGTCTCTAAGAAGTCGAACTATCAGCCGCACCTCCTCCAAGGTATTCTTCCTTTTCTCACTTTCCCCCAGAAGCTCACTGTGTCCAGAGCTCTGGTCCTCTCTAGGCTTGACTATTGCAACAGCCTCTTTCTAAATCTTCGTGCCTGTACTCTTCAACCTTTACAACTTATCCAGAACTGGACTGCAAGACTTGCCCTTGGCCTCAAGCCCAGGGATCGTATCTCTCCAGCTCTGAATTCTCTTCCCTGGCTCCCCATAGCTGCAAGTATCAACTTCAAGACCCTCTGCAATGTCCACAAGGCTTTCTGGGGCCTGGGACCGCTCTACCTCCAACTTTCTCTTCCAAAACATCTTCCTTCTCGAGCTCTCAGCTCATCCACCTCCAACTCTGAGGGTTAGATGCTTCTCTAAGCCGAGAGTTGGGGCAGATCTATCTCCTCGGATGCTCAATGAAGCGAGGTGGGACGGTTGCCGGAAACGCTCAGAGAGGCGGTCATAATACTGCTCCCTAAACCCAATAAACCTACACACAGCTGTGGCTCCTACAGACCTCTCTCAATGTTAAACCAGGACAGCAAGATACTGACAGCTGTCCTGGCAAACAGGTTACAGAGAGTGATCAGCAAGCTGATACACCCAGACCAGACGGGTTATGTCCCGAATAGAAATATAACCCATAACAACAGGTGACTCAGACGGGTGATTGAATGGGGTAGTACGGCTGAGGGCGAAATGGCGATCGTGTCCTTGGACGCGGTCAAAGCTTTCGACTCGGTCAAATGGCCGTGGTTGTTGGCGGCCTTGGAGAAGTATGGCATGGGGCCCGGTTACACGAGGTGGGTGACGATGTTATACAGCGAGCCACTGGCCAGAGTCAGAACAGGTGCAGTAATATCCGAGAGGTGGCAATTGAGTAGAGGCACTAGGCAAGGGTGTCCCTGGTCCCTGATGCTCTACATATTAGCCTTGGAGCCCCTAGCGATATACCTCAGACAGCAATATGACACGATAGGCATTGAAGTGGGAGGGGAACGACATCTGATCTCCTTGTATGCAGATGACTTGTTGCTATACCGAAGATACCCAGAAGAAAATCTTCAGCACATACTGGAGGTGCTAGCGAGATATGCAGAACTGTCTGGCATAGCGGTTAACCCCCAAAAATCCAGCATGTTTCCATTAGGCGACTATAAGGGAACCCCTGAGACGAGGTTACCGGTGTTACAAATACCGCCGGAGGTTAGCTCTTTCCGGTATCTAGGGATAGATGTATATCATACGGTAGAAGAGGAACACAAGCATAATACTGAGGCGGCACTTCGGAAAATTGAGAAGTGCATGCAGTTCTGGGTTAAGTTGCCCTTAGCTATGATGGGACGGGGTGCAATGCTGAAAATGGTGGTCCTGCCGAGGCTTTTGCATTACTTCAGCAATGTCCCATACATGATACCCAAGAAGTTCTTTGCGAAGCTGGACGGCATTTGTAGGGATTTCTTGTGGCATG
This sequence comes from Ambystoma mexicanum, assembly GCF_040938575.1. Lineage (NCBI taxonomy): Eukaryota > Metazoa > Chordata > Amphibia > Caudata > Ambystomatidae > Ambystoma > Ambystoma mexicanum. Next base: position 1,233,020,764 of record NC_090929.1, read on the forward strand.
GCACCGGAACAGAGTGGCGCTTTGGAAGCTGCAGAACTTTTACGAAAAAGGGGGGATAAGACTGCCCAATTTTGAGGTGTACTATGTGGCAAGTCAGCTGCAGTATGTGGCTCAGTGGCTTTCGGACGAGGTGACCCCTGAATCTAGGCTATTTGGACATGACTGTACCCCATTTTACTTGAGGGAAATGATCTGGTTGCCCAGGGCCAAAATGAAAGAGCGCCCCAAGATGATGATGCTGGGATGGCTGATGTGGCGTAGGGCGTGCCGGATAATGGGGAACCCATTTCCCTGCTCCCCGCAACTGCCGTTGGTGGCATTTGCAAGGGAAGATATGCAACTGAGAGCTATACTCGGGACCCATTGGGAATCCGTGGGGCTGGTGACGCTAGGAGATGTCTGGCAGATGGGGGCCATTTTGGATTTTGAAGTCCTGGGGGAGGAGACAGGATTGCATGTGGGCCAATATGTTACATATCACAGAATTGTTCAGAAAATCCGAGATACGTGGCCTGAAACTGTTAGGAGAAGAACCGGACGCTATCATAGAAACAATATATGACATATCAGATGGGGGGCATGAAATTTCCAGGCTATATGAGATGGTGATGTCTAAAGTTGGGAAGGATCTGATGCAGCTGAGGCTAGACTGGGAGGCGGAGGTGGGAACCCCGATAAAGGATGGGATGTGGGAACGAGCACTCGGGTACCATAAAAGGGTGTCAAGGAATGCTAGACTTAAACAAATACAACTATATGTAACGCACAGAGCATACATGACGCCCTTGCGGATATCCAAGTTTGAAAACGCTGGACGACAAGCATGTCCTAACTGTGACGAGGAAACGCGGACATGACACATATGTTCTGGTCATGCCCAGTGATTGAGCGTTTCTGGGGAGAAGTGGCACAAAAGTTAGCTGAGAAAGGGGTCACACTGATTATAGACACAGTCTGGGCATGCTTGCTGGGAGGGTACCCCAGATCATCAAAACTTAAGCATATTAATAAATTGAGAGACCTTGCATATGTGCTTGCTAAACGGAGGATCGTCATGGGTTGGAAGACTTGTCACAAGCCACGGGTGGAGGTATGGTGGAAGGAGTTACAGAAGTGGGCAGAGGCAGAAACGCTAGTATGGCAATAATCGAACACTGTAAGAGGGGAAGAAGAGATGGGGACCCTGATGGCATGGATGTCACTCATAGCTGAATTGTTTGGAGCAAAACAAGATCCGACTGGATCTACAGGAAGCGAGACCCCGCCGCATGCAGGGGACACGGAGAACACTAAACAGATAGGCTCATGATAGGGGGTGAGAGGGGGGGGAGCAGTGGCCGAGATTAAGCATTAATGTGATTATTTTTTCTGTAAAATGCACTGCGTGTTTGGTTGTATGTTGGTTTTGTTTGATCAAAAATTAATAGATTTTTCTTTTTTTAAAATAATTTTTATCTCCTCGGATGGAGCCTCCCTCTGGAACAGCCTCCCTGCCTCATTCAAACTTGAGCAGAACCACCTGCGGTTCCAGAAGCAACTCAAGGCCTTCCTTTTCGCTTCTGCTTTCTCTTCCTCTCACCTGCTGATGCACCCGACTGCTCTGCGCACTGGTCACCCTCTGAGTTTGGTCCCAGGCTCCTGCCTGTTCAGTTGCCCTTGCACCGCCTCTGGACTCCCCAGCACTTAAGGGTCTGTATCTGCAACCCTCCAGTCCCTTCTCTTTGCACTTATAAACCACCTGCTGGCAGCACTTGTGAGTTAACTGCACTTCCCCCTGGCACTTCTCCCCTTCTCTGTGCCCCGCACTTGCACAATCTGAATGACACAAGACCTTGTAAGATTTTGTCCTCCCTCGTTTTCCCCTCCTTGTCTTGTTGCGCTGAGAAACACTTGTGTACAGGCGCGTTATAAATGCCACATCATATATCATATCATATAGTTGGTGTATGATATGGCGATGTCATCCAGTAGGTCAAATAGGGGTTTGGTTAATATATTGTACCGGGAAGGAGAGATGCAAGAGCCTTCAGGGATGCCACAATGTATGGGGATAGGCAGGGCACTCGCATTGTCTGAGAAGACTCTCATGGATCTACCCTCTAGTAAGAAAGCTGTTCATGCGGTGACCTCGTGGGAGATGTTGGCAGAGACAGTGAGATGGTGGCAGAGGGTCTCATCGTCTACTAGGTCGAAAGTGGCCGAGGGATCCAGTAGGAGGAGGATAGCTGGTGTGCCCTCCTCTCTGAAGGCATCCAGTTGGATTTTTAGATCGAATAGAGGTTATTCAGTGCTATGACCTGGGCAGAAACCTGATTGCTGAATCCCTAGACTATGATTAGATTCAGAGTAATGTTGGGTCTGAATGTAGGCTGCTCTATCCAAGATCTTAAGTTGGAACGGTACTGATGTAATTGGGCAGTAGCTGTTGGGCGCTGTAGGGGGAGGACCCAGGATTCTTTGAGGCTTGCTGGGACAAGGTTGTCTGTGAATGAGGCGTTGATGAATTTAGTGATGAAGGGGACTAGGGCTTCGGAGCAATCTTTGATGATAGATGTTGGGCAGATGTTTCCTTTACATTTGGACGGTTTGAGATTTCCAAGGATATTGGCTGTTTCTAGTTCTGAGATATCTAAAGTGTAATGGAGGTGCGGGCGGTGTGTTTTAGTGATGAACGGTGAGTTGGGAGGGGTGATTAATGCTTGTTTGCTATTTTTTGCTGTAGCGTGCATATTTTGGTATGCATGGCATTCTGAATATTAGTGCTTCAAGTTTCATCTTTGTTGATGCTGTTAGGGGCTGGGACAGGAGTTTCTAGTTCTGAGTATTCTGAATAATTCTTTTGAGTTGGAGCTGGCATTAGCAATTCTGGTATTGTAGACTTCAGCTTTGGGTGCCGAGATGGCTTGTTTGTATTCTTTAGTAATCTTATCAAATCTTATTTTATGGTGGTCCGATGATGTGGTGTGTGTTTGTGTGTTTTTTTTTTTTTTTTTTTTCTCTTTTTTCCCCCACCCCCCACCGCCCCAAGTGGTTTCCGCCCTGCCTCTTCTGAGAATGCAAAGCTTGGAGGTCAGAGGTGAACCAATGGTTGAGATGATAGGTCGGTTTGGACTTTCTGGGGAGGAGTGGCCCCTAGGCTTTTAGGGTCATTATCGTTCGGCTGTTCCAGACTGTGGCGTGAGGGAGGGTACATTTGGCAATTTGGTGGTTTCGCAGTAGCTGCAGGCTAATGTGGGTGGGTAGGGAGGGTAATGGTAGTATCCGTGCAGGAAGAGAAGCTTGGTATGTGGTGGTCTGACCAAGGGCAGGTGGTGTTGAAGGTGATGAGAATCTGGCTGTTCAGGTCGGCTATCCAATTCAGGGTTCTGCCTTTGTGGGTGGGTGAGACAACACGGTGTGTGAAGCCGAGGTCTGTGAGGTCATTGGCTACTGTGGTGCCAGCCGTATCTAGGGGGACGTGGAGGCCTAGATTGAGGTCACCCAATAGTAGAACTCTGGATGTGGGCTTAATGTTGTTGCCTATGGTATGGGCAAGGTCTTCCTCGAAGGTGGCTGATGGGCCTGGCTGCTGATAGAGGATGTGTATGGTGATTGAGTCAGAGGGGGTAGTGGCCAATTTTAATCGAGATGCGCTCGCAGTGACCCTCTGTGGATCTACTGCATGTTCTTATTTGGAGGAAGTCTCTGTAGGTGAGAGCGACGTCTCTGCCTCGGGTAAGTGGTCTATCGCATCTCAGGATGGAGAATCCGTCCGGGATGGCTAGGTAGAGTGCTGGGCCAGAGACTTGGTGAAGCCAAGTTTCAGTGATTGCCAGTAAGTCTAGACTGTGCATGGTTATCAGGTCATGGATATCCAGAGCATGAGCCGGGAGTGTTCTAGCGTTAATGAGGGCTCTGAGCAAAGTGGGGAGTAGTTTGAGCTCTGGGGGATGGGTCATGACGGTGGGTGACAAAGGAGTTGAGGGCTTAAGGGGTGTCCAGACATTTGGTCGACCTAAAACTGGTCGAATGACATTTGGTCGATGCAATTTGGTTGAAAACCAAATGGTCGAATTTTTTTTTTAAATTATATATTTATTTTTCGGGTTTTCGTTTTTTACAAAAATGGGTTTTTAGAAAAAAAAAGGGGGTTGGGGGGGGGGGTGAAAATAAAAAAATAAAAAATTCGACCATTTGGTTTTCGACCAAATTGGTTCGACCATTTGTCTGGTCGACCAATTTTTTTCGACCAAATGTCTGGTAACCGGCTTCAGGTGCAGTGCTTTGTGATGTGCCCTAGTAGTAATGTCATGTTCTATGGGTTGCTCCACACGAGGCCTGCTGATGTTCTCAATGTGGAGGCAGTGAGCGGTGGAGGCAGGGTGAGTTCCGGCTGTGATTGGCATGGTTGGGAGGCATAGGGCAAATGGTTATTTTGCTAGCAACTTTGTTAAGGTCATGGCCGACTTCATTGTTATGGCGGGGCGAGTGTGGATTCTGGTACTAAAATGAGTGTTTCATTTTAAGGTGGAAGCTGGGAAGTGGCAGGGGGTGACTCTGGACGGCCTAGAGCATAGCCTAGCGTTCCTATCGGGGTGAGAGCAGGTGTGGATCTATGGAGTTCCCTAGGGATAGGAATTCTGACTCATGGGTATAGGTCTGGGGGCATAGAGAGCCCTGTGTGAGGACGTGGTTGTAGGATAGAGCTTGCATAATGCTATGTGCTTTGCTGGCCTGGTGGGAGGGCACGCTTTGCATGGCCCGTTAATAGTTGGTCGGGTGCTATCTCTCTCTCTGTGTGCTTGTTCGGGACTAAAGCGGAGCGGTGCACATCTGGAGCTTGCATACCTCGGTGTGACTGGTCTGTGAGTGCTGCATGAGCGGGTTGGTGGGGCCGGGGGGTGCAGGCTGTACGGAGCCTGCAGGGAGGAAAGGCCGTATCTTGAGAGGCTGTAGAGGTGGGCGTATCCCTGTAAGTGGCAGAGTTTGTTTAATGCTGGATCGGCACGCACCTGGAGTTGTTATAAGCAAGTTGTCACGACCCTCACCCAAAACCCCCTCTGGCAAACCCATTGGCCAGGTGGAGTCAGGACTCGGGCCTCTAGAGCCTGGCATCCTCTTCAAAAGTCCTCATGGGGCCAGTCCTGGAACCTATGGCGCCAGGCTCATACACCATGAAAAACAATGTGCTTGGGAACTACTTTATTGTATTGTCAGCCAATATGGAGGCATCCACATAGCTTGGTTCCTAAGAACCAAGCTATGCAGTCTAGTGTTTTGGGTGTGGTAGCATAGGGACTACTTTACCTGGACTCTTTTGTTGGGGCTATTTAAACCACGCCCGAGCAAGACAACATGCTTCACGTTACTTTGCAGCTTGCAACATGACGCTCACCGTGTCCAGCTATTCCCTCGAACCTCGGAGAAGCGGAACCTGCAAGGAGACAAAAGGAACATCATTAGCAGCAGCATCTTACCTGCAGTCTTCATATTTAAACACTTGCAGCTACTGAGAACAGCTTCCTCGAATCCGCACGCCTCCTGGACAGAACGACCTGAAAGAGGAAGATAGAGCCAACATTAAAGAAAGCAGTAGAGATATTTACAAATTACGAACTGCTCAAAAGGCTTACCTGGCTGGTCGCCTCTCGGCTGGCACCACTCCGGACATTCCACTTGTGCTGAAGAACACCGCGACCTACAAAGAAGGAAAACACAGGTTAGCAAAGGCAAGACTTTGCAGCGCTGCGCATAGCGCTTACTTACCGCATCATAGCGCTCTTTATGCGTCATCATTTACCAGCTGGGCTCAACCAAGGCAGTTCGCTGCGCTGAAGCTCTGCATACCTAATGGAGAAAAAGGGACATTTTAAACAAAGAAAGGCATGCAGGATAGCAACAAAACTAAAGAACAGCAATAAGACCTACCTGAACAATATCAAACGGGCCGGCGTCAGTGAAGTAACTGGACCACACTCGCCCATGAAAGACAACGCGCCCCTGCAAAGTAGGCAGGGCGGAGAGAACGCCTAATTCTACCACAAGGTGAGGAGAGGGCGCCAGAGGGACTAAAATCATATGGGGGTGGAGGGAGGATACCTACCCCAGTCGGTCAGTCTTGGACACAGTCCTCCTGTATTTTCAGGCAGAACCTTTCCCGCAGACCACATCAGGGCAAAGCTGAGAAACATACCAGCGAGTAACCCGGCTGGGTGGCGTCCCTGTGGATACCAGGTGAGCGTAACACAAGTGCACACTGGGCCTTTTCGGTGCAACCCTGGGTTCCGACATGGGATACCATGTGGCTTGGGTGTTCACTGGGAATTGGGGGCTGCTCACTGAGCCAAAAGTGATGCCTGACTGTAGGAAGCTTGTTGGGCAGGGGGTTGGAGACTGTCTTGTGCAGCATAGGGTTGAAGGCCCGTCGCACATAGTCTAAGAGATGCCGGCAGTACACATGGGTACAACAGGCTTACCTTCTAACTGGGGGCATGTCGCGGAAGAAGTAGAATAGGATGCCCAATGGCCATGCTATTTGGAGGCTTCCATGGCAATGTCTGGCTTTGATGCAGGGAAGATAGTGGCCATCTTATCGGGCCTTTTGTGGCCTTTGGCCCTGAATGTAGAAGTTTACAAATCCAAGGTGAGCAGGTTACCTTGGCGGTAGCGGGCGAGCTCTGTGGCACAACGCTGCACTCTTGGCCTGCTCGGGCTTTGTCGTAGAGGGTCGGTTCGTGGGTTTTATCGCAGAAAGCGTTGAACGTGGCATAGAACGTAGAGTAGAACGTTGATTGGGCTGCGTGCTATGCGGACCTCCTGCACCCAACACTGCACCCTTTCAACTGCAGTATCCTCCGTACTCATGGGGGGGAAGCAGTTGTAGCCTTCTAAAATGGTCTGGCCGGAGGATTAGGACCAGCGCTTTCACAATAACACAACTGCTTTCTCGTACTTCAACTTTCACATTTTCAACATGATCGAGGCAGGGCATACATTTTGCACTAGCCATTGGCTATTTATAATTGATTCTTTGCGAGTAAGAAATGGTATGCTCTCTGATCTATAGATTGGCGGTGGTGAGTGACATTCTATGGCTCGCTAGTAGCTTGCAACTTTAAAATGTTACCACTGGTCTAATGAATACTATATATTAATTTCTAGACTATCTCTGCGTTAGTTGTACCTGCATACCAAATACTGGATCTCCTAAATCTGCCTGGCTTATCAGCCTACATTACCCTAAGAGTTTGGTAGCGGCAAGTGTGAAAAGCCCTTGCCACTTGGTTGGCCTCTCGGAACCCCCTCAACAGTGGTAGTTCTCAAAATCCCTTTTAGCAGTTGCCAAGAGTAGGACATGTCTGTGCAACTCCAGGGCTAACATGGCTTTGGAGACCCCTGATTTTTCCTTCTGTCTATTCCTTATTTATTTTTGAGTTTTTCAGAAGCGAGTCATTTGCCTGAAACGTTGTATTTATGCTAAACAAGAGGTACTCTTTGAGTAATATGGCCATTGCCTAATTCAGCTGATGAAAATTACGTATACTGAGTGGAAGGAGTTAAGTTCCTTTAAGTGGACGGGTGAGTGTTGATCCACACTCCACATCCCATCATTGGAATTAATGCGGCAGGAATATCACAATTGAGCAGTTTGGCCGAAGCATCCTCATCTTTTAGGGTTTTTACTGCCTGTTGGTTGACAAGCAAAAGCCCTACTGTGCATTTTTGTGATAGAAGCACAAAACTGCTCGAATAGCTCAAAGCAGCACATCAAGATGGCCTAAAAGCAGCTTTGATAATGGTGATGTGACTTTCATTGACACGAAGGGCCTTTGCTGACATTCAAAGCTCACCAGGTGCTGGATCTTGCTAACTTTTCCCAGTTTGGACTGTGATGGTTCGTCAGTCAATTGGCCTCTTATGTGACAATTCCCTACCCTTTATTGTGCATCTACTCAAGGAGGCTTCAGTGGGGCCTCAGTGAATATCGGGTGCTGAACTGCAGAATGTGACCATGCGGCACATGCCCTCTGGAGATCAGCAAGTCATTTCATCTGTGCTTCATGCTTTGAAGCCACATTGTCGAAGCATGTGCCAAGGTGGCACAATGAGTAGTCAAACAACAATAGAATATTTAAAGCTGTAGACGTGTGGGGAATCTGAATGCCTCTTGCAAAAATACAACAAATAAAAAACGGACTTTAACACCAAGTGCTAGGTCACAAAGTTTGGAGAAAAGCATAATGGTAATGTAGAGTTGCCTCTTGGTGGCGGCCATTGGAAAAAAAAAATATAAATATAATGTCTAGCTAAATTAAAAGGTACACCGACACACCCAAGGTTCATGGTTGCCAGCGGTTGTGTGCTTATGATTCATGGTAGTTAAGTGCTGTTTAGAACTGTACAAATGTTCTTCCAGATAATGCCCGTTGACTTCGCCCCAACGGGGGATTTGATCAGTGTGTGTGAGGGACACCTTGCCCGTTGCATGTTTTAATCATGTATTCATCTGTGTGTGTAAAACAGAACTTTGATCCCTCAGAGAAGGTCATGGCCAAGATCAGAAGTCACCTACTCCAAGGGCTATATAAGCAACATTTTACACCTATTTTACTCCCTAGGTTCCGGGCCGTAGCCCAGCAAAGAAAATGACGGGTATGTGATTTATTGCTTTATGGTACTTGCACCGCTCAAGTGATTATTTCAGCAACAAAGCATGTCTAGAACCTCCCACTAAGAGAACCTGTGCTGCTTATTTTCCACCTAGTAATATAGGGCATTTGCACACAAGGCAGAATGCTCCTTTTCCTTTGAAAGAATTACCAGCTACAAAGAATGTTTAGGCTGTAAGACGGATACCTATTTTTTTTTTTTAAATCAACATTTTGCTTGCATAAAAAGTATGCCTGTCGTGATCTGTTTTTTTACTCCACAAATCCTTGTGCTACCAATGCAAGTAAACTACCCAAACCTCCAATTTCATATCAGAAACCCTGCCTACGAGATTGAACTAGATTTGATGAGCAGAAGCCGAAAACGGCTATAAGACGTATGTCCCCACGCAGCAAGCAGGAGTTAGCGACTGCGGAATTAGGAGCTTGTGCATAGCATGCTGCAAATCGAACTTCCATTTCAGATATTCAGAATGTTGTCCTTTTTTTAAAAATGTATTTTTAAAAAAAGTGTATTCCACCCATTTTATACTTTAGATGTCTTTGAGATCTGCTTAATGCTCTTTTATACACATCAATGCATAGTTAATGTCATATGTTTTTATTGCACCTGTGGGCATGGGCAGTGAAAGGTTGCTCGTATTCGCTGTTGAGGCCAACCAGGATCCTCCAGGTTACAAGCGGGAACAAAGTAACTTGTCTGTGCCCAGCAATTTCGATCCATGCCTTTCTGTTTATTCTCTGACCACACAGCTTTAGCTTGTATGCCTAGCATGGATACTAGGACCCTCGCACTGATTTCAGGCTTAGCACTTGACAGAAGAAATTCCCAAAATGGGGGCAGCATTCAATACGGTTATCTTCATTCAAATAAGATGGCACAATCAATTATTAAATGTGCACCCTACAAAAATTCAATTAGTTTTGTCACGAGTTGTTTCAGCCCTGATGTTCTCTTTTGAGGTTTGTTTCTTCAAGCGCTGGCCCCTTTCCTTTGCCCATATGTCATGCAAAGCGCTAAAACAGGTGAGTGTGTAGAATCCCTCGGACTGAGAAAACACTGCTCAGCTACTGTCCACACAGGTCATCATGAAAACAGAAACCTGACAGAAGGGGAGCTTTACGACTGGAGCCTGCTATGTCGTGGCAGCACATGCATTGCCCTGGAGATACTTGTTTAAATTGATTGCTTTGAAAGAAGCCGTATTTTGTCACGAATGGGTGTATACTATTTACAAAGTTGGCAGTGGGTGAGCGAAGCTCTGTTTTCAAGTGCCATTGCTCTTCCTGCTTAGTGGAGCGGGTTCACGGTCTTTGCTTGGATGACTATGGGGAATCCTGATCTCCCTAACAGTGTTCCTGTTGACACTGTGGTGGCAGCTACTTAAATGCTGGTTGTTGTAGGCAAGGTGCTGTGTGTGAGCAGCACTTGAGTGATTGGGTTTCTGTGAGGATCTGGCTCTTGTTTGATATACAGTTGACATTGCCATTTCAAATTCATCAGGTTTACCAATGAGTAGCATCACAAAAAAAAATGTTTAAAGGGGCAGTGGTGGGCAGTTTCAGAGCATGTATTAGATTGTGAGGTGTAGACCCCCAGCTCTTGGGCCTCATCGTGTTTTGTGGCATGTTGAAAGACCTATTTTTCATGCATTTAGGCTTTCACTTAAGCAATAGAGAATGTCACCCTACTACGAGAGCACCTGTTCTTAGTGGTAAAAAGTGTCTGATTTTACACCATAGATAAGACTAATTTTATCCGGTACCGGGGTGCCGTTTTCAGAGGGGGATTGGTTTCGAGGTGTTGCCCCACGGTTCTCGGGGTCTCCCAAATTGAGTTTGATCTGTCCAGCCATGTCGAAATACCCATCTTTCCATACAGTTATGACTTTACTTGCTCACTTCAATATGAGCGCACCTATTCTTCGGAAAAGTTCGGGTCTCAATGCACCTAGCCTAGAATGCAGTTCTTTCCAGTATTGGGATATCTCTTTTACACTACAATGAAATATTGCCATTTGTCTGTTAGTGCAATATCACATGCAAAAAGGTTTTGATTTTTGTAAGGTGTATTAAAAAAACTAAAATATTTTACCATATATTTGCTATTTTAATTTAGATGTGAATCTTACAATGAAGTGTTACTTGACAGTTTCTGAGTCTTGATTTCTGTTCTTTCTCACTAGGATGGCGGCTCTGGCAATCTAACTTCATCAGTATCCACGCCAAACCTTTCAAGCACAGGGGTATGATATTTTCTGTATTTTTCTCACTTTTTTCTGATTTCTGCATAAAAAAAAATATTTGCCTGTTACATTGAATTTATAACATTGAAGAACATTTTATTCCCAAACCATTATGTTGATCTCCAAATCTACAGCTGGAACTGTAAAGTGGATAACAATCTTGCATTTGTTGGTTCAACTTTAGATCATGGATTGTAGGACTCGGAAATCCAATGTGCTTGATACAAGTGCGTTCATGCCAAGCAGTACCTTCCTTTACTCTAACCTCATATTTATGTGGTTTTAATTCTAACATATGTACCTGTAAGTATGTTGTAAAGAAAAATCTGCATTCCAGAACCAATATCCCTTCCCCATTTTACAAGCAAAAGCCTCCATATCATAGCTTCAACTCTACCCGAGGAATACTGGGACTATGAAGGACTGACTGTGGCATAATCCCACTTTCGAGGTCCATGGCTGTTGAAATGCATATCCTTTTGCCCAGTAGCCTGCATGCTCCAGTTTCTGATAATCCTCAGCTGCATCCCAAATATTCAAGGCTGACAGAAAATGTAACTTGACTCTTTCAGCTCACTTGACATTCATTGTACATATACTTTTTACACATTACTGAAAATGAGCCATAGTTTAAGAATCGTGATTTGAAGAAAGAAAATTGACAGCGCTGGATATGTTTATCTGACCTGCTCATGCTCTCTCCTGGAAAAGCTCCTAAACCAGTATTACCAACACTCACCCCTAGCATCCAGGCCACTAGTTTAACAAGGGTTTGGCAGCAAGGTGCTGTTCACATGGCTCTCATCAGCACTTGAAGAGTTTGTTCTACTGAACAGCAGCAGCACACCATCCCTTTGACCACAAGTAGAGGAACAGCAAGAACATGTCTCCTGTTTAGGAATTACCTCTATTTCTGGGCTGCACCACTTTACAAGGGTTATTTTGGAAAAGTATCCCACTTACCCAAAATCCTTTCGAAGGGATTTGTTTAGTTCTAGGGGCAAATAAGTGTCATTAATAGCATGGCATCAAAGTAAGACGGACACAAGTGATCACAGCTCAAGGGTGTTTATTAAACTGTAAAATAGGTGAGATAAACGCCTAATGTAAATCTAAGATGGGAGCACGCTACGACCATCAAATAATATTGTCCAAGTGGAGTCTAGTCACGTAAAAGGGTCAATACTAAGAAACCTATTGCCAATCCTGATCGCTATGTTACAAAGTAGTGTGGGATAATGTTCATAAGAAAAGAAAGAAGTGTTCACAAAATGATAAGTCTGGATGTTATGGCCGGGGTCACCCTTGCCCACGTTTTTAGCATGAGACGAGGTGTGACTCTCGAGTGAGGCACACTCCTGGGCTTCTCCAGCACAAGCTTACAGTTCCTTTTGGTAGCCTTCAGGGCCTACTGTGCCCGAGTCTCTTCTCATGCAAAGACTCTTGCTTCAGAGTGCCTGATATGCCAAAACATCAAAACCAAAAGTTCTTTCTGTTAACCTTTTACATCGGGTGATACTCTTGGACCCCCCCCCCCCTCAGCCGGGCTCTGAACCTTCTCTGTCGTCACCATACCTTAGTCTGGTTCAGACCAACCATTCACTGTGGACATCCCTGTTGTATTCGTACTCGCCCTAATTTGCATGCATCCCTCACATTTGCTATAATAACAGTTTAGTTTCAAAGAGCCTTTCTAGACTCCTTAGGTTATTCCCTATTACCTAAGTCTGGATCTCAGCCCCCAGTCAGGCTTTCTCTAATGCCCACAGTCAGGCTTCACACAGTTGTAATATTCTCTTAGGGCCCGATTTAATAGAATCCAGCGCCGAAAAGGTGCAAGCGACGCACGCCGAGAAGAAGCATGCGCCAGCCATGGCGCAAAGAAAAAATTGCACGGCACGCGTCTTCATGGATTTCCCGAGGCATCACTAGCCATGTCACAAGGAATGTCAAGAAGCGGTAGTAACGCCACCAACACGCCCCCACGTGCAGTAAAAAGCAAGTAAAATGCGAAACCTAGCAGTTTCCACGCGATTTGGCTAGGGTGCGGACTGTGTAATCGCGTGGATACTCCTACGTGTCACCCGGACGCACCGTAACACACAAAAAGACTATTGGCAGACCCCTCCTGACGGTATACCCACACTCCAGCCCCCATCATCCGTGACCACACCCTGCAGGCGGCCCACACCACATGGGGACCCCCCCGTCACCCGTGACTCCACTCACCCCGCAGGCAGCCCACACCACATGGGACCCACATCACCCGTGACGCCACCCACCCCGGAGGCATCCCACACCACATGAGGATCCCCCAGCCACTATCACCCCATGTGCCACCCTGCAGGCAGCTCACACCACATGGGACCCCCTCAGCCCCCATCACACGTGATGCCACCCACCCTGCAGACAGGAACACACCACATGGGACCCCCAGTCCCCATCACACGTGATGCCACCCACCCCGCAGGCAGCCCACACCACATGGGACCCCCATCACCCATGATGCCACCTACCCCGCAGGCATCCCACACACCATGGGATGCCCCATCACGTGTGACACCACCCACCCCGCAGGCAGCCCACACCACATGGGACCCTCCAGCCTCCATCACCTCTTATGCCACCCTGCAGGCAGCCCACACCACATGGGACCCCTCCAACCCCCATCCCGCCACCCACCCCACATGGGACCCCCCAGTCCCCATCACCCGTGATGCCAGCCACCCCACACCACATGGGACCCCATCAACTGTGACGCCACCCACCGCAGCCCACACCACATGGGACCCACCCAGCCCCCATCACCCATGACTCCACCCGCAGGCAGCCCACACCACATGGGACCCCCCAAACCCCATCACCCGTGACGCCACCCTGCAGGCTGCCCACACCAAAAGGTACCCCCATCACCTGTAACGCCACCCACCCTGCAGGCAGCTCACATGCCATGGCGACCCCCCCCACGCCCCTATCACCTGTGACCACACCCCGCAGGCAGACGCACCACATGGGACCTCCCAGCCCCATTAACCCTGATGCTACCCTGCAGGCAGCCCACACCACGTTGGACCCCCCACACTCCTTCACCCCTGATGCCATGGGACCCCCCAATCTCCATCACCCCCTCATGGCACCCTGCAGGCAGCCCACACCACAAGGGACCCCCCATCGCCTGTGACGCCACCCACCCTGCAGGCAGCCCCTTCCCGATCGGACATCTGCATGCTGGATGTCAAAAGTGTGACAGGTTCGCTCCATCAATGGCGTGTCGAGCACCTTGACTGCTGTGTAGTGACACCACCCTCAACCCCCTGTAAAAAAAAAATAAAAAAATACCCTGCAAGCATAAACAAATGCATACACCTGTGCCACATCCAACAGTGTGGCAGCTGCTCAAACACAATTTCTGCCTGCAACCACCTCCCAACATGCATCTCACACAAGTGACTGGTAAAGTGAGGCCCTGCAGTCCATGTGACAAACTAATGCAAATAACCACCATGTCGACATAGTCACACAGTGACAGAATCCTAAGCACCCTCAATGTGTGTCACATGAACAGATACTGCCAAGGCGTGTCGCGGCCTGAGCCCCAATGAGCTCACATCACCAGAACAGATAATGCCTTGAGGGCAGCTCTAGGTATATCCAAAAGATCACATATATCAAAGATAAGGCGTAATAACAACTGGCTGTCAACCCAAGACAAAACACTCCTAAAAGTTGCTTCCCTTACGCATAAAGCTTTGAATAATGCTGCACCACGTTATTTGACAGACCGATTTGTAGTAAAAAAACACTTCTAGACCCTCAATAATTATCTCTCATATCAACAGCCTTATAATTCCTGGATTCAAATTGACTACGGCCGCGTGTGCCAGCTTCCCTGTCCGAGCGGCCCAATTATGGCACTCTCTACCCCATCCTTTACGCCTTGAGCAATCCTGCCAGAAATTTAGAACCAGCTATATCAACCAGCTGAAGTCCTCTAATAACTAGACATTTCTGCCCAGCTCTTCACACCACCTGTACTTATTCCCCACTCCACCTGTATATATTCATCCCTTATCCCATCCCTATTTATCTGTGTTCACCACTGCCTGTACATAATTATCTGTATTTTATTCTCCTTCTCATCGCTACTACCTGTATATTATCTTACTGCCACTGTATATGTATTTTACCTGTATATGTGTATTATCTGTAGTATCGCCTGTATATTATCTTCTGTAACCATGTAACCCAATCTTCGCATATTGAATACTGCTGCGCCCTTATACCCTCGGGTCGGGTGCGCATTATAAATGAATAAAACAAACAAACAAACATCACTGTACCTACCATGTGTGAAGGACATGACATCTCATCAAATGACATGTCAATCATAATGCGCGTATTCACAAGTGTAAGAAGCCGCAAAGAGTCTGGGGATGTGTAACACAGTACCGACAGACAGCAAGCTTTGTAGGGCAGGTGACATTGAGATGGCGCCAGTGTATGGGAAGTGGGGAAGGAGAAAAGTGGTTTGGCTGAGTGGGGAGTGCAGTAAATGTGATGGACACTAACACATACAAAAATGTAGAAAATTAAGAAACTGCGCACAGCTGGTGTCAAGTCCAAGCCGGAGTGCAGACCACAGGTGTAAAGTGCATGTAGGTGTCTGTTGCCAGACATAAAAACAGTCCAAGTGTGCTGGATGGCAAGGAAGCAGTGCGGGTGTGCAAGTGGCATGCAACGGGACATTTGGCTAAATTCCAAGGGCAGCCACGTGACCATTGCAGATACAGACCAGCAGGTCAGAGGAGTACCAAAAGCACAAGCAAAGAGGGGAGTGACTCAAGTTCTGAATGACTATATGGCAATCAGAAAGGGCCCTACCCACCGAGACTGCTGCATCACTCTAAAAGAATGTCATAAATATAGCAATGGCAAAGTGACTGCCAGTGCAAGATAGCCAACAGCAGCACACATAATGAAAACCGCACAAACACATGCAGGTGAAGATGAAAGCACACCTTTTGCGTTACACTGCTTCAAGCAATTCCTGGGAAAATAATGTGAAGAGTTCACTCCAATGAGTCTACCCTCCTCTTCCCGCCCCCACCCAAACACAGTGAGGACCAATACACAGTGATGGTGCACATCTGATAGCAAATGAGACTCCACTGTGCATACTGAAACTCCCACTTCACACTCATCCAGTTGTCATGCACATGTGCAACAGCAACATGCAAATGGATAGCAAACATGACGCATGCAAGTAAGCACACACATGACTGACAATGGTCCTTACCTGGGACACCAAGCAGAGAAACAAAATCAGTAAATATGAGAAAAATAAATTCAGAGAAGCCATTAGTGTGAGTAATCAAATCATAATCTATTAGCCAGTTGTATTAAGGTCCTACAAACTGCAAAAAACATGCAATATGTACATTGGAAAAATAAGAAAATGTCCAAACTAAACTTCCTAATATGTACAATAAAAAAGTGAAGTATGTCCATGCCCGTAAGTGTTATAAAAACACAATGACATTTTGAAATAAAAGTAATTCCTGCAATTTCAAAACCAAATAAAATAAAACCAGTAAACTATGTACAAAGAAACATGGAGCAAAGTCCAATTTGCACTCCAAATAAAAAAAGAATGTAAGTCGCACACAAACAGCTATGTACAAAACAGTGGAGTGTGTAGTCCAAAAACTCCAAATCATAAAAAAATAAATAAAGGAAACTTGTCACTAAACTATTTACATGGGCAGTGGGCTAGTCCTTCTTCTCACCATGCTCCCTCATAGTCTCGGCCAGGGCATCATCGAACACTGCGTCCTCTTCCCCTAGGCGGGCCTCCGCTCTCACCTTTAGGGCTTGCAGGGACTCCGGCATGCTCCTCTCCCACTCCCTGCAAGTCTCCTAGAGGACCTCAACCCGCCTCTCTGCCTGACGCAGTGAATTCTCTGCCCTGGCCATGCTTGCCTCCCGTGTCTGCTGCCGCTCTGCCCCGATCTGCTGGCCCAACCGCTCCAACACGTAAGACATCCTTTGGGTAAGGTCCACGTTTGCCTCCTGCCTGATGGCCGATACCTGCCTCATTGAGATGGAATGCCCCGAGTACTGTAGCCTCCTACTCCGAGCCTGCTGCTGCCAAATAGCCTGGTGCCTGCTCCTTAAGGACAGCCTCTGGGATGACAACCCTGCAGCCATCTTGCATGTGCCCTGCTCCTTGGTGCCTGCTCTCCCTCCTTGGCCACAGCTCCCGTCGCTGGCTGGATCTGCGTGGTGACCACCTCGGCTGATCCAACTTCTACTCCCGACTCTGGCAGGGATGTGATCTTCACCAGACTGGCTGCCGTGTTTGGGACAGGTACACAGGGGGCCCTGGTGGTATCTGGGCTGGAAGGCGGCAGGGAGGATGACTGGTGCACAGAGGAGGAAGACGAGGAGGGGGAGTCGCTGAACTGGCCAGTCCACGCACCCATTTCGAGACCAGGAAATGTGCTAGGTAGTCCACGAGACACAAGACCTCATCGTGATGATGTGCAAGCCCCTGTACGCCTCATGATACCGGCTATCAACGGTCCCACCCTGTGCCGAATGGCGACATCTGCAGGTATTGGTGTTTCCGTTTGTGTGGAAACATTCGCCACTTTCGGATGGGTCCGTCCTGGGGCATGCCCACAGGTGCATGCTGGCGCAGTAGCAGTCCCGGGGACAGGATTAGGCACAGGCACCTCAATGGCAACCTGCACTGCCTCCTGCCCCGGAGTCTGGACTGTACCAGTCACACCCACCTCATCACCCCCGCCGGGCCCCATGGACTGGGCTGATCTGCCTCCTCCTCCTCCTCCTCCCTGGATGCCTCTCCATCGTCTTCTGCATTGGATTGCCCCTGTGTGACCTCACCTGTCCCTCCCACTGGCGAGGAGTCCATGACCACCTTCGCCCTCTTGGACCTCCCCTCAGCAGCTGCAGCCGTTGTCTCTGACACGGCACCAGTTTCCTCACTCCCTGAAGATAAAATTACCTGGGAGCGTAACTGGGCCTTGCGTCTGTGCCTGGTGGAGGCATCCCTGCTGCCTTGCTCCACAGCACCTTCTCCGTTCTCTTCTTCCAACGTCGCTGTGGATAGGAAGACATAGAAAAAAATACATCAGGGTACTGTACATTTGTGTGTATGGCACAAAACATATGCACACGAATTGCACTGGCAAAGGCCACACACATCACCCTCCACAACACACTGGTACGTGCAATGAACACACAAGCACATACATGACTGTCCTTCATAACAGTCAATCACATCCTTGGACAAGGGACTGCCAGCACCTACAAATTGTGCATGCCCCTCACATGCATAATGGGACATACACATGTCATTCACACACATCACCTGACAGTCCTGAGGCAGGGCATGGAGCCATCACTCAATGTCAATTTGCCAGCAAGAGTCCAGCACACATTCAAATGCTCCAGTAACATCCATCCAGGAGTGTTGGCCAGTCACAAACTCACTTCTCAGACACATGCACATGTACACCATGCATGTCCATGATGTTGCCGACAGCACCCATGTCACACCCCTCACACGGCCACGTCCATACACCTATATGCAACCATGTGCACTTTGTTACATGCTGCATCACACATTGCAACTGAAACACCGTTGATGTCACACATGCTTGAATGGACGCACATGCAGCACTGTATGGGACATGCACACAGACATTCGTACAAGAGGCATGCCTGACATAAGGTCAAGGTGCACACTCCAACTGCACATCAACATAAACATGCGCTGTGGAGGACAACAACACATGGACACTTACCAGTCGACTCCAGACAGAGCTGCAAATCCATGACCTGGGCGTGCAGCGCTGGGTAGAAACTTTCCAGGACCTGCATGTTGTCTGTGTTCAACCGGTCCCAGCGCCCCCCTTGGCTCACACCAACCTTGTGGAAGCGCTGGGCCTTGTTGAGGGTACTGGCTTTGAAGTCCTCCCAGTGCTTGTGGACATGGTGGAAGTCCCAGGGAGCCATCCCCTCCGAGTTGATGGCACCCACGATGCCGGCCCAGATCATCTTCCGTTCTTCCTTGCCGTCTTGCATTGGTCTGTGGAAGAGTGCATCATAATGCCGCAGGACTTGCTCCACCAGGATGTCAACTTCACTTGTGGTGAAGCTGACAGCCATCTGTCTCGCTGACTTGGGGTTGCCACTTGCCTCTGATGTTGGTTCAGACATGGTAACCCCCGAGGCAGGTGTGGGTGGGCAAGGTGGTCTGGCACGTCGGGAGTCTTCTGGATCAGCAGAGGTGGTCACAGGTCTGACGACAGAAGCACTGGCAATGGCTGTACAGCAGGCACCAAAATTGCAGGGCATGCGAGCAGCAGGCACACAGTGGGCAGGCAGTAGCAGATGGCTCCTAGGAGGCAGCGCAGGGCACTTGGAGGCAGGTAAATGGCTGGTAGGCAGGAGCGTGGGTCTCCCGTGTTACTCGCCTGGCCGTCGGAAACAGAGTGACTCCGCATGTGCGGAAAGCGCACATTACCATTAAATCAGAGGCAAGGGCCTAAGCGTGTAAGTCATGTGACACGCGCTGAACGTTGGGTGTGGAGTTCAGGATCGGGATAAAGTAGTGTGTATGAGACCATCACACGCTTGTGCAAGTTCTATTTGGACGAACCTGTGGCCTTCGTTTCCACACAATCGCTTCAGTCCTGTGACCGTTGCAAGCTTTTTGTTTTGGTGGGGGATTTGCCTCTTGTACTTTTGAGGCGGACAGTGATTTGCGTACACATTTTGCATACTGTTGGTGCCACGGTGTGTCACGTACCCCCCTTACTTAACATCACAGTAGCTCACGTGTCCTTCGTGTACGTATTTATTGTGTTGCTGGGTGCCACAGCGTACTGCGTGATGTTTGTTCTTTTGACGTGGGCTGCCGAGGCCTCACATACACGTATTATTCATTTTTAGGGTGCCTGTGCGTTACGCAGCACATCTCTCCCCCCCCCCCCCCCCGCACCCCTGGGGTTACATTGAGCCTTGCAGGAGCAAACTGGTACGTTTAACATCCCGTACACTGCCCCGTTACTGAATTGCCCAGGACAATTGATAGCTGTGCCTCCCATTGCACCATTCCATCAGTGCCATGAGTGGGAGGGCAACAAGTGGGAAGGGTGGAAGAGGTTCCCTAGGACATGCAGGGAGAGCTATACCCCCCACCCAACAGGGTCAGGGAGATGCAGCTGATGCTGACATTCCCAGCGCCTGGGGTCGTGGAGCAGCATTTCCATCTGCTGTCCACACCAGGCACGGTCAGCAAGCTGCAACAACCACCACCCATGCTCCGGGTCACCCAGCCAGGCCTGTAGTGGTCCTGGCCCAGGCCCACAGAGACCCAGGGCAGATGTCCTTGTCTCCAAGGGCAAGAGATGTGTGGACAAAGGTCCTGGCACGAGCACCAAGGTACAGATGCCTGCAAGGATACCTACAGTCACAGCATCAGTGGGTGATGCCACAGCCCAGTCCACCAGTGCACCAGCCCCTACTGACCCAAGTGGTCCCATCCACTCAGGGTCTGCACGACCTTGCAAGAAGGCAAAGCGTGCAGTAGGTGAACGGGCTCAGACCCAAGGCACGGCACAGGAGACCCACACTTCGAGGAAAAGGAGCTTCAGTGATGAGGAAACTCCAGATCCTCGTGGACTACGTGCGGCAACACTAACGTGACATGCTTGTGCGGGCAGGGAGCACACATACGCCTGCCCAGGTATGGCCCACTGGCAGTGCGTCACCGATTGAATCAATGCCTTGGGCAATGACAGCCTTCGAGCTACTGAGGCAGTGAAGCGTTGGAATGACCTCCGGCGCTGAGCCAAAGTTAAGCTGGGTGCCAGCGACTCCTCTACCCTGGTGACTGGAGGTGGGACACCACGAGAGGACGAATAACTCACTCCACATGAAGAGATCATTAGTGATATGATTGATGTGGAGCAGATCCAAGGCATGGGAGACCTGCCAATTTGAGGGAATGTCTGGTGAGTGATGATGCGTGCGTGTCCAGGACATGTGTATGTTGCTTGGATGAAGTGTAATGATTGTCTGGCAGTTCGGCCTGGGTGAACCATGTCATGGTGGACTGACAAGTGCTTGTTGTCCTGCAGACTGCATACGCCCAATGTGCTGCACATTGTGACAATCCTCATCACCACACTTGCTCACTCCTTCCATGTCCATCTCTGTCCAGCCTCTCTTGGCCCTCTTCCTGCTCCAACCTGTGATGGCGGACAGCCTGTGATAATCTTCCACTCCACTCTCGCCTTCTCTCCGCACATTCCTGATGACTCTGAGAGGTCACCCTGCCAGCAGCACCTCCTCAGAGATATTCTTCCTTTCCTCTCCTTCCCCCAGAAGCTCACTGTCTCCAGATGACTGGCCATTCCTATGGTGGGGTACTGCAACATCCTGTACCAAGATTTCTGTGCTTCTACTCTTTTTTTTCTGCAACTCATCCAGAACTGGACTGTGGGAATTGTCCTTTTGTCTTGGGGCCAGGTATTGTATCTCCCTAGGACTGTGATGATGGCACTGGCTCCCAGTGGCTATGACTGTTCATTTCCTAACCCTGTGCATTGCCCAGAAGGCCTTGTGGGTCCTGGGGCCCCAGTTCCTTCAACTCCATCTTCCAAATTTCGCTTCCTTCTCATGGTCTTTGATCATTCCTTTCCTACTCCCTCAGGGTCAGTTACTTCTCATAGAAATTAGTTGGTGGTTGGTTAATGTCTATCTTCGGCTGGGGCCTCCCTCTGGTACAGCCTCCCTGCCTCAATGGAACTGGAGGTGAACCTTCTCTGGGTCTGGAGGCACTTCTGATGTTCTCTCATGTTTTGTGCTTTCTCTCCTCCTCTCCCCTGCTGGAGTCCTGGATGACTGAGAAAATGCACTAGTCACCTGCCCACACTCTGATCTCCGACATGGGCCTCTGAGCCACCAGTTGAATCCCTGCACTGCATCCCTGCCATCCCCCACACTCGGTGGCAGTTTACTGTATCCCTACAACCCTCTACCAGCAATTGACACCGTATGTCTGCACTTGTGCTTCCACTGCAACCAGCCCGCTGCATTTTCATTATTGATTTTGTGTTATGTAGAGTGTATGTGTGGTCTGGTAAAGGAAGGAGATGTGGTATGTAGTGACTGTCTGTGTGCTGCTGCGAGTCTGTGATGTCACATGGAGTGTTGCTGTGAGAATGATGGAATGCTGATCTGAGGGTTCCAGACTGAGGCAGTTTGAGCTCGCCTGCCTGGGAGATGGGGGCCACTGCTGATAATACTCCATACTCTTGTATTTACCTTCATGTTAATGTAACTTAAGTACTTGTAATAAACCTAAGCAGTTACCCAAGAAAGCCAGGAAGTCACTTTATAACAATGGCGACGAGTTGGTCTTAGAAAGGAGAACCTGCGTGAAGGAGCTGAAGAAGCCTGCTGCGGGGGGGGGTCCAGGAAGAGGATGAACAAGGAGGACCGCGCTGCCCCCAAGACAAGTAAGGCCCATCACCCAGGGCATCAAGGTGGAGAAGGAAGAAAGCTACAAAGCCCCTTTTCAAGAGGGATCAGCTGTCCGCAAGTTGGAGGGAGAGCTGGGTCAAAGGGGGCTGAAGAAAGAAGCAGGGCCATTGGAAGTGAGATAGGCCCTTAAGGTGAGGAAGTCCACAAGAGAAGGGGTCTCCCTTGAAGTGAGAAGCTAGATGGAGAAGGGAGTGAGAAGTCTATAGGAGAAGATGGGGACTGTCATCCCATGCGTTGAAGCTCCCTAGGTGTAGGGAAACCCCAAGGGCAGAACAGATTGAAGTGTATAAAGTGAATTTGCCCAAGAGGAGTGATGCGCCCATACTTTCAGAAGGAGTAGAGGTGTGCCATGGCAGTGTCTCATAATAAAACATTTTTAAAAAGTAGCTGTGTTTTTTTTAGAACTGCAGTAGATGCGTCTCGTAATGTGAAGAACGGGACCAGAAATCCCATGGAAAAGCAGAGGGGTTCCCATGAAAATTCGAGAGATGAAAAGGAATTGGACAGAGCTGTGCCGAGAAGTAACGGTTACTCTCTCACCGTGTATGTGTGGCGGTTGGGAACGGAGAGCTCCATGAGGTGCCGGGCTCTATGCGGCAATAATGACATCATAGGAGGCCCTGGTGTGTTGGCAATCCGGTGGAACGCGAGTGTAGCGTTCGAATAGAGAACTGTTTAGAGTTGAACTGTGTGATTTGATGATGCGCGACGCAGCGCATACGGCAGAGCTTCTGAAGAAAGCACCTGCAGTTGCGTTGCAACGTGATGAGGACGTGAATCCAACGCTGTATTTGTTTACTGCTAAAAATGTGACAGCAGCTGTCTGCGGTTACGGTGACTAAGTTATAAGAAATGCAGGCAGATAAGAGATGCAGGCAGTAGACAAGAACGGGAGGTGTCGTCTACGATCAGTTGTTCTGAGGTCGAGTTGTGGATGGAGGAGTGGAGTGCAGGTGCCCTCCGCTGACTTTGGATGTTCATGCAGAGGGAAATGAACTGCTTTAAAGTGAGGAGGCATGATATAAAAGCATTGCAGTCAGAGTTAATGAAAAACAGAGACCTGAAAGGAAAATTTGTCCAGGTCAGCAAGCACATTTATGAAGGAGCATTGGGGAATGACTCTGAACTTTGGTGTTTGGTCAATCACAGTGAAGAAATTAAGTGGAACAGTTGAAGTTGCATAACACAAGTGTGGAGAAGATGCACTGTATCCTTTTCTATGAAGTGAAGTTGTGTGTAAGATTCTGTGAGTTAGTTATAACAAGTTAAAGGATTTGCAGGTTAAGGGTGCAGATCACCAAAGGACTTTTAGAAAAGTTAGTGTTATGTTAACGTGCAGATCAAAGTAAGCCATGAAGAAGTGAAGTTTTGAAATTAGCCTGTGTTTCATTGAATGGAGTTACTTGTGGAAGAATGGGCTAGTATAATCTTCTTGAGGATTTTCAGAAGCTTAGTTGCTAATTGCAACATGGACTTTTAAGTGCATAGTCGTCTTGGGGTCAAAAGTTGACCATGGACTTGTAGGACAAACGTGTTAGTCCATTTAATTACACTACAGTTAGAACATTGCATTTAATCTGTGTAATGCAAAATGTTTTGTGCCTGACTCAGTTGAGGTTGGCTATAGAATGGATGTATGAGGATGAGCATGAAGGTGGTATGAGTAATGCTGTCACTGCAGAGGTAGCGCCTTTGGTGTAAGTGACACTGTGGTAGTACTGAGGGGTAGCTCTGATGTGCGTGTTATTTGGATATTTGAGGGAGGTAGCGCCTCCAGTTTGTGACTTGTGCGAAAGATTGTATTGGAGAGAGGTAGCGCCTCTGGTGTGCATGGACGCATGTGTATTTGAGGGAGATAGCGCCTCCGGTTTGTGGAATAATGTGATGTGCGAGAGGTAGCGCCTCTGCCAGTATGAAGTAGGGCAGGTATCTGAGTGCCACGTCGGATTGATGCCACGGTTGTTTAAAGGAGGTAGGCCTTCGTAAGTGAGATTTTTCTTATATGTTGTTGTGCTAAAGCCTGTGCCTTCTCCAGAGTGTGGGATTTGGCATGGCAGACTCTTGCAATACTGGCATCGGGTGGCCATTTTGTCAAGTGCCAGGTACACAAGGGAATTTGCGGATGTCTGGCCAGTGTCTCTTAGTTCTCTGCAGTATTTGAATGTATTGGCTTAGTTGGTTGCACCCGATGGGTGTCTGAGTGAGTAGTGTTTGTCTTGGTCTCTGGTATTTGGATGAGATGAGAGGTTTTGAGACGGGGCTGGCAAAGTGTCATGTGTGACTGTCTGTGTGTGTGTGGATCTGGTAAAGGAAGGAGATGTGTCATGTAGTGACTGTGTGTGTGGGTCTGGTAAAGGAAGGAGATGTTATGGAGTGACTGTCTTTGTGATACTGTGAGCCTGTGATGTCACATGGAGTGTTGCTGAGTGAATGATGGAATACTGATCTGAGGGTTCCAGACTGAGGCAGTTTGAGCTCCCCTGCCTGGGTGATGGGGCCAGCGCTGATTATACTCCATACTCTTGTATTTACCTTCATGTTAATGTAACTTAAGTACTTGTAATAAACCTAAGAATTTACCCAAGAAAGCCTGGAAGTCACTTTATAATAATGATGTAGTTGTATTTTGTTTGGCTGCCATTCCCATGTACTGCACTGCCCACTTCCAACCCCAGGTCTCGCCTTCGCTGTGCCCATTCACTCGCGTCATGTCAATGTGACCTGGCCTCATGGAATGGGCGTGACTGGCTTCACTCTATTCCACCACCCTTGCATAGTAGCACCTTGTGAGACTTGTGTGTATTGAGTTTGTGAATGACATGTCATGTCACATCCTTTGTACATGGCTCTGGACAGTAGTCTGCAAGTTCCATCTCATGCAGTTTGATAGTTCAGGCATGGCTATGCTATGTGACATCTGTGTATTTGCATCAGTGATGTTGGTGACTGAACTATGCCAGTCAGGTGCTCGCGTGTGAAGCAGGTGCTATGCACCATGCACTACATGTAGTATTTAGCCCTTCCACAAACGTCTATGGCTGCTTTCATGCTACGCTTTACTTCCATTGACACTGCGTACATGCAGGAGTTTGTGACATGGCAGGTTAATGTGTTGCTTGACGACATTGTGATGCCTATGTGTGTGGGCTATGCTATTTACATGGGTCTTCGTGTATTTTTATGCCCATAGGAGGAGGAAGAGGAGCAGGACCAGTCAGTGTTGGTACGTCTGTGGTGGTTACGGCTGCAGGGTCACACTCCACAGTATTGACTCCTGGGAGGGATGCAGTCCTGCAGCCACACAGCGCCATCCCATCAAGGGCCAGGTTCCCTTGGCCCATGCAGGCGTGGGGTCTGCCAACGCATTGGCCATGTGTTAGCTGGCGATACTGTGTGGGAGCAGTCCATGTATGCTGTTGCACAACAACATGCTGCTTCATATGAGATGTTGGCTCAGGGCATGGATAGGGTGGCCAATTCCATGATCCCCACCCCAGAAAGACAGGGGGAGCACCAGCAGCAAGCATTGCGGTCCACATGCTGCTCGCACAGGCTGCACATGGTGGCCAGCAACAGGAGCCGACTGGCAGAACTGAGGGTTCTGTGCGCATCCATGGCTGCAGAGGGTCGGGCCCACAGGCACGCCCTGAAGTTAGAGTATAGGTCCCTCAGAACTACACTGGCTGCACTCGAGGCAGCCAGCAGTAGACGGTCTGAACAGCAGATGCAACAGTTGACTCGTACCATCACGGAGGAACTCCGTGCATCCCATGAGGTGTTGCATGGGGACTTCCAAGCCATCATGTTGCAGATGCAATCATCTCAGTCAAGCATGGCCACTGCCATGGCGGACCAGGCCAGGGCTATGCGTGGTGATCCTCCCTTACCACATTCTGATGCTACACCAGAGGGTGGCGACAGCAGCAACAGGTCTCCCGATCCATGCTAGCCATGCGGCTCTTTAAACCATTTCTTTTTTTCTTCTCGACATCTCCACATGTGGGTGTTGATATGCACCCTGGACCTCCTCCCTCCTGGGTGGGGGCTCCCACCCCCCCTGACCCTCCACAGGCATTTTTGATTTTTTCTATTTTATTTTTTTAACTTGTTTTTTTGTCTATTGTGCATTTATGTGACAGTGTGTTGCTTTGTGTGGCAGCCGAGGGCACCACTGTAGATTCCAGCTGGACCCATGCAGGCTTGTCTCGTGTTGGTACACTCCTTGTTTGCGCCTTAAGGTCCAGCCATATGCCACTCCTGCTTCCTCTTTCCATGGGTTTGCAAGGAGTGCAGCGTGTAAACGTAAAGTACACACAGGCATTGGGCTTCCATTATGTCTGTGGGGAGACTCCAGTCCGACCTGTGCATACACCCCTAGTGGGATTCATGATTGTTGTCCAGTGCATGGTTGGCATCCCTTTTTGTTTGGACATCGAGATCCATCCTTTGTTCATGTTCCATCTTCATGTATTAGCTTGACTATTTCCATTATTGTTAACCTTCCTGCTGTATGCGCTTCCCTGCCTGCATTGGTTAGCAGTGCCACACGAAAAAACAAGGGTGCCATGTGCAAGTTACGACACATTGATGCATGTGCAGATATGAATGGTCACTGTCGGACAGATTCACTCTTGGGTCCTGTGTTTCTGGTATGTAGTACTGGCCAATTGATGTTCCTGTGTACATTATTATTTTGTTGTGTGAGAGTGAGTTATTTCTGTACTTGTTCCGTTGATCATTGAGCACTTTGTGACAGTTGTGTTGTGTTGGCCATTTCTTTGTCTCTTTTGACCTTGCATGCCATGGCATGGTGTCACCAGGTGACATGAAGTGTGGGAGGTTTTAGGTAATATACCGGCATTTGGATGTGTACTTTGGCATGGTATTAGTGGCATACTCCATCTTCCATGTGTTCCTTTTGTGCACACCAGATTGAGTTAGTTTAAGTGCTAAGTGATGCACACAATGTAGCACTTCCTAGGACAGATTCTCAGGATGGTAATGTTGGGACAGATGATTGTCCCTTTGTCATAGATTGTCACCTGGAATGTGCCGGGGCTATGTGCACTCTGCAGGGGTTGGATCTTAGGTGAGAAATTGTGCCACAAGCTGGGTATGAGCAGCCTCGCCACATGCCCTTTCCCCTCCCATGCGCAACCGGCGTGCATGTGGTTAGGGATGTGGGGGCACCACCATGTCCACTGGTACTCCACGCCGTGTTGCAACATTGTGCAGGACACATGCTGCCACAATGATCCTGCACACTACTGGTGGTGCATATAGTAGCTCACCACCAGAGTGGTCAAGGGAGCGGAAGTATGACTTTAGCACTCTGAATGTGCGCTCCACTATGGCCCTAGTTACACTGTAGCCCATATTGCATCTTACCTGGGCTAGTGTGGTGGGGGGGGTTCTGTATTGGCGTCATCATGTAGGTGCTCGGAGGGTAGGCACTGTACCCTGTGGAGGTGAGCTGGTTTGGCAGTGGTGTGGTTTTGTCTTGTTGAGACATGCATGCATTTGCAGGGCCATTTGTACCCGCCAATGAGCCATGTGTTGCCATGCCTCCCAGCTTACAGGGTCGGTGTAGGGGGTGACCTTCTGAATATGAAACCATCATGGGTGGACCCTGGATAGTTTGCATATACAGAAGTAATGATACCCTTGGCAACCTACACGTTGATGGAATGCCAGTGCTTGCCATTGATGTGCTCTGTGGCCCTAGGTGGACGTAGGGCCACATGGGTACAATTGATGGCACCAAGCACTTTAGGGAAGTGTGCCACCCTGTAAAAGTCGTGGACCACCTCCTGCCTTTCTGCGGATGTTCTGGGCATGTATATGTGCCTGCGGACTGAGGGGCGTGCAGTCATGATTGCCAACACCTGGTGCAGGCAGCGTGACTGCGTGGGCTGTGAAATGCCCAGACTATGGCAGTTGTCCGCTGAAATGACCCAGTGGCCAAAAAATGCAGTACATTGAGCACCTTTTCCAAGGGGCTCAGTGCTTAGGAGCACAGGGTGGGTGATCTGAGGTAATCTTCCCACTCCGTAACCAGGTCTAATATGATATGGAAACCTTTACCTGCCATAGAGCTGGTCATCGGGCATCCCAAAAAGGCTGGTCCTGGGTACAGAAATGCATACCCTAGCTATCCTCCTCCTCCTGTGGTGTCCCACGATCACTGCTGCGAAAAATTGTACATTCATCGTAGCTGTATACGCACGTTGGGTTTTCGCACGCCCTTTTTATGCATTGTTTTTAGTGCACAGTGACGCTTACGCCAGCTTTTGCGTGGCGGACGTGTTTCTGGATTTGTACGTCTTTTTCTGTGCGCCGGTGAGCTGTGTCCGAATCCATGACTACGTGTTGTGGGCGCGTGTGTGGGCATTGCAAGTATTTTACTGTGGTACTTCCCATGTAACGCCCACATTTGCGCTTGTTGTTACCCATTCCACATGTTCTGCCCCCTTTTTTAGGTGACTGCACAAGACGGTATGTGCCTGTCAGGCAGAATCACATGCAGTACCCTTGGGGAACACTACATGCAATACAAGTGTCAGTATCACCTTTGGTACTAGCCTGTACCACAGTTATGTATTAACAGTGGCTGAGTAGCCAGACTTATCTCAAGAGTTGAGTGAGCAGTAGAACAAGTTACAGAAAGGGCCAACAAATATAGTGATTCAAATATACACTTACTCAAGGTTTCTTGGTAAAAGAATATACATTTATTTACTTGTCAATTAGAAAACATTACACAAGCATAAGCAGCTAAATATCACACACTAATAAACCACAAAAATCCAACCGGTAAGTAAATGAACAAGTTTAGCTCCAAATGAAGTGGGAGCAAAATGGCACTTCAGATACTTAATAAAGGGGGGAAAAAGACAAGGTTATAAGAATAGACAGCCCAAATACATTCATAGGCAGGGCAAAGGGTTTCAGTTAAATACAAACAGCAATTCTTCTCAATAGGCCTGGGCCAAAGTCAATGGTTCAGAGTCTTTTGTATAGGATAGCACAGTTCTGGTAAGTAACGGTTAAGTCTTTGCCACGGAGATTGGAAGAATTCGGCTAGGTGAAAAGTTTGACGAATGTTAAGGGAAGGACAAGCCTTCGTAGTTGGGGAAAGTTTAACGCACTTTGTCGATGTCAGAAAAAAAATCCGGACCGTGTTTGCACAGTACCTTGTTAATGAAGAAAGCTGTAGCTGAGGCAATTGTTCCTGACAGTTCGAGCAGATATCGCTGTTCCTGATCTTCAGTTGTGGGGACAAGGACAACGTCGGGAGGTTTTTGCACTGCCCAGGGAAGAGGCCAAAAGCTGTAGCAAGGAGTCGGTTTAAGGTGCGAGTGCCTTAATGTCCACAAGCTGGTTTCCTTCCCTCTAGCTATCCGGTTTTCAACAGCACTCTGATGAAAATTCGACCAGATGGGGACGGTGTCCAGGTGGCTTGCGAGTTGGTTGGGTTCCCACCAAACTCAAGGGAAGAAGTAAACCTTGAAGGGCTTCTCTGTCGTCTGAGTTTCTGGCAATTCGGACCTGCAGCAGGGCTTCACCGGTCGTCCAGGAGTTGCAGCATTCCTCTTCTTTCCTCTCTTCCTTCGGTTCTTTCGTTCCAGTGGTTGACTCTTTCCAAGTCTCAGAGACCTGCTTTTAAACAGTTTTCCTCCATTCATTCCAGCCTGGCTGTCACTCACACAGCAGGGTGGCCGCCAGCCAATCACGCCAGAGTGCGTTCAGGACTCCCAGGGAGTTTTGTGCACCTCCCTCACATCCTGTCCACCCCAGACACCCTGACGCCAGAGGAGGGCTTCAGCACTGAAGCCCGCCAAAGGCCAATGAACAAAGGGACCAAACCTGGTTTGGTGCGCAGAGACAAACACAAGAAGGACCTTTCCTAAAAGAAATGGCGAAAAAAGATGACCAGAGTCTGTTTTTAGAGAGGTCTTGGGCGCCATATTGAAAAACATGGCTGACCCAATTTTTTGCTATCGTTGTTAGCGGTCGGGAACAATCATGGTAGTTTGATCTAAACCACTGCCACCGGCCATTTCAAGTAGGAAAGGCTAACATTTTACTGTTACTTGAGTGTTTTTGCTCAGGGGAAGCTAGGCAACCCCTCTAGCACTCATTTAAAGCGACTAGTAAAGTCAGTTTAACTTTACATGCTCTGGGAGACAGTAATCGGTCCCAGAAAAGGTATTTAAACCTTGGGAAGTCTAAAAGACATCCCTGTGCCACTTCACTGAAGGTGCTGTGCGACACACAGAAAGATATGCCACTGGAGTTGCTTTAAAACTCCATAAACAAAAGAACACAAAAGTAAAACACACATCAAAATACATGAGTGGGGGAAAAAGGTTCACACTCTTTCCAGGTAAAAAATCAAATCCTAGAAATCCAGCAAAGTTGCTGGGGGTCTAAAAAGGTAAGGGTAATTATCACATATTCAGAATTCTCCCTAACAGCGCCTTCGCTGGGAGTCTCGTGCAAGACATTCGTAGTGTCGCAGTGACATGTTGGAGCCGCGGGTATTCAGCGCAAGTCTCGGGTAAGCTCCGCGCATTGTGTTCCACAAATAGACAAACGGGCCACTTGCGCGCTTTGCACACAAGCGCCCCTTTTTCTGTGCAATTTAATTCCATGAATCAGGCCCTTAATGTCTTTTTAAACAACCCCTTTGGTTAAGTGAGGTCCCCCTCATCCATGCTCAGACCTTCCAGAGCGCTTGCCGATTTAAACAGAGACGTCCGAAGGGCGATCTCCCCTCGCTAGGTCACTGCGATAGCCTACGGCAAACGCAAGCTTCAAATCATCACAGTTCGCATGGCGTTCCCCTCAGCCGGGCGCAAACGCCATTTCCACAATAACAAAACGTCTGCAATGTGTTAAGGACTTTTGATTGTACAAGGGATTTGGCTCGAAACACCTTATACCGGCCTTCCCTATGGCCTCTCGGTACTTGTAGTTTCTTTACTCACAATGTTCAACAGTCTTTCTTCAGTAGATGGGTACCAGCCAGAGACCTTTGACTGAGTGCCCACATGGTGCCGGACCACTCTAACTCTGGTACCGAGTTTGTTCACAAAAGACCTCCTGTCTATCTTTTTAATGTTGCCACTGCAAACTTGAGCCTAACACAGTCCGGTCAACTATCAGATTCTTCGACTCACCGGCTGTGCTGAACTTGTTGGCGGTTCCTTTGCTGCTGGCGTCAAGGATGGTACCACAATGGCAACCATGTGTCCCTCCCTGGCTATCAGTGCGGGAGGGTGCCATGTACCACTGACATCTGTCCCACCACTTGACAGCTGCGACTCCTGGTCTTAGGTTGCTTTCATCGAAGGCTTTGCGGGTCTGGGTTGGCAAGGGCAATTCCCTCCTTAACGTCCTTTCTGGTCTCGCTGCCTTTCTCCTCCGTTTGAACTGCCGTCCTGGAATGGCTGCTTCCTCGTACATTTGACCTTGTTCGGAGTGTGCTCTTGTGCTCTGCCTTTTATCGCTATGGGGAATGGAAAGGGTAGGCGGGTGTGTGTAGTTGTCGGTAATTGCCTAATTTTGCGTGACCCTTGTGTTGGGACATGTCCGGTAAACGGCTTGGGTATTGGTCAGTTGTTGTTCACGCGGTGAGAAAGTGTTTGTGTTGGAAAGGGAGGAGGGGGTTACGTTTCTATGTATCCTGCTAGGTAGGTTGGGGGAAAAAGGGGTCACAAGAAAGGGGATACCGCGTCTCAACGTTCGGTGTCCAACTTCCACTCCCCAAGGACTCCCCCCCATCCAGGTGATCCTCCCGCACTGGTCCACCCCCATGAACTGGATCCAATAGCGATGGCAATGTCATGGCCACCTAAATGACAGATCCCTGGGGGCTGGCTAGTAAGTGGGACACCTTCAGGTTTCTCACAGCAGCCATCTAGGTGGCTGCTTGGTGATGGCGCATGTAAGCCGCTACATAATTCTCTTTTCTATTGCAAACCATGCCGCCATCTGGAGTCCCCAGATCCAGGTGTGCGAAGCTCTCCTGATTACAGTGATGCCATTCGGAGCACCCCAGTATTCCAAAGCTCTAATTTTGTTGTAGTTGAGGCCCTCCTCTGCACCATAGCCCTGTCATGCTGCGGTTGCGGTAATGGCTTGGGTTGATATGGTTCCTTGCTGCATCCCGCTTGTCAGTGTGTTGAACAATATTGACAATTTGCAGTGCTTTCTCTAATGCAGAATTGGACGACTTCCGATAGGCAGGACCTGGTTGGGAACTGATGGGGGAGCTGGTTGGCCTTGATTTTACTAGTTTATGAAGTAGGTTAGGTTCTGCCGTGTCTCTAGGCCACTGTTTATCTAGCCCTTATAGGCAACCTACTAGCAACTTCAATCTGCAATTTCAAATTGAAAAAGCACATTAAAACCCTGTGCCCTTCCAGGTCTTCTACCACTTCAGATAATGGCTCCCGTTTTTTATTACAGGGACCAGCCTCACATAAATAACGATCTACTATCTGAAAGCCTTGTGTCCCTGCCCTTATCCCTGTCCCGTGTTGCTTCTGCTTCATTTGAAGCGATTTCTATGTTCCATGTCAAATGCAGGGGCCCTGCAACAGCTGTATAAAGGCATAGTGGCAGGAGGGTGTTTGTATTCATTACTAGGCATTGGGCTACTTAGATGGAAAATCTAAATGTTATTTCATACTAGGGTGAAGCAACGGTATGGGCCCCCTAAGTTATGGACTGTATACCTATTTGCCCCAAACGGTCTGGAGGTGGTTTTGATGATTTGTGTGTGTGTGTGTGTGCTAGCATACAATGCTACAGTTAATCCTTGTAGCAGTTCTATTTGTGGAGAATGGGAGGGAAAATCACTGGATGCTGGGAATTTAGTAGGTGTGGTAGGGAGGGGTATTGTAAAACTTAATTGATTCATCTTTGGACAAGTCAAGCATGACTGTATATGGTACTAATCTATTTTGCAACTTAATCTGTGCTATCAAAGGTGTTGCCAGTTCCTCCTTCATTGGTCGGAGTTCTCATATTACTCCATTGCAATCTTGCTTATATATGCCTCAAAAGTACACTTGATAAAGACATGCGTTATGAAATAGTCTCTGGATTATTACCTAACACTTGTGAATTTCTATAAGCTGAATTGTGGTGCCCTACAGTTTTTCCAAGCTACTTTCACTAGTTGCCATGAATTTATGGACACCAACTTCCTGATTTTTGGTGATTTTAACACTGTTTTGTACGCTAGTTTAGACCAGTCTTTTGGATCCAGAACCCATGCTCAATCCATTAAAGTCATTTGTGATTTACTGGAACTATTTGGGTTGTTAGATATATGGTGTAGGCAGCATTGTATCTTTTAAAGAATTACATGTTTTACTCCTCAGCAAATGATACACATTCAAGGTTGGACTTTTGGCTGGGTTCATGCAACATTCTAGGGGCCATGGCTTAAGTGTACAATATTACCCAGAACACGATCGGATAATGTAAACCTAGGTCTCCTATTAGTGAATGGAGATTTAAATCCAACACACTTATGGATTTTGGAACATTTTTTAGCAGATTAAATGATACCTGTGAAGTCCATGATTGATCTGTCACCAATTGCATCCATAACTGGTAAGAGTTTACAATTTATGTACGCAGTGTATTTATATAGAAGGAATCTGGTGTGCTTTGGCAATCGCCCATGAGCAAAAGTCCATTGAGCTTGAAACTGAAGTGTGGTGTGCAGTCTGTGTACATTGCAACGTGAACAGCTATGTGTTCACGTGCTCTCGAGCATCTAGTTCCCGTGGCTAGGAGAGTGTGAAGGGGCGGTTTGAGGAGCCAGACACGCATTAATGTGGCTCATTTTCATGTATGTCCTAAGGAATAAACATTGTTCAAGAGAGACAGAGACTAGGAATCGGAATGGGATCCGACACCCTATCAATTGCCATTTACATTCATTTGCAAAATATGCATGTACAAAGGACCTTTGGCCAACTTTTGCAAATCTACAACTGATGTCACTCTATTCGATAACCTGTGTGGAGAGCTTCAAGGAGAGTGAAGATCTCAGTGTTCTGATGTTTGACTCTGGAACCAAATAAACACTGTTACCCAAGAAAACCTTCAACTCCACTTTTGCTCAGCTCCCAATTATTGAGGCTGATATTGAACCAGTGGCATATGATATGGTAAACGTAGGCTTTCTGGGATGGTTCCATGTCAAACTTTCCTTCAAGTGGAGGAAAGCTACAGGAAAAATGTACAGAACTAATAAAGGCTCTACCCCAGTTTCCCACTGGCTGTATAAAAAAAAATATTAAAGCTATAACTAAATTTGAATGCTGATGACGCTGAGACGACAAGGAACATCTAGTTGTATTCTGAGATAGTCGACTGTCTGAAAGGATGCTTTCATCACATCTGGTTGATACCAGGTTCTGCAACAGTTGTTCACAAAGTGTGCATAAGCCCACCTTTATCGCCATTATGGCATGGAAGACTTACACCGGAATGGTAAATTTTCTTCTTCAGAATATGCACAAAAACTGGCCCTAAATATGTCATGGATGATGGAATTGAGCACTGTTTTATTGTAGTATACCATCCTTCAACAAATGATATGGTTTAGAGCTCTAACAAAGTTTATTAAGAATTGCATACGTTGGGCACGGACAAACAACCTTGGCTGAAAGAAAACTGAGTTAAAAAGAGTAATTGGCCATAATCCCACCCCTCTTACTACCACTTAGTCTTCTTTTTTTTAATTAATTGGAGGCAGAAAGCTGAACACCAAGATTTGCCCAACTTCATTAGAGAGGAATAGCAGGGTCAAAAGAGATCCAGTCCTGGTCCAGACCTGGTAGCTAGCAAAACCTTCTTGCGCTGGACAAAGACAGTGGGACTGCTAATTCTATCATTCACTGTCTTTTGATGATAAAATATTAACTGAAATGCTGGCACATATTGTGCTTCCTCTCCTGCATATCATGATATTGCTTAACAAACCCTCTTTTGTTCCAGTGTGATGTACTCAAACTAATCTTTGAAGACTGTTAATGAGTTATGCCTATGTGGATAGCGATGTTTTCTACCTTGTAATAGATATTGTAAATGTTTCAAAATAGTTTCTTCTGAACACTATATCTGACTGAATTGCCAAAACTAGCTTGCTGTTCAGTTTGATGTTGTTCCAATATGCGTTGTAAACTGAAAACTATGATAATATGACAAAAAGAGATGTTTGATAGCCAACACAATGATACTCATTTATCAACTTTTGAAGAATGAAGGGCTGAGAGGATCTGCCCAGATTCAAGCCTGTGAGAAAGTCAAACCCAGACACTACTAGTGCATCAGTCCACTGAACCATAGAATCACAATACCTGGCACAAAGGGGAACCAATGTTTGTGTTTAAACTGGTCGCATGGATTTGTAGTTGTATAAGAAGGCTGTCCCTGCAGAAGATGATGGTGTTGGAGAGGAATTTCAAAACAATTTCACAATGTTTAAAAGATTTAAAAACGTAATGGCCAAACTGTCCAGTCCATTTACTAGTATACGTCAAAATGGAATAAGAACATGAACAAAACCAATAGATTTGGTTTTTGTATTGTCAGACAGAGGGATCAATAGAACACTCGACACAGCTAAAGGTTAGTTTATTAAAGAAAATGTTAGGGTGGGAGTAAGGCCTACAACACAGGCTAGAATCTCAAAACAATGTGAGGTCCATGAGAATTCCAAATGTGTGAGAGTTGTTGCAGTTCTAAGGCAGTTGTTGCATGCAGTTGTCACTCCTGCCCCTCCACTCCTCCTACCCCCCCTTCACCCGAGCCGCTGCTGACAGTTGATATCCTGCATGTATTTTCAGGCCGCAGTCCGTCTTCACACACTCCAGTCAGCGGCGGTTAAGAGTCATAAGTCCTGACTTCTCCTGGACTCGTAAAGCAGTGCTCTTTGGTGGGTTTCCTAGCTGTACCAGAATCCAGATTGTCTCCTGGCTAGCTGCTTATGTGTGTATCAGTCTCTCCATCTTTCTATCACTCCTCTATATCCTTTATCTCTCTCTTGCTGACTCCTGTCTCTCGCTTCTCTCCCCCCCCCTCTAGATATCTGCCATCTCTCTCCTCCCCATATCTTTCTCTCCCATTTCTGTCGGTCTCCAGTTGAAAGTGATCCTAATATTTGCATTATATAACATCTCCCCATGTATAGGCCGATATAGCTGGAGAAGAGCAAGTTGCATGTCCAGCCAGGCTTCTCCTTTCAGCAGTCCGAATAACAGAGTTCTGACAGACTTGAGGAAAAATGAATGGCAGACCACAGCAGTAAAGTAAAATGAGGCAGTATTCACCTAACAAAATTGGGGGGGGGGTCTGGGAAACTCTACAAGCACAAACACAGCCCATTGACTTGCTCTTGGGTGGATGGCCCCTGGGAGAGTCTCAACCAAGGCTTTAGCTCACTGTTCTTTTCACAGAGAAGAAATGTCCCCACATATCAGTCTTTGTCCTGCCCACGGGCAGTCCAGCACTGAAATGCTAGGCAATTCTCCTCTGAACAAGAGTACCACAGCAACCCCATGCACGTGTTTCAGCCTAGTTGGGCAGCATCAGTGAGGTGAAGCTGTGTCTCTCTAAGAGCAGTGAGCAAGGGGTCCACGTCTGGAGTCCCCTGGTAACTTAGGGTGAGACCCAAAGTTACTTGGTATGCAAAACGGGAGCGTCTCAACAAAGTCTTTAGCTCACTGTTCTTTTCACAGAGAAGAAATTTCCCCACATATCAGTTTATTCATCTAAACCTTCAGGTTGTATGAGTTGGGTCTGCGATTCACTATGCAGTATTTCAGCAAACAGTCTCACTCAGTTTGGTGGGTCATTTGGGACTCTATCTCTGTATACAGTTCTTCATTTGGGGTGATCTTTCTCCGTCCAGACTGGAATTTTAGACTCCCATCTCCTAGCTTGCCGGGTTTTCAAACAAATGGTTAAATTTGAGAATTTGGACTCTATCGCAGTGAGCAGCGTTTTGACAACAAAGGATGTTCACTCCAGCAATTTGGATTGCATATCTCAACAGAAGGAGCTTTCCAGAAAAGGGGTTTGTTGAGCTGACTCTAGAAATTTTAACTCCATGCCCCAGGGGGATAGTGTTTGGACTCTGGCGCTTGGATGTTGGTTTTGTTCCTCTTGCCCCCCCACACCCCCCTGGTTTAGAAGGCAAATGGTCAGCATTCTTTGGTTTGACCCTCTCAGCACTAACACTGATTCTCATACCTCCACAGCACCACACACTGCCTTACCACATCAGTGTACTAGTGAATGCCCTTTCCTCACAGCAGATGTTTACAGGCAGCCATGGTACATTGAGCCGGATCACATGATTTGTTGGTGGGATCTAGAGGGATAGCTCTAAAGAGCTTTGATGTGCTGTTGGTCATTTCAGTTCGGAAAAACTGATCATTGTGTTCTTGGTTTGTTTGTGTGTACTTGGTGGGGGGGGGGGGGTTAGGTGGTGTTTGAGATGGATTGTGTGTATGAACTTTAGTTTTCTGCATTTGCCAACCTAACAACAAAAACTAAGGGTAAATGCTGAAGTCCAAATTAAAACTCTTTAGTCTGAATATACAGTTAACTTTCCCTACCACTACAGAAAACGCCTAATTAAAAGAAGGGAAAGGGGAGGCTTTATACACTAGCCCCAGCAAGGCACTTGCCTGGGCCAGTTCATACTTGTTTTCAGTCTTCCTTTTCCCTAGCAGGATATTCTTTCGAGCCTTGATACCAAATTAAGTTTGCAGTCTCTTCTTTTGATATATAAAACTGTTTCTTGATGCAAACAATTCAATTTCTCCAGGATTGCTTGAGAACACGCTCACAAAAAGTCCTGTATTCCTCCTATAGCTTTTCTTTCACAAACGTTATTTTGGATAGGGTGGTAGTCCGCCCTGGTTGTTAAAGTTTTACAATCTTTCTGGCTTTCTTAACCATAATTCAATTATTCATGTGTTAACCCGAATAGCTTTTTCCAGCCATTATTCAGAGTACTTTTCTCAGACCCCCCTATTAGAGGGTTTTTACACTGTTTTCTCTGGGCGTCCGTCACCTGAATAGCTTTTCCAGATTGGCATTTAGGTTATCATTTTGCTTACCCTCCTTGCTTCCTCTGGCTCAGTGAATAATGGTTCAGGCTAGTAGCATATGCAATACTCTATTTTTCCTGTGAAGAAGGAGTTAAAAAGTTTTTGTCCACATGCTATTAATGCCATGGTATGGTGATACCTTCCTTTCCCATGGTGCCAAACCAGGCGACCATACCTTCATGTACAGTGGTTGACTTATGTTTGGCTTTCTTCTATACATAAGGATAGTCCATATTTGTTTGCATTCTTGCATAGGGGCCGTGGACCAGTTTGCCCCAGTGGTACATAGTCATTTGGTGAACGTCTATGGGACCCGATTTAAGATATTTGCTCCAGAATCAGCCACCTCCTATATCGGATGACTGGTAGAGGCACCAGGTGTAATTTATAAGGCAATCGTCCTGTTGGTGAGAGAGTACAGCCTGAAAATTCCCTGGAGGGGACTGCAAGGGAGAAGCAAGATGGCCGTTTGGTGAAGACTGGTTTGGCGAGCTCGGCCCCAGACCCGGATGGGCAGCATTTCATTTTGACAGTGGCGGCATAAAAACTGTGACCCGATACGTGTTGCAGCGGGAAGGGGGAAGACCCAGTGAGCGCTGATCTGGCTCCCTTCCTGCCATCTCTCACAACACAGCCGGGGGCGCGTTGACCTCTTCTGAGAGCGGGAGACAGCCGTTGGGGAGGAGCACCTTCAGGGGACATACAAGCAGACCCACGTACTTCTGCATAGAGTGCATTGATGCCAGTCAACCTGAAGGTGAGACAAGTGGGTTTGGCAGACAGCCACCTTGGGGACCTCAGAAGAGTGAGTGGAATACCTCTGGGGTTCAGTAGATTAACATCTTGAGTGGGCATGTTCATAGAGTATTCGGGGCACCGAATTCGAATTGCTGCAGTCAGCGCTGAATGGAGAGCCCGTAGTGGATCGGATGGCAATGTCCCCCAGCAGGAGAACCGAGGAAGTGTCTGGGCTGCAGCCCACTCGAGAGCGTGCTAATCAGGTGGGCAGGTGCCTCCCGGTGATCAGCCAGAAGCCCTGGAGACCCATAGCCTCAGAGGCGAAGTGCCAGGATAAAGATGGGGGGGGGGGTTGGATAGAGATAAATAGACCTACCGTATACCTGCAATGCATCGCGGGTCTGAGTGAACAGTACACAGTCTGACTCCCTGCCCAGGGACTTCAATTTCCAGCGCACCACACCAACGGAGAACGGAATCCGCTGAGGTAGGCTCACCCTGCTTGTTTAAGAAGGGTTTCACACCATCCCCTCTCCAATTTGCTACTAAGATGGTTC
This sequence comes from Ambystoma mexicanum, assembly GCF_040938575.1. Lineage (NCBI taxonomy): Eukaryota > Metazoa > Chordata > Amphibia > Caudata > Ambystomatidae > Ambystoma > Ambystoma mexicanum. The sequence continues at coordinate 1,233,060,675 of NC_090929.1, forward strand.
AAAAGAGATTGTGTTCCAGCCCTTACCTCACCTGCCCCCTCCCACCATGTCCTAGACAACACTGGGGCTCATAACAGCGACGTGAGACTGAACGGCGGACGTGCATCTACACTCCAAATCATGCATGATCTGCCATCTTTTGAGGGTGCTGACTCAGTTATGGGACAAGATAGCATTCAAACTGGATTTAACCACATTTCCTGGACCTGCAACACCCAGTCATGACAACCCACGTTTCACCCCAGATTATGGCGAGTCTGATTTCCTTCACTGGAAATAAGTGGATGTGAATAGATCTCTCAGGTATAAATCTCAACATCATAATCATTTGATTGCGAGAAGGTCTTTGGGGGCTTGGGAAATGGTAGAATCCAATTTTGCCAAATTCTCAGAGTCCTTGGCAAGAACATAAAAAGTGGGGCACACCCGACAGATGCCCATTAAAAAAAAAAAACAGCTATTTGCAACTCTTACAAAGAGCCAACAAATCAGGTTGCTCAAATTGGGAGCTGAATCCCACGATCCAAGCCTGCATTCCAAGCCACCTGATGGCTGCGCCCCTGCCATCTTCTGCTCACCCTCCCCTTCCCTCGGTTACAGTTTCCTCCCCTCGCCACCCCCCTAACCCACTCGACCGCCCCGCCTCCCCAGCTCCTGGGCCGCCATGGAAATGGAAGAGGGGCACTGCTTGGAGCCCCGTCTTCTAGCTCCCTGACTTCCATCCTAGGTAAGTATTTTGTTACATTGCTGTCAGCACCCCGGGCTTCAGATTGCAAATCCGTGGTGGTAATAGTAATAATACTGATCCGTCGGGTTGGATCGAGTGGTAATGACACTGAGGCCCTCGCTGCGCTCAGGTCTGTAACTTGGGCCCCAGGCCGTTACCACCTGATCCGACGGGCCGGATGCAGTATTATTGCTTAATTAATGGCATACTAAAGGCAGGCCGGCCCTCTTACACAAAAAGGTGGCATGATGACCAGAGGTGGGAACAAATCTGAAGGAAAGGAAACGAGTATCCGTGTACAATACACAGAACAAACGTTCAAAATGCTAACCTGGTGGTACCCAACCGCACTAAACTGTTCTCAAAAGATGTTGTGGAGGACCAACATGTTTTTGTCCTGAATTTATGAAGTATTATCTTGGAGGTCAACATTACATGCGGACAAAGTTTTTCATTAATGGTTAAGACAACAATGATAAGTAAAACATCCAGAACCCATAATTCAAAGTATCTTTTACATTTCTAATCAAACTAGTGATATTGCAATCTCATAACCAAGAAAATGTGAATAATCCATTCAATAGAAACTATCAAAGTACTAAATGTTGCCTCATGAAAATCATAGAGGTTATTCTGTGCTCAATTCCATAATCAATTAATGAAGATTGCTCATGCTAGCTGCACTGGTCAGTCTTGATTTTATTAAAGACAAGGAGGCGAGCATTATGCTTCACTTTCTTTATTGCTACCAATACAGCTATTCAAAATTTTAAGCATTGAAACCAACATATTTTGCTGTTTGCAATAGCAAAAAAGAAGCCTTTTCAGTTTAAAGGTTTAACTTCTGTCCCAGAGGCTCCAAACTGATAAAACTGCAAGACCCATGAGCCTCTCCCTTTTAGGTAGTCCCGAGGCTGCACCCTTTCCACCAATCCGGTGCCTGCATCCTATATAAGAGTCCCCAACACAGGGTTCTTTCCTCTTTCTTTGGCTGTAAACCAATCCAATGTCAACTTTCAACCAAACTATCTCTTGAACTCTGCAGCGAGGTATCTCGGATCTCTCGACTTGCAGCTCTTATGGTCCAACGGGACAACTCGCTCCATCACAGCATTATGCTGCTGGCGTCTTCACGCAGGTTTCTGCTCATCTACTACGAGAGACAAATATATCATGAGGGTGGGAATGCAGCGTAGCCTCGTCACAAATAGAAGGCACAAGTTAAACGGTATGCTGTAACATTTCTCTTTAGTCGCATTGTACTGGGTGGGATATAATGCTCGCCTCCTTGTCTTTAATAGAATCAAGAGTGACCAGTGCAGCTAGCATGGGCAATTTTCATTCTATGGCAAGACGGAGGCGAGCATTATGCTTGTTCAAAGCTTGCCACCACTCTATTAGTCATGTCTGACACTGGTTTAAAATAGAACGTTTTAAGCGTGGATTCTAAGGACCAATCGGCTGCTTTCATTATGTCCTGCAAAGACACTCCTGCTGAAAATGCCCTCGAAGCCATTGCGCCCCTTACAGAATGTGTGCCAAATAGGATTAAATCTATGCCTGCCCACTGCATCACCTCCCTCACCCACCTGGCTATTGTTGCTGTGGCTATCGCATGGTGAGGCTTGCTACGCGAAATCAGCAGCGGCGTCACTCCTAGCGGCCTAATAAGCGCTGTCTCTGCCTCATAGTCTTTGATGCACTGCGCCACACACAATTTCTTGTTGTCGGGAAAGTATGGTTAACAAATAACTCTAGTATCGGTTTTAGTCCTCTGCACTATGGTAAATGCCACCCCCTCCAGGTAGAATATCTTCCTGTCCATCTCCAGGGCTTTCACATCTGAAACCATTCAACATACTGTCAAACAAAGCAACATTGCTAATTTGCCCGAGAGTTGGGGCCATCTCATGAATAATTGCAGGACGTAGTGGACGTCCCATAGGCTCGCATATTTGGGTTCCGGAGGCCTTCTCAATTTTATCCCTCTCAGCAGCCTGTGCACACCTGGATGCTCCCCCACCGGATTACCTTCCACCTTGTTGTGACCTGCGGACAAGGCGGATCTATACACTCCTAAGGTTCTATATGCGCAACCTTCTTGAAACCTAGCAGCTAGGAAGTTAAGAACGGTTACTACAGGTGCTGAAACGGGATCCAACTGTTGGTCTGTGCACCATCGCGCCCACGAATCCCATGCTGAGTTATAGCTCCTAATGGTGGAAGGCGCCCAGGAGTCTCTGATACAGTCCGTAACGAGTTGCGAAATGCCCGGCAGCTCCCATCTCTTCCTGAAATTCTGCAAGCCATCAGGTGCAGGCTGCCCGCTTCCACCAGCGGGTGACTCTGCCCGTCGGGCTGAGCAGGTCCGGGTGATGCGAGATTATCCTTGGAAAATCTGAGGAAAGTTCCATCGCTTCTGGAAACCATGGCTGGGACTTCCAGAGTGGGACCACTAACCCTAACTCTGCTTGCTCTCTGCAAGCCTTCGCTAGAACTCTCGTGATCATGATGAACGGCGGGAATGTGTAATGGACTGCACTGGCCCAGGGCAGGATCTGTGCCCGCTGCTCCCGGGTCCATCCTCCAGCTGAAATACCTGTGCGTTCAGTCTGGATGCAAATAGATCTGTATCTAGGGGTCTCCACACTTCTTGTAAGCTGTGAAATACTTGAGGAAGAAGCTTCCAATCGCTGGAATCAGCTAGATAGCGCGAGTTCCAGGCTGCAACGTCGTTCTGTGCTCCTAGAAGATATTCCGCTGCTACTGCGATCTGATTCTGGAGGCAATAGTGCCAGAAATCCTTTGCTAGCTCTGCTAGAATCTTCGACTTGGTACTGCCAAGCTTGTTGATATAGCGAACTGCTGAGATGTTGTCCATCTTCAGTAACACGCAGCATTTGGCTCTGCCTTTGGTGAAGGCTTGCACTGCAAAAGAGCCTGCTAATAGCTGAAGACAGTTTGTGTGAAAGCGTAGTTCGTCTTCGGACCATTTTCCCCCCTGTCTCTATTTGCTCTCATTGGGCTCCCCATACTGCTAGTCTCGTTTCTATTATCAGATCTGGAATGTCGCCAAATATGGCTCGACCGTTCCAGGCTTCCATATTCTGCAGCCACCATTGCAGTTCCGTCATAGCTTCGTCGTCTAGTGCTATCTGCTGATCGTATTTCAGCCCTCCCTGCAGATGTTTGATTTTGAGTCTCTGCAGAGCCCTGTAATGGAGCAGGCCTGGAGAAATGGCCTTGATGGAAGCTGCGAGCAGCCCCACTATCCTGGCTAGATTCCGAAGGGAAATTACTTTTTTCGCTAACACCGCTCAGCTCTTTCTTGATTGCTCTCACTTTGAGGCTTGGTAGCTCTAGCGTTGCTCTTACGGTGTCTATTGTGAATCCTAGAAACTCGATCCTCTGGACTGGCTGTAGCTGCGACTTGTCTAAGTTCACCAGAAATCCCAGGGAGGGCAGCAGTGAGAAAACCCAACTCCCGCCATTGGCTTGGGAGGCTTTGTCTGCTCCTAGTACCAGGATATTGTCCAGGTATATTATGATCCGGATCCCTCTCTCCCTTATGGCCGCGGCCACTGGACGCATCAGCTTGGTGAAGGCCCAAGGCGCTGAGGCGAGGCCGAAAGGTAAGCACCTGAATCGCCACACTTCCCCGTTCCAGCGAAAATGCAGAAATCTGCGGTGCACTTTCACTATTGGTATTGTCAGATATGCGTCTGAGGTCCAGGAGAGCTATCCAGTCCCCAGAGTGCAGCAGGTCCCTGAGAAGATAAATCCCCTCCATCTTGAAGTGGTTGTATTTCAACCATTTGTTTAGGCTCTTCAGATTGCCGACAGGACATACCCTTTCTTTCCTGTGCACAAGAAACATATTGCTGATAAAACCTGGCTCTACTTGTCTCGCGCTCTTATTGCGTTCTTTTGCAGAAGTTTCGCTAACTCGCTCTGGAGAAGAGCCGCTTCTAGCGTCGGCAGGTGAATCGCTTGCGGTTCTTGCCACTGAATGGGGTCGCCTAGAAAGTCTATGCGCAACCCTTCTGCTGCGTGTCGCACCCAGGCATCGTTGGATAAGGTATACCATGCGCTCAAAAACTGGAGGATGCTGTCCCCCACTGGTATGTCAGGTGTACTCGCCGCAAGAGGTTCTGGGGTGCCTTTAGGCTCCACTCTGCCTGCGCCCTCATGGGAATCTTGCTCTGGAAGGGAAGAAGGCATCTTGTTGCCTGCCTTCCCAGTACTGTGCTCGATGTCCTTGCGGTCTGCAATGGAAGGCGAAGTGAACGGACGTCCCACCCCGCAGCTGTCCGGCCCCTGCAAAAACACACCCTGGAAAGATCCTTTGTATGGAACTTTGCACTTTCTCGAGATATGAGTAGGTCCCTACGAACTGGGCCATTTCCTTGGAAAATGCTTAGCCGAAGAGAAGTCCATTGGCTCCTGGCCCTGCATCATAGGACGAGAGATCACTTAATTTAGAGTCAATTTTTAGAAGCACACCTCTCTTCCTCTCTGATGAGGGCGCAGTTGGCATTCCCCAACAAGCAGACTGCGCGCTGCGCCCAATTGGCTAAGGCGATAGGGGTCTATCGGGGTGCCGGTATCTTTAGCTTTCTCTGCAAGTCTATGATCTTTGCCAATGGACTGGCCAGGTCGAGTATCTTGTCCTGGCATCCTCTCCATGCTCTGTCTACGCCCTTCAGGATGTTTCTGGAGGCCTTTGTCACAAAGGTGACCATCTTTGGGTCAAGGTCGGGGGTCTCGATAGCTTATCGGGCAGGTCTGGACGGGGGCATTCTGCTCTCATACGCGAGCGTACCTCCTTGTCCAGGGGCGTACCTATGTGCTGCGCCATGTAGAGCGCTACCCTGGGTGAAGGCACCCACTCTGCAGACTTCGGGTGCCTGATAGCTTCTGAGTTGAACATGTCGTTTGTATCCTCATCTTCCTTGAGGGTTGGTTGGTCTGCTGCAGGGTGCCCAGGGAGGTCCTCCTCCCCTCCTTCGTCAGGCGAGTAGTCCTCATCTATGTCCCCTGGATTATTCACCATTCACCCCTGGGGTAGTGGGTCTGGGCTGGCGCTCTGCTGTCTTCGCCAGGAAGGCCTTTTTAAGTCTTGTGACTGGGTTGTCTGCCTTTTGGGGGTCGGGGTCGAACTTCCTTTCCTTGCTCGAGAGGGTCAAAGAGTCCCTGCTCTTCCGAGCTGTACGTCCCTGTTCAACCCCTTCTAGGGGGTGTCCAGCCGACGTGCCTTCGTATGGGCTGAGTGCCTGCTTTTTCCTGGAGGATCTTTGGTCTTTATCTAGCATCCATGCCTCTAGAATGTCCAGCCTATGCGCAATTGGCTGAACGCCCTCTGCGACTGCTTGGGACAGCAAATCTCCCAACACTTTTTTTTTAAAACTGAGCAAAAGCTGTTTCTTGCTGAGAGGGCTCTTCCCCCCCCCCACCACCCCTCTCCCGTCCCCCCACTCTTCTTCGCTATACTCCGGTGTTGTGGAGTGATCCTCTCCATATTGAGCCGTCTTCCCTTGTGTTAGCACGGCTAACTGTCTTCTGTCGACTGATTGGCTCACAGTGTGTAGCAGCTGTATTCTCTGGCTGCAGGCCTTCTATACACACTAGATTCAGGTGCTGCTGGTGTTTTATAAGCTGTGCTTAAGCAGCTGACTGTGCGACCCTTGCGCTCTTGTCTCTTCAATTGAAAGGTTCGTGTGAATTTTTTGTATTTATTATTTTTTTAAAATATACTGGGCACACACTCTCTGACACATCTCGCGTCTCTCTTACGGGGAAATCGGTGCGAATTGACTGGGGGTCCCGGGGGATGACTGGAAGGATAGCCCATCTGGTGCTCCCCCGGGCCCTAAAGCGCGCCGCTCGAGCGAGCTACATGCTGTGGAGTGGGGCCGGCTGCCTCACGCCAGCGAAAGCGGTCGTGGCTCCGGCCCCGATAATTCGGCGCCTGCCACACTCTGAAGTATTAAACTTCTAGAATTATGCGCGCAGCGTTAAAATATATATGGTATGTCTAAAACATGCGCGCTGCGTTTACACATGAAAATACATAGTACTAATGATCTGAATGGAAAAGCTGAGAAATTAACCACTTAACTGTCGTATGGCTGCAAAAAGAAAGAGGAAAGAACCTTGTGTTGGGGACACACAACGTTTTTTTTTTTTATTTATTTTTTTACATATATAGGAGGCAGACACCGGAATGGTGGAAAGGGTGCAGCCTCAGGACTATCTGAAAGCGAGAGGCTCATGGGACTTGCAGTTTGGAGTCTCTTGGACAGAAGTTAAACCTTTAAACTGAAAAGGCTCCTTTTTTGCTACCGCAAGCACAAAAATATGTTGGTTTAAAATTTTGAATAGCTGTATTTGTGGCAATAAAGAAAGTGAAGCATAATGCTCGCCTCCGTCGTGCCATCGAATCAGTTAAGTAATGGAGATAGAACCAGTTAAGTAATGGAGATGAAAATATTATGGAAGAAACAAAGTGTACCTTCAATAGTAGGGGGGGGGGGGGGGGAGTCCCAGATGTTAAAAGCAGCGCAGTAATGAGTGAACTGGACAAGCGCACTCGGCTGTCTTTAGGACCGTCAAAGCCGATAAGAGTGAGGCAGGGGGCATTGACAATGTGCATTTGCATCAAATACAATTGGAAGACAAAAGGAATTTGTTGCAATGCACAAATCAATGGTTCATCATTAGATGTAATTATCTTTCCCCCTGACTTGATAGTGAATAATTCCATTCAAGAGATGGTTCAACCTCCACAAACCTGCTCCAGTCAAGTTGACCGGAAACCATCTCTGCCTATAATAGGGGAACCATCCCATATTACTTGTATGGGGGCTTCTTGCACGAACCAGGATTTTGAAAATATCGAACATCAATATCCTGTGATAGGTTGCATTTTGAACCTTTTTGTCTAAAAGACATGAATTAACACACCTAAAAATTAGAACTCTAAAACAGATTTCCATTGATTTTAATTGGGGAAAATCAACACAATTGAAGGATTTGTATGTGGCAAAGTAGCTGGCCCTGGTGTAATGATGAAAGCATTGAAGGATGAAATAGATTTTTTAAAAAACTAAATCTAAGAGCTCCCAAACTGAAGAGTTGTCTATAGACACAAAACAATCAGACTCTGTGTAGTGGCATTCTTCAAGCAGTGTCAAGATTTCTGTGTGCCCAGATGGTTTCAGCTCCTGCTCCTGTTGAGCAAGGGTCTAAATGTGACGAAAGTGGTCTTGAGGACATAAATGATGGTTCATGTTCTATGCACATAAAAAACCTAGTAATTATGGTGGCGCAATTGGCTACGCACTTATCTCAGCTTGCCAATCATATGGGTCTATCATTCTGTGAAACGGAGATCTCACTATCTAATAATGTTTTCGATAGTCCTTCTGCGCTAACTTGCATCATTGAGGAGCAGTAGATAGCTGAAGCACAGGTGGTAGACAACACTCCCTCTACTGATTGTGTATTGGCTGAGACAGGAACTGAGGGCCGTATATCAGGCGGATTCCTCTCTCGCAAGCAATACTAGGGCCATTAAAAGAAGAGGTAGGAATAAATCCTCAAAAGGTAAAAGTGGTAAAAAAACAAATGTACCTGTGTCATCTGAGCCCAAAATGCATAAGGACACTAGTAAAAATATCAGCATCTGTGATAATGAGGAAGTGGCACTGGATTTACAGCAGCTTAACACAGAAAGCACGAAAACTCTTCAAATGCCAGAGTCTGCGGCAATAGCCGCAACTCAGATTAATACAGACACGGTTCCCAAGAAAAAGTTGAAAAAAATGAAATATTTTAGATGAGGGGGTTTCTGAAACTGTTCCTAAATCTGAAGTAGTTGGGAGTAATAATCAAAAGGCATGGAAGAGAATAGTCTAAATCCACAATTGGCAATGAAGGGGGGGAAAGGTGGAAAACAATCACAATTATCGTCTTTCTATCCGCTAACAACAATTAACACAAAATTGCGCAAGAAGGACGATGCACAAGTATTAGGTAACTTAAATAGGGAAGAGCCCTCTACATCTGGTATTCACCAAGGCCAACGTGGAACAAAAAAGCTGGTCCCTGAATCTGTTCAACTAAATGAGGGCTGCATTAGTGGAAAAACCTCACAGAAAGGCAAAGCATTGTCATAGATCAAAAACAATTGGAGTCAAATGGGTTTGGCGGTTTTGATGAGGAATTGGAAGAAAGACTATCAGTTACAAATGAGGTTTCAGAAATCACAGTTAATACATCCACCTTTATGAGGTGGATTAGCGACCCGGAAATTTATGGAAAATCGCGTCTTAATCATTCTTTTATTTTTAAAACATTCAATAGGATTCCCATGTTAAGAATCCTTAACTCCAATGATGTAGAGTGGGTACAACTTGCTCTTGATAATAAATTTAGAATGATATGTCAAGTGAACTCTTTGATTATACTGAAACAAATTTGGGAATATCATGAGGACCTTCACTTGTTAGGTATTAAAATTGTCCTTTTTTCCAAAGATGAAGAAGCGCATGCGTTTATTGAGCATCAGTTGCCTCATTCTAATGTTCCATATGAGTTATCTTAGAATAAGGAGGTATCTGGTGGTAATCAACCAGACATAATTACTCATTTGGCAGCAATTGCCTCTAATATAAAAGATTGGTCATGGGTAGATAATCTTTTAAAGTCTATAATGGCTATAGAGGCTTCGAAAGCAAGCTCTTAGCTATAATAGGCTGAAAATCTATTCATGGAATGTTTGTTGTTTTTTAATAATTTGTTTTACATGCTTGATCTTGATCTCTCAATCTATCTTGGTGTTAGCCTCTGTCATCTTCCTGCAAGAAACCATGTATAAGGATCAGCTGCAGGTGGACGGATATACCTCATTTTTGTCTCCTGCTAAAAAACTTGGAATGGGACGTCCTTGTGGTGGCCTTGCCATTCTAATCCATAACAACTTGAATGTCCAGGCCAATTTACTACATTCCTCCGAAGCCTCATTAGCGGTTCATATTAGTCCTGTGGAAAATGAGGCAGATGCGTATCTGCTAATTACGGTATACTTTAATCACATCAATATGAGGATAGACTAGTTAATGGATATCCTTGATTCTATTTTGGAAGAAGCTTTAATGCATAATCCCAACTATAAAATCATTGGGGCATTGGTGGAATTATTATTTTTCCCTATGGAATATGAATCTAGTAGAATGTGGTCAAGATGCTCTTAGATATACATGGCACAGAGGGCTGGCACATTCTTTCATTGATTTTTACTATGTTTCAACTAATTTGTTGGATCCGTGTGTTACATGTGATATCTCGGATGTTGGGTACAGTGATCATTGTATGATTTCCATTGAACTGATGCGTAGATGCAATAAATTGGAATATATGCCGGATATGGGTCTGGTGGAAATAAAGCGTCCATCACACTCAGTTTGATGGAATAAGAAACTTTGTAATGCCTTGATTTCCAAACTTGATATCATGATAAAGTTCAATGAGAAGCGATCTTACTCAATCTAAGGTTTATGTTGGATAGAGGAACATAATAATAGCATAATTCGGGAACAATTAGCGATTATAGCAAATCGACATAATGCGAATAATGAGAATCATCGCCACTAAAACCAGTGGGAGATTGTCTTGCTGAAACTGCAAACAAGCAAAGATGTAAGATTGTTGGATAGAATGAATATCTTGATACAAAAGTTTATTATTTTTTTAAAAATATGCATTCTTCAACATTATAAGAATGCATGTAAGATGATTAAATATAAAGCGTATATAGCTAATAATCGTGAAATAATCCAACAGCTACAAAACATGACACTAAATCTATTTGGAGCATGCTTAATAATAATAGGAATGACAACACTGATGCAACGAGTACGTCCATTTCTGCAGATAAATGGAGAGTTTATTACCGAAGCTTATAAGCTTCCGGTTGCATATCGCTCCATTGCATATCAGTCAAACAAGGTAACCTTGTGGACACACACTCAGTGGACGACCTATGACATCTGGGCCATAGGCAAATTGAAGCACTCGTACGCCTCTGGCCCGGATGGGATAACAGCTTGTGTGCAAGTTTGACCCGTTTTTTTGGGCAGGTATATTTAAGTTAAAATTTGAAAAGATAATTAGTAAGCATATAATACCGAAATCGTGGCGTACCTCCTTGATCATTCCTATTCATAAAAAGGGCAATCCAGCAGAGCTTAGAAATTATAGGCCGATAGCCATGATGGACGATTCATATAAGGTTTTCACCATTCTGTTGCTAAATCAAATTGAAGTTTTTACCCGAGAACACGACTTATCAGCATACCAAACGGGGTTTCGGAAATCCATGGGAACCGCCCTAAATGCCACTGTATTATCTCATGTATTACATGCAGTCAAGAAAACGGCAGTAGGGCCAGTATATATGCCATCTGTGGACCTAAGTTCTGCCTTTGATTGCGTGATTCGCAATCTTTTATGGATAGAAATGGCTAAAATTGATTTTTCTTCATCCACCATTCAGACTATAGCATTGTTGCATAGTGACGCATGTTATAGAGTATGTATCCATCAGCAAGGTACTCCTGCAGGTGAGATCACCACACAAACGGGGGTGAAGTGGGGATGTAACCTCGCTTCTACCCTTTTTAACTTATACCTTGCAGATATGGATGATATTTGGAAGCAGGTTAGCACCTTTCCGATCAGAATAGGCCATCTACTCTTAAATTGGCTTGCATTTGCTGATGACATATTGTTTGATCGAACACCGTATGAACTCCAAAATAAACTACATGCCTTCGCACAATATGCTTTAGAATATAATCTGCAGGCAAATGTGGCTAAATCGAAAATATTAGTTTACTGATAAAAAGAAAACGTTCAATTTCAATGGATGTTGAATGGGGTAGGCATAGAAATTCGAACTGTACTCAGATATTTGGGATATGAATTGTCGGATGTTTATTGTCCGGTTAACTGGCATAGATCCTTAAATCAGAAACTAAGACCTCTGATGTCCCAGATAAAAATTATATGCAAACTATACTGATAGTTCTCATTAAATCCGGCAATTCAATTCTACTTATTGAAAATGGAAGCGATTGGACTATATGGTCTTGATCTGTTTATTCAACATCAGTAGTTTTCTGAACTCCATACAAGCACGTATTTGGAAACAGTTCTTGGTTTGGCCAACTCTATACCCAATGCATGTATACGCACGGAATTGGGTCTATCTAGTTTAGCGGTACGGTTTCAATGGAGACAATTCAACACATACGCAAAGATGGTCATTCCATCAAGGAACTCTTTATATCAAGAATTTGCTACTCTGCTTCAGAGAGCAAATCTTAAATCGTCAGTCATGTTTCAAAGTCGAATGAAAATTATTCTCAATGAGATTAATATCACGCAGGAAGATATATGGCTACGTCCAGCATACGCAAAGAAGCATTTGTACCAACAGGACTTGACAATTACCTTGGAAGAGATCGCTAAATACCAGCTATACCAAGAATTTGCCTTATATTTGCACAAAAGATTGCCAAGATTAAGGTACATTGAATGTTTTCCCTGTGACAAGATTCGTTCCATATTCATGCAATTTAGATTTAATCAATTGCACACGATGGAACGTATCAAAAAGTGGACAAATAGTACGTCAGATAATTGTAGATTTTGTCTACATCTGAAAGAACCGGAAACTATCAAGCACCTGGTTATATATTGCCCACATTTCAAAAAACTTAGAACCGACTATTTGGGTAACCGTGTGAGAAATACGGTTATGGCAAGGGAATCTTTGTGGTCTAAATGTATGGCGAGTCCAAATAACGGATTCATGTTTTCTCTTGGGGGGGGAGGTGTGCGTTAATAAAGATGAAGGATGAGTTGATCATTCTAATGTCCACTTTGCCAGTGCAAGTAAATAATGAACAATGAATCGTATGTCAATATATGATGACAGTGGTACATTTGTTAACATGTGTGATCTTATGAAACGGGCTATGATAAGATTTGTGTCATTTGCAACCTTTAGTCGAAGCAGAATGTGCCACGCTAAGATCAATAACATTGTTAAAATAAGGTTTGCATTTTTTTAATAAGTGTACTTAAAATAACCACGTATGTAGATGTTTAACATTGATGGTTAAAGGATTCCAAATAGTTTGTCTTTTTAACACCCGAATTGTCATAACGAGTGGGAATTGGTAGAAGCTATGGCAATCATCCGAATGATCTATGTCGAATAATACGAGAAGGAAGGATATTTACTTCATTCTATGTATTGGTAAGCTTGAAATATTTGTTAGATCACAATGAATATATAGTCTAAACATATCAGCACAGTTGTAAATTCTGATTGGATATTCTTTTAGTTTTAATTTTAGAAATCATTTTATTTGTATATAAGGTTACTCATTTATTTGTATCTGTACATTTTGATCTTGTTTTAGGAAGGTCTTCTATTGTATAAATTGGTGGACATGTGATGTTTGTATGGACTTGCAAAATAATTTAATTTTTGGTTTTTCTTCTTTTGTAAGTAATCTGTGTGAAAAGTTTTGTTAAAACTAAAACACACTATTTAAAAAATAAATGTGATTACATCATCGCAATGCCATCATCATGTTGATGACGTCATGACGCTCTGTGATGAAACCCAATATAATAGATTCCTATAACATTTTACCAGCTTTAATCTGAGTCTGCTCTTGTCTGCTACTGTATTTTTGTTTTCTGGAAAAGGAATTCACCATGCTTTTCCAATATTTGGAGAGGACCGTAGGACGTTTAACTATATTTTGTTTATAATCCCCCTAAGTGTTCTGCCCCTTACGTTTGTAGGTTACTCTTGCCTGGTGTGTTTGTCTTTTTATAGTATGTTGGTTCAGCCTGCCAATTCTGTTCATGACCATGCTTGAATTGCATATTGTTAGGAAAGATTTCTTAATTGTGGGTAATTTTCCTTCCATGTGGCAACCCCTAAACTTTTTGCTGCTGTTTTCACCAGGATCTAGACTTTGCCAGAGAAGTGCAGCCTTCTGCCGCACTCCTCTGCCGCACTCCTCTGGGCTTTCGCTCCATTCTTACGGGGGAAACTGACATGCCCTTAAGACAGTCAGTACCGGGAAACTTTGTTTTCCGTAGTTCTTTTATCATGTTGCAGCTTTCGCGCAACATGGCACAAGAGGGCACTGTAAGCTAAGTTACTGCTCTCTTTGGCTCTCTAGTCTACTACAGGCCCTAGATACTCTCTTGGATTGTTATCGAGTGGTGCAAGTGAATCACGGACGGGGACTGGTGGCAGCGATCATTTCTTTGTGTTTTTGAGCTCCTTTTGGCGTTTAAGCGCGTTTCTCGTGCTTAGCCCAAAATGGTGGCCTGGCTCCCAAAATGGCCAGACCACGAGGCTTGTTGTCCTGTCCGCTGACCATCTTGCCCCCTTCACCTTCCCCAGGTCGAGCCGACCCGGGGCCTTCCTTATTTGGGCATGTACTTTCCTGCGAAACACAGATGCTTTCGCGGGCTTCTACAGGCCTTGTGTGTGCCTCCAGGATGTGGGCTGGGATTTCTGGTCCCAATACACATCCTGGGTGCCAGAGAGTCTAGGGTGGTGTAAATGCCTGGGACCTCTGTGGTCCGTGATAGGTCCACGTATGGTGTGAGTGTTTTGTGAGCAGATCTCCCATTCGGTCCCCTCCGTTTTGGCGCCTAGGGAACCGTGGATAAGAGGGGGCTGGAAACACCACTACCATGTCGATCTCCTGAGTTCTCACGAACAAAGGAATACAGGAGCTAAGTATCCTGCAACCACGAGGCTGAACCGAGGAATCGCTGGTGACCCGCTGAAGGACTGCTCCTCTGTACTGCTGTCGCTTTGTGAAACCCTTTCTACCTCTGATCGAACGAGAAGGCCTGTACTGGTACTTCGACCCCTTGGAATAGTGGGAACAACTATTCTCGGCATCTTCACCATCTCCTGCACGTAAGCCTTCGGAAGTGTCTCTGGACCATCCAGCAGACTGACCAGCCTACCCAGGAGACTTGCTCTGTAACCGCCGTCAGGTTGTGTTGTATTACGAGTCCTTGTCACTCTCGCACGATTCGTACACCTGGCATTCCCAGGTCTGAAGTGAGTAGTGTACATTTTGCTGAAATACACACGGCCGCTTTGTTGCCCTGCTGTGGTAACAAACTGTGCGGGTTCACTGCGTTTGGGACGTCCTCAACTCAACTTCTGCTGCTGCGGAATCTACACGACGCCGAGACGTCCCCTGCTCCTTTCTGAACCTGCCAGCACTGAAACTGATGCGGAGAAGCCTGGGTCTGCTTGCATCCGGGATCGGTGAGTAGCATCGCTAGGAACTGGTCGCCCTCCTGCAGGAGCCCATAGCTTTTCCCCGCTGTGTCTAACAGCACGCCTTTCCGTACTCGCGCTCTGCTTCTGCCCACAGTGGAGGCTGCGGTTGAGTCGCAGAGCTCTGTTTATCTTCATTTGTTCACCAAACTAAACTGCCTGATTCCCTCGAAGAGACTCCCCTTTTTGCCCGTTGGCACCAGCGTGTGCAGGTACTTTTGAGCACAAGGCTCCACTCTTCGTAGGGCTTGGACTTCCTTTTAGTTGGGTGCCTCTGAAGGCGGACTGGGTCTAATTATTATTCACACTGCCTGTTTTCCTCCCCATCTAGGTGGTCTAAACACTTCGTGCGTCTAACTTGTTACACTCGTTTGTATTTGTATATATAGTGTATTGGTTTGGTATGTGTTGGTTTACTTGAGTTTTATTGTGATTTCTCGCTATGGTCAATGTTACAAAGGCCTTGTAATAAATGTGTATATATGTTTAATATAACACCTGCTTGGAGTAATTTGTAAGTGTCCTTGCTTTGTGTGCTCATTGCGGGCTTTCAGTCACCCTCACCCCTCTTGAGACCAAGTCTTGACCACCGCGATCGCTACCCTGATTGGTCTGGCGTGTCCAGAGGTTACCCTGTTCCAAGAAACTAGGCTGGCCTTCTGAACCTCTGCCCCTCCAGGACAGAGTTCAGAAATCTGTCTTAACAAATTGGTGTACAGCGGTGGGATACGACTGAAGGTATCCAGTGTTGCGCATGAGCAAATCCATTTCAAGTTATTCCTACCAGGACACGTAGTGAATTGTCGTAGTATAACTTTTAAAAGGCCATAGTCCTATCTAACAGTATGGAAACAAATACCTTAACTTTAAATGCTTCTAAATCCGAAACATTGAAAAAGATGTGTGCGGAGAGAGGTGTCTCCTCTCAAGGCACCAAAATGGATGTGACCCAAAGAATCGTGGCGTGGCAAGAAGCGCAGCTTGACGCTATAACTTCTGAGGACAGTGCGGAAGGAGGTGGGGCTGCTCTCACTGGTAGAACCGACGGTTCTGCCGCTGCACTGGTCCACCGCGACCACGAGGAAAGGGAGGATGAGATGTCTAATGTTTCCTCTGCCAGTGTTGATGGGGAGGCCATGCTTGAATTCAAGAGGCAGAAGGAGCTTGATTTGAACATGACCAAACTAAGAATCGGACAGGCCGAAAAACAGAAAGACAGGGATCACCAGTTGGAACTGGCTAAGTTTCAGGTTGCAAATGGATCCAAGGGTCCTGGACATGGGTCTGGGGCCTCCTCTCATCCACGGTTTCCAAAAGATCTGCTCAGTGTGTATGAGGAAAAGAATGACATTATGGACTGGCTGAATACATTTGAGTATGCATGCGAAGTTCAACAAGTTGACAGTGCTGATAAGATTGCCTGGTTACTCAGCAGACTGCCCCATTCTGGCTGTAGTGCCATTATGGAAATGTCGAAGGCTGAGCGAGCGGATTTCGCAATGTTAAAGCAAACTCTCATTTTAAAGTTTGGAAAGACTCCTGCCCAATATTTAGAACGATTCCGAGAGTATAAGAACAAAGAAGGTGGTACTTGGGTATCTTATGTAACCGAATCCTTAAACTTGACTGGCCTACCTTTTGAAGGCATAAGTCTTGTCATGCTGGGACATATTTTTGCATCTTCTTCCCCGGAGCTTAAGCACCATTTGGCCGATTCGAAGGAGATAGATCCTAAGAAGCTAGCCATTGCAGCTGACTTATGGGTGTCACATCGAGTGTCCCATAAGGACACAACTCATCCTGGTAAGCAGGAGGAAGGGAAAAAGTCCAAAGATAAGGAGGGTGGAGAATCTGATAAATCTTCTTCTCAAAAGGGCCACAAAAAGAAAAATAAGGGTAAGATGCAGGGTAAGATGCAAGAGAACTCACAGGGTAGTGGAGGTCAGCCTCCGAAACAGAACTCTGGTAACAATAAGCCTCCCTATGTAAACAGACCCAATGGATCTTGTTTTGCTTGTGGAGCAACTGACCACGTGAAGGGGGATCCCCGGTGTAAGGTCAAACCTTTGGGGGTCCACTCCGCTAATCTGGCCTTCTCCTCCTACGAGGAAGAGAGATAACAGGAGCATCCTTCTCCTCCGACTCCTTTCCCCAGCGGGATAGAAGCTGAGGTAGTTTTAGTTTCCCTGGGTTCCTGGGAGCCTAAAGTCGCAGAGGCTTATGCTAGGATTCCAGATAATACCAAGCACTACTTTAAAGCCAGTGTGGTGATCAATGGAGTGGATGCTCCAGCTCTTAGGGATAGTGGGTGCAGGCGAACTGTAGTGGATTCTACCTTGGTAGACTCAGAGGAAGTTGCCAGAGCTACTCTGATGCCCACTAAGTTGGCTGTCGGCCCACTCCACATGTTTCCAGTAATACCTGTAAATCTTACTTTAAATGGTACAGCAGTCAGGATTCCAGTGAGCATTCAGAGAAACGTCCCAGGAAAGGTCTTGTTAGGCAACAATCTCAGAGCTTTAGGGCTCGTAGGTGACACTGCCGACTGACCCTGCACAGGGTCTCAAACACGGGCAGCATTGGCCAAGACCAATGCGCCGCCCCAGCCGAAGGGGAAACCCAAGGCGAAAGGAGTAAGCAAGTCAAGACGAGGGAAAGAGAACATTCCCCCGAGCTCGCCTACCACTGCGGTGGAGGAAGTTGGTTAATCGCCGGGCCTGACGAGGAGGTGGCGATGCCTGAAGTATTTGACCCCAACGACCATCCGGAACTAAAAGACTTGTTAGTAGAAGGTGGTCCTGACAGGGAAGAGTTCAGTAAAGGCCAACGTGAGTGCCCATCTCTGGAAGGCCTAAGGAGACAGGCCTGCTCCCAGCTTGAGGGTGAACCTCCTGGGACGCATCGGATTTATTGGGAAGGTGGACTCCTGTATAGTGAGCCCACAGAGTCTACAGAAGGAGACCATAGGAGGTTGGTGGTTCCCCTTGCTGTAAGACCCTTCCTCCTGCAGCTGGCGCATGAAGTGCCCCTTGCTGGTCACCTTGGTATTAAGAGGACCAAGCAAAGGTTATCCATGCACTTCTACTGGCCCAAGATGGGGGTGCAAGTAGAAAGTCACTGCAGGAGTTGTGCCTCCTGCCAGTTATCTGGTAAGAGTGGCTCAACAATCCAAGCTCCATTGGTACCACTCCCAGTTGTGGGAATACCATTAGAAAGGGTAGGGATCGACATCGTTGGCCCCCTTGACCCACAGACATCCTCAGGCAATAGGTTTATCTTGGTGCTAGTCGAATATGCTACCAGATATCCTGAGGCCATCCCATTGAAAACTGTAACTGCCAAGTCAGTTGCAAAAGCGTTACTTGGCATCTTTACTAGGGTTGGCTTCCCTAAAGAAGTTGTGTCTGACAGAGGCAGCAACTTTATGTCAAAGTATATGCAGGCTATGTGGAAAGAATGTGGGGTCACCTACAAGTTCTCTTCTGCATACCACCCCCAGACCAATGGTCTGGTGGAACGTTTCAACGGAACGTTAAAGAGCATGATTGGGGGGTGTGGCCTGGAGTACCACCAATGAGGCAGCTCCTCTGATGGCCTCCGCTCGGATCCGCGGTTCAGCGTTAATTTGACCCGTTTCCAGCTAAGTCCGTTGGCCGTGATGGGGAGCTTTCACCTGCTGTGGTCCTGGGCTGTGGATGGCAGCGTTTTGGGGGCATAACGCCTTCGCTAACGGCTAAAACGCAACGGGGAGCGTGAAGGCCTGCTCCCGTAACACGACCTAAAATGGGCGCCGCATCCTCGCGACCCGCTCCAGGCTGGCGGCTGGCTGCCATCATCTGCCCATGAGACGCGTATGAGGCTCATCCTGCCCGACACCCTGCACCGGAGCGTTTCCCCCCTCCCCCCCTGTGCCTGGTCCTCGACGATGCAAAGCCTGCTGCCGGGGCCCCTGTGATCACCCGATTTCCATCACCGCCGCCTCGCTGGGATTGCTCTCTCTGCGGACCCTCCACCCTCGTCTTCCTGGGGCGCCCCTGCCCACTTTCTGCCTGCTGCCTCCCGGCTACCACCGGAGGCCCCCCGTGATCTCGGCTCGAGTGAGAGCCACACACGTCGCCCGGCTGAGATTGGCGGCCCCTCAGCTCCACCTCAGCACCCTCTTCGATTCCTGGGGCGCCCCTGCCCATCTTCGGCCTGCTGCTCTCGGGGGTGGGGCCCTGCCTCCCCTGGCTACCATCGAAGGCCTACTTGTTGCGGCGTGGCCCCGGCTCGGGGGTCAGCCACGCACAGGTGAGGTGGGCTACAGCGTGGCCCCGATTTGAACCACACACACCGCCCTGGGATGACTGTGTCTTCTGACCCCTCTGCTACCTGCTCTCTGCCCCCCCCACCCCCAGGGTTACCCTGAGGTCTACCACAACACCCCCTCCAGGCGCCTAATATCCCCGCCGGGAGGGCCCTCAAGCTCCACCTACTCTGACCCCACACGGAGTGCGTTCCCCCCCTGCGACTTCCTGGGGCGCCCCTGCCCACGTCTACTCACCATCTGCCGGAGGTGCCGACCGCCACCTTCTTAGGCGGACGCCCAGCTCGCTGGACTGCCCAACTTTGAGGAACTGTTCTATTTCGCGAGAAGCTGGAGTCTTAACCTGTCCGCTCCACCGCCTGGGATCCCCGGGCTTTGCCCACCCCGCACATCTATCTGGCCGCCCCCCTCAACCCTTTGCAAAATGTGAACTCGGGAGTCACCCTCGGGGGACATCCCCTCTCCGCGGAGCGATGGCCAAAGCACTAAAGCCTCCTAAATCAGCCGACATCTCTGCTATGCTTCAGGCCTCGGGGAAGGGTGGGAAGCCGGACCCCCTCAAGGTCACCCCCCAGAAAACGTCAGATGGCGGAACGCTCGCAACTAAGGAGGATCGTCAGGCTTTCATGAGCGATATCAAATCGGAATTCAGAGCCTGCATGTCTGAACTCACCGCCAAACTGGAACAGACCGAACAAAGAGTCGCCGGCATCGAACTGAGGGTTGGCGAGGTCGAGGACCTGACCACGGACCACTCCGCTTCACTGACGGAAATGCAACGCACCGTCCAATCGCTGGTGGCAAGAACCTAAATCCTCGAGCATAAACAGGAGGACTTGGAGAACCGCTCCCGCCGCAACAACTTATGTCTTCGCGGGGTGCCCGCCTCAGTCTCTGACCGGGAGCTACCAGAATACGTTGGCACCTTCTTCCAGTCCCTCCTGCCAGACCTGGACGAGACTCAACTGCTGCTGGATCGGACCCACAGACTGCGCCCTCGCCGAGGGGTCGATACGGACCTCCCCTGGACGTGATCACTAGGGTCCACTTCTACACCACCAAGGAGGCCATAGCAGCGATTGGCCGCTCTAAGGACGAGCTCTCATTTCAGGGAATCCCGATACAGATCTTCCAGGACCTCTCCCCGCTGACCCTTCAAAAGCGCAGAATGCTCCGGCCTCTGTCACTCTTTCTTCGGGATCAGCAGATCCGTTATCGATGGCTCTTTCCTACGGCCCTACAGTTTTCGTACAAGGGCACTCAGCGCACCATCAACCACCTCGACGATGCAACGTCAATCCTCTGCCCGGACTCCCCAGAGACCTTAGACCTCTCCGCTCCGGGCCGATCAAGCCCAGCCTCAGAAGCAATCTCCCCAAAACCAAAACGGACCCCATGGTCCAGAATGCAGAGAAATCGCAAACCTAAATGACACGCCTTAACGCCTGCACTGGAACAATAACTCTGGAACGACCTTAAGCTTCACATCTTGCCGCAGATCCGACACGGTCCATAACCCCCTCCAAGGCGGATGACACCACTTTACCCTTGGAGAGACTTTCAAACATGTTGGTGCTGTCGAATGACAGCCCTGTTGCCTAGGGGCCATGTCGATAGTTCTAAATCGACCCCCCCCCCCGCCCCCCCCGGCCGCACTTTGGTCCTCCCGTTGGATGTCGCTTTTGGATGTGTTTTCTCCTGTTGGAGACCAGTTAGACCATTTTAAAAACCCTCAACCACAGGAGACTTCAACTCCCCCCCCCCACGACCCCCTTGCCCCCCCCAGCAAGAGGATCGCCCGGACCAACCCCCTCACCTGAAACTCAAGTTCACCTCCTTAAACGTTAGGGGCCTGAAAACTCCCCCCCACCCTCCACCCCCCCCCCTGAAGAGGAAATCGATCCTACAGAGGCTACAAGACAACAGGTCGTCGATCGATATTCTGCAAGAGACGCACCTGATCCCGGCGGACTTTTCACGCCTGCGAAGCAAACTCTTCCTACTACAATTCCTCGCCTCTAATGGCACTAAGAAGGGGGGGCATCGCTATTTTATTCGCAAAAGCCCTGAAGCCTCAGATCCTTGACTCGCTACAGTGCCAGGAGGGTCACTTTATTGCAGTCAAATGCTCCATCAAAGGCCAGCACTACACCCTCATCTCGGTGTACGCCCCGAACGAGTATCGGGAGAGCTTCTACCAGGACCTGGAGGTCTCTCTCCTCCCATTCATCGAGGGGCATGTCGTCATGGGAGGAGATTTTAACAGGGCTTTGGCCCCGCTCAAGGACAGATCTCACCCCCCCCCCCCGTCTTCTAGAGATTTGAAGTTGGCCGCTGGCTTGCTCCACCTGTTTTGCACACTAAACATTGTGGACTCTTGGAGGGTTCTGTCCCCAGACGAACGGGACTTTACCTTCTATTCATATGTGCATCGTACCTTCTCCAGAAATGACCTAATCCTGACCTCCCCACAGATCCTGTCCTTCACTAATGATGTGATAATTGGCCCCCCGGATCCTTTCAGACCATGCCCCAATTACTCTGACCCTGCGGTCTCATGACCCAGACCCCCCTCCGCACCGCCGGTGGTGCCTCTATGACCCTATCCTGGGAGATATGGCAGTGAGGGACTCAATCGCCAACTCCATTAGGAACTTTTTAGTTGAAAACCGGGACGAGGACACTTCCCCGGCTAACACCTGGGACGCCATGAAAGAGGTCCTCAGAGGCAAGCTGATTGCCCAGGGAGCCGCATACCACAAAAGGAAGAGGGAGTCGCGCAACGTTTTGGAGGCAGCAGTCCGAGAGGCTGAGGCTACACATAAAAGGAAGGGCTGGGCCCCTAAATCCTACAGGATCCTGCAAATGGCCAGGAAACGGCTGGAAGCCCACTACGCTGAGGCTACGGCGAATCTAACCAAGTCTAAGCAATGGTACTACGCTCACAACAACAAGGCCAACAAGCTCCTGGTTAGCAAGCTGGCAAAGGCGAAGAGCAGAAATACTATCTTAGGCCTCTGTGATCCACTACGCTGACCATGAGAAAATACGCTTAGCAACAGCCCACCACCTGGAAATAATGACGGCGGCCCCGAGAGATCCAGTTAAGCAGCACTCATACATCCAAGAGGCGACCCTACCACACCTGACTCCGACGGCCAGGGAAATCCCTGGAAGCCCCGATTACAATCGAGGAGGTGGAGGCGGCCATTAAGAGCTTAAAACCCAGAGCCCCGGGCCCGGATGGATTTTCCACTCGCTTCTACAAAATCTTCCGGCCCCAACTAGCGGTCCCCCTGGCCCGCCACTTCAACTCATTCGTGGCCACTGGCACGGTCACCCCAACGATGCAAGAATCTATTACAGTCCTTACCCCCAAGCCCGGAAAAGAACCTCACGATATTAGCTCATATAGACCCGTTGCGTTGCTGAATTTGGACGCCAACATATACTCTAAAGTCTTGGCCAACCATCTGGCACCTATCCTCCCTAATATTATAGACCCGGATCAAACAGGCTTTATAAACCACAGGTCCACGAAAGACCACATCCGCAGGGCCCTGGATCTCATTGAAATCGCCACTCGGGATTCCCAACAGCTAGCCCTATTGGCATTGGACGCAACTAAAGCGTTCGACAAGGTGGACTGGTCTTATCTGCGCCTCACTCTGGGGGCCCTTCCCCTTCGCTTCCTCCCGTTCTTACCCACAGCTTTACGGCGCAGCTGGCCGGGCACTCACAGCTACAAAACAAACAATTAGGGCCTGGGAGTGGGCTCGCAGACACCGGGGCGTCCCAGGAGACTTGAGTGCGCTCTCCCCAATCTTCCTCAACCCAGCTTTCTCCCCCGGGGCCCGTCCCCAAAACTTCAGAAACTGGGCCGCAGGGGGCCTCGCCACTTTAGGGCAACTTTTTGAAAGGGACTCCCCCCTAACCTTTGAACGCTGCAAGATGACTTTTCAGTTAGCGGAAACGGATAGGTACTCCTACGCTCAGCTCAGACATTGGTGCTCTCACCCACAGACCCGAGCGGCGGCCATAAAACCCCTTACCTCACTGGAACTGACGGTGAGCGACCTACCGGCCCGGGGGAAAATATCGCCCCTGTATAGGCTGCTACAGGAGGACCTCCTCCGGTCCAGGCCTTCCTACATGTCCCAATGGGAAACGGACCTCGGACACGCCATTGAGGACCGCACATGGGTGGACATTTGGACAAGAACACGGACACCTTCCCGCTGCATAACCAACAGGGAGTGTGCCCATAAACGACTCCTGCGCTGGTATTGCCCCCCTCTACGCCTTCATCACTTCCAACCAGCACTAAACCCTCTCTGTTCGCAACTTTGCGGCCTCCCAGGATCCTACTTTCACATGTGGTGGACCTGCCCCCGGGTGCAGGAGTTTTGGTCTCTCTATCTAGCCACCATTAAAGACGTCACCCAGGCGATCATTCCGCTCATGCCCGAACAGGACCTTTTAGGGATTCCACTGTCAGGCTCATACCCGCGGTCGGGGAGAAGAGCGGCCCTGATATCCCAGTTCCTATTAGCTGCTAAGATCACGGTGGCCCGCACCTGGAAGTCCGCGGACAGACCCTTGATGGCCCTTTGCTGGGTCAAACTTTGGGATATTTTAATAGCCGACAAAGTCACGGCAGCCAGGGCGGGACTGCTTCATCGTTTTCAGGATATCTGGGAGCCAGTGCTAGACTATGACCGGAATTATCCAGCCCTGACCCACAAACCACCCCTGATCGCAAGGGCCCTTCACGCTATGGAGGACCCACCAGTGCCGCCGAGTCAATCTGACTAAGGCCGAGAACTATGCTTGCCGGGGAACGTACGGGGTGGGAGTTGGGGACTTTGGGTTGCATGACCTGAGATACTACATGTAATGTTCTTGTATTATCTCTCCTGAGTGTCGATTGATAAATAAACAAATTTTTTTAAAAAAAGCATGATTGGGGCTCTGGAAGAACCGCCGAGAAGAAAATGGGATCTTCTTTTACCATGCTTACTGTTTGCCTACCGAGAGGTACCACAGGAGGGTGTTGGCTTCAACCCCTCCGAACTTCTGTTCAGTCATCCTGTACGGGGACCCTTAGCCATAGTGAAGGAGGGATGGGAGATGCCCACTCCCCCTGTTACTACCAACGTAGTAGATTATGTGCTGGGGCTCGGAAAACGGATGGTACTTCTGATGGGCTTGGCTAGTGATAAATTGAAGGCAGGACAAGCGCTGGTGAAACATTGGTACGACCAGAAAGCTTCCCTCATCAACTTTACACCTGGTCAGCAAGTCCTGATCATGAATCCCATAAGGCCTCGAGCTTTACAGGACAAATGGTCAGGCCCTTACACAGTGGTGGAGCCCCTGGGTGAGGTTAACTATTTAGTGGACCTTGGAAGGCCTGGACAGGCTCCAAAAGTGTTCCACGTAAATGGCTGAAGGCTTTCGTCCCAAGAGTCGAAATCGCAGCACTGCTACTGGCTTCAGATGTTGAGGAAGAGGAGTCTGAACCTCTCCCCGACCTGTTCCAAAGCGGTCCTTCAGATAGCTCCTTTGAGGGTGTCCGAGTGGCCCCTCACCTGACTTCTAATCAGCAGGCTGAGGTGAAAAGTTTGCTTCGGCAGTTCCCCCCCACCCCTCCTGTTTTTACAGTCGCCTGGTTTGACACCTTGGTGCAAACATAACATAGACACAGGAGACTGTGTACCTAACAAAAGTAGGGGGTACAGGATGTCAGACAAAGTACGGTCTTACATTAAGACCAAGGTCAACAAGATGTTAGACCTTCGGGTGATTGAACCCTCTAGTAGTCCTTGGTCCAGCCCTGTGGTTTTGGTTCCAAAGGCAGGCACTTCTGAATTGAGGTTCTGTGTGGATTGCAGGGCTCTGAATGCTGTCACAAAGACAGATGCACACCCCTTGCCTCGGATAGATGAGCTGGTGGATACTTTGGGTGCCTCCAAGTACCTCAGCACGTTTGACCTCACTGCTGGCTATTGGCAAATACCTTTAGCAGAACATGCCAAGGAGAAGACAGCGTTTTCTACTCCAGACGGCCTTTACCAATTCAGGGTAAAGCCGTTCGGGTTGAAAAATGCACCTGCCACTTTCCAGAGGCTTGTGAATCATGTGTTGAATGGGTTGGATGAATTCTGTCTTGCATATCTGGATGATATAGCAGTTTTCAGTGCTACCTGGGAAGACCATGTGAAACACCTCGGGATTGTGCTCCAGGCTCTTCAGAAAGCCCACTTGACCATAAAGGCTAGTAAATGTCCGATTGGACAAGGCTCAGTGGTTTATCTTGGACATGAAGTAGGTGGAGGGAGGATACAGCCTCTTCCCAGTAAAGTACAAGCAGTACAAGACTGGCCTACCCCCACTACACAGACCCAAGTGAGAGCCTTCTTAGGACTCACAGGGTATTACCGCAACTTCGTTGCAGACTATGGCACCATAGCTGCCCCTCTGACTGCCCTCACCACTCCGAAGAAACCCAAGAAGGTAACTTGGACCGACGAGTGTGAGAAGGCCTTCAATGGCTTAAAAGACTCCTTGTGCCAGGCCCCTGTCCTCAGGGCCCCTGATTATCAAAGACCTTTTATTGTGCAGACAGACGCCTCTGACACTGGGATAGGAGCTGTACTATCGCAAGTAGATGAGAAGGGTAAGGAACACCCTATTGGTTTTATTAGTCGCCAGCTTAAGGACAGAGAGCTCAGATGGTCCACAGTGGAGAAAGTATGTTTCTCTGTTGTGTGGGCCCTACGGAAGCTGAGGCCCTACCTCTATGGGACCCACTTCACTGTGCAAACTGACCATAAGACCTTAAAGTGGCTAATGAACATGAAGGGAGAGAATCCAAAGTTGCTTAGGTGGTCCATAAGTCTACAAGGCTTCGACTTCACTATTGAGCATAGGCCAGGTGTCCAACATAGCAATGCTGATGGGTTGTCCAGAATGTTTAACCGACCTGAACAAGAGACTCATCCAGGGGTGGATTAGTTCCCCCTGTCCATAGTCTGGGAGGGGCGAGTGTTAGGAAAGATTTCTTAATTGTGGGTAATTTTCCTTCCATGTGGCAACCCCTAAACTTTTTGCTGTTGTTTTCACCAGGATCTAGACTTTGCCAGAGAAGTGCAGCCTTCTGCCGCACTCCTCTGGGCTTTCTCTCCATTCTTACGGGGAAACTGACATGCTCTTAAGACGGTCAGTACCGGGAAACGTTGTTTTCCGTAGTTCTTTTATCATGTTGCAGCTTTCGCGCAACATGGCACAAGAGGGCACCGTAAGCTAAATTACTGCTCTCTTTGGGTCTCTAGTCTACTACAGGCCCTAGATACTCTCTTGGGATTGTTATCGAACGGTGCAAGTGAATCACGGACGGGACTGGTGGCAGCGATCGTTTCTTTGTTTTTGAGCTCCTTTTGGCGTTTAAGGCCGTTTCTCGTGCTTAGCCCAAAATGGTGGCCTGGCTCCCAAAATGGCCAGACCACAAGGCTCGTTGTCCTGTCCGCTGACCGTCTTGCCCCTTCACCTTCCCCAGGTTGAGCCGACCTGGGGCCTTCCCTATTTGGACATGTACTTTCCCACGAAACACAGATGCTTTCGCTGGCTTCTACAGGCCTTGTGTGTGCCTCTGGGATGTCTGGTCCCAATACACATCCTGGGTGCCAGAGAGTCTAGGGTGGTGTAAATGCCTGGGACCTCCGTGGTCCGCGATAGGTCCACGTATGGTGTGAGTGTTTTGTGAGCAGATCTCCCATTGGGTCCCCTCCGTTTTGGCGCAAAGGGAACCATGGATAAAAGGGGGCTGGAAACGCCACTACCATGTCGATCTCCTGAGTTCTCACGAACAAAGGAATACAGGAGCCAAGTATCCTGCAACCACGAGGCTGAACCGAGTAATCGCTGGTGACCCGCTGAAGGACTGCTCCTCTGTACTGCTGTCGCTTTGTGAAACCCTTTCTACCTCTGATCGAACGAGAAGGCCTGTACTGGTACTTCGACCCCTTGGAATAGTGGGAACATCTATTCTCGGCATCTTCACCATCTCCTGCACGTAAGCCTTCGGAAGTGTCTCTGGGCCATCCAGCAGACTGACCAGCCTACCCAGGAGTCTTGCTCTGTAACCGCCGTCAGGTTGTGTTGTATTACGAGTCCTTGTCACTCTCGCACGATTCGTACACTTGGCATTCCCAGGTCTGAAGTGAGTAGTGTACATTTGGCTGAAATACACACGGCCGCTTTGTTGCCCTGCTGTGGTAACAAACTGTGCGGGTTCACTGCGTTTGAGACGTCCTCAACTCAACTTCTGCTGCTACGGAATCTACACGACGCCGAGACGTCCCCCGCTCCAAACTGAACCTGCCAGCACTGAAACCGACGCGTAGAAGCCTGGGTCTGCTTGCATTGGGGACCGGTGAGTAACATCGCTAGGAACTGGTCGCCCTCCTGCAGGAGCCCATAGCTTTTCCCCGCTGTGTCTAACCGCACGCCTTTCCGTACTCGCGCTCTGCTTCTGCCCACAGTGGAGGCTGTGCTTGAGTCGCTGAGCTCTGTTCATCTTCATTTGTTCACCGAACTAAACTGCCTGATTCCCTCGAAGAGACTCCCCTTTTTGCCCGTTGGCACCAGCGTGTGCAGGTACTTTTGAGCACAAGGCTCCACTCTTTGTAGGGCTTGGACTTCCTTTTAGTTGGGCGCCTCTGAAGGCGGACTTGGTGTAATTATTATTTGCACTGCCTGTTTTCCTCCCCATCTAGGTGGTCTACACATTTTGTGCGTCTAACTCGTTAGACTCGTTTGCATTTGTATATATATTGTATTGGTTTGATATGTGTTGGTTTACTTGAGTTTTATTGTGATTTCTCGCTAAGGTCAATGTTACAAAGGCCTTGGAATAAATGTGTATATATTTTTAATATAACACCTGCTTGGAGTAATTTGTAAGTGTCCTTGCTTTGTGTGCTCATTGCGGGCTTTCAGTCACCCTCACCCCTCTTGAGACCTAGTCTTGACCGCCATGATCGCTACCCTGATTGGTCTGGCTTGTCCAGAGGTTACCCTGTTCCAAGAAACTAGGCTGGCCTTCTGAACCTCTGCCCCTCCAGGACAGAGTTCAGAAATCCGTCTTAACACATGTCTAATATTTGGGAATGGCAACACTTTGGGCATTCGTTTAATTTAAAATGACTTTCTGGGAGCCAAACATCATATAATGTTCATAATAAGGGCCCAGCTATGACCTAATACATACGTGTGATCCTTCTATGTAAGGCTGGCATTTGTAAATACTACCTTCAGATTCCATACTAGCCTGTGTATCCCATTCAGGGCCTCGAATCTCTGTAAGGCGAGACTAAAACTATACTGAAGAATGGGATGGGTTAATGGGGCAAAGGGAAATCTGAAATGTTCAAATGGTTATTCGATAAAGCAATTCTAGCGGGTTTGCACTAGTGTGTTGGATGTGGCATAACTTTCCCTATATACGCAATCTGCATTGATCACGGCTCCTCTTTCATGGATGGTGGTTTCTGATCATGCAGGCACCATAAGCATGTGATGCATACACAGCAAAATAACCATTGAGTGTCTAGACTGATTTTATGCAAGCAATTGAATTTTGCTAAATTCTTGTTATAGTTGTAAATTCTCCCCACGTTAAAGTATGAATACAGAATATGCGAGGAAAAACCAAGAAAAGACATATATGACTAACTTTGGAAACTTATTACATTCCTGAGAAATCTACCTGTCGATTGCGAAATGCTAGTTTTCTTTCAAGTTGCCTGATGTTATTCTATGTCCATAGAGTGATAAAGGGAGTGCAGGCATGGATGGCCATGGTTTGATGGCATGCAGAGTATGAACGAGGCAGTGAGGTGTGACTTGAGATTAGGGCACAGCATGGCCTTGGTCAAAAAGGGAGCCCTAGGATAGCGAGACCTAGAATAGTTGATACATTTAAGCTTAGATTGGAAGAAAAATAACACTAACCATGTCATTGTGAATGTGTGTTCAGTCAGAAAGGAAAGCTGTAAAGTATAGCTTACAAAAAATAGGGAGTCGTTCGTCAAACCACAGAATGCAACCATTTGATTTTGTGAAAAAGAAAGGAAATCAACCGACAAGGAGTTGTAGGAAGTCCTTGGAACATTTTTTTTTTTCATTTGTTGAAATGTCTTTTATTATGTGCTTCAAACTAGATTGGTTGTGAGAAGTTGCAATGATACCAAAACGGCAACTGCCCGGTTACCTTATGTTATTCTTTGTAACGTTGTATGAGAGTCTCCAGAAACTGATTTGTGACTTTGGGTGGGCACGATGCTGGCTTACTAATGTGTCCCACCGTGCTTCGAGCGTACCAGGTCTCCCTGCCTTTGGCCTCTTTCCTTTTCCCCTGAAAAGTTACAATTCAAGGAACCCAGTAAGCGTATTGCCACTACCACTGGAATAACATACCCAAGCCAAGGCAGTCCAGTGAGCTCTGGAGTCTACATCAGTAACGTGCTCTCTTCACTCTCTGGATCTGTGGAATTGGAGTTAGCAATGTGGGCTTTGCTGATGTTGCTTGATTGCCAACCCTGAAGCCTGGTCAGACGTTTATTCTGAGTTTCTTTCTGTGATGTCCTGTGAAGTGTAATATCTGATGTCCTGTAGCATTCCCCCAGGCGGAAGTGGTAGCTGAATCGAAGCTTTATCAGGGTGGTGCTGTGAGCATGGCTTGCAGTTGGCAGTATTGAAGACTGAGCTGAGCAAAAGAGCAATTGATTACTGCTTAACACGGCGACAGCCTTTGTTAACGCTTGTGCAGGCCTGGATAGGAGGATCTCTGTGCCTGAAGTATTCTGGTGCAGACTGGGTCCAAGTAAAGAGAACAGACATGGCCCTGAGCTA
Source organism: Ambystoma mexicanum (assembly GCF_040938575.1). Lineage (NCBI taxonomy): Eukaryota > Metazoa > Chordata > Amphibia > Caudata > Ambystomatidae > Ambystoma > Ambystoma mexicanum. The sequence continues at coordinate 1,233,091,017 of NC_090929.1, forward strand.
GGGTCTATGACTAGGCCGATGGTGTCAAGGACCGATTCCTGATCTTGTAGATCTAATCAGATCTGGTCTTCTAGATTGCTCTGCACCAGACCTAATCTAAAAAGGGTGCCCACAAAGCGTTAATGGAGGCTTCTCTCAAGAGGCTGTCATGAATGTTACAGGGGGCAACATGCTTTTGGCTTGAATACCAGCCTCTCATGTCTCACTGGATAGTGGCCTTTTCTGCTATTCTCTTTAGCCCCTGACTGGGCAAAGGCTGACAGTTGTGGAAGGGGCTGATCTAACCCTGGGGAACCTGGCCCAAACTTTGGAGAATACAGCTCTGGAAGGGATCGGAGGGTTGCATGCTGCAGTCAATTGAGGCTTCATAACTGAGAGCTTGGTAAGCTATCTGGATCTAAATGCCTATATCCTCCATTGGTGCCTTAAGCAATGTGCCATCATTTAACTGGATATCGCTCCAGAACTGATTATATCCAACAATAGGAAGCACCAGAGCCAAACATAGTGGCATGTTTGCTTATGTAGAATAGAAGGAACGGGTGACCTAGAAGAAAAACTGCCAAAAGCTAATGGAACTTGATTCAGAAAGCAGCTGCCCTATTGCACAAGAATTGGTTAGATTTTTGCTCGAAATTCCTTGTAGATGTGTCGGAGTCAGCATTGTGATGCAATGAGACATAAGCCTATGAAATAATAGAATATAGGTTGTAACTGAAAACAAAATAACAATTGAGCCTGTGAGAGTTCACGCTGCTACTAAGAAAAGGAATATTGTTGACCTATGCAGCTGCAACCCACAGCTGGATGCTGAAGTCAATGAGCTGCGGAGCTATTACAATAGAAGATCACTCCTAGTAGGAAAATTAGTGTTTCCTTTTTGAAAGAATTAAATGATACAGTGCCACCTTCAAAATAGACTAGGTTTACACATTGGGGAAACCCAGCCTTGTTCCAACTAGACCTATTGTGATCAAATCACATGATTTTTGGACAAAGGAGAACATATCTTGTAAGGCTTGCAAATTGAACTATGTAGATTATCTGGATGGTAGCATTACCCCATTACCCTGGGGAATGCAGTTTCCTCTCTCAATGTCGGGTCTACATATTTGGGCATGTATTACCCCCAAAAGAGGATAGGAGAAGACGGTGTGTCAGTGGGATGTAGCAACAATAGACTAATAGTGGAGTCTGGCAGACCAAGCCGAAACAAAAGGCTCAGAGAGCAGGTGACCCATGAACCACAAGAGCATAATCTCCGATTGCATTGCTATCCTACCTGTTATTTGCTGTGCTGTTATGTGGTAAAGGGGGGCGGCGAATGGTATACAGGTGGTGCCATTTAACAGCATGTTTGTGTTTTTGTTTTTTATTTCCGATTTAAAGCTTTCAATATGAAACAGTGTAGTGATGCAAGTTGGATTGTGGTGGTAGGGGTGAACAATGGGTAGTTGAGCATACAATTCTAACAAAGCACGTACATCTTAAATCAATTCATACTTTTGGCATCAGATGGAAAATAGCTTTGCCTTGGTTTGGCTGTGATATGAATGTTGGATGAAGGAAATAAGATGAAAGAATGGGTAAAGAAAGGTGCGCCGGCCGCACTAATACTCCGGGCTAATACCAATACTAGCTCTCCAGGCAACTCATTTTGAGTTTATCGACCGCATTTGATTATCAGGACCTTGTCACTCCGTTCGGTTCAAGTTTATATTGGTAAGAATTTACATGTTCGCCAATTAAATTGCCATTAGGGCCAGCAAGGGTTGATTGCGATGTCAGGGCCAGCCTCCTTTATTACTATTACTCCACTTCAAAAGCCTGTTTTTATCAGCACTTAAGAACTTGGGTTGCAGTATCCTGTTTGGGATGGTACAATTAGCAGATTATTTTCTTTTTTTATGAAAGATGGGCCGTCTGGCGAACAAACTCAAAGGTGTGTTTGCTTCCTCCCAAACATGCCTAGCATTTAACTCCAGACTGTAGCAGAAGACCTGTTTCATCAGGTAAGGTTATTGCCCTCTCTTTTGGTCTCATACATTTCTGGTCCACTGTACTGCATTTTTTTACATTTTTTTTTTTATTACCAAATCTTGGGCATGCAAGTACTCTAATCCAATACCCAGTGGTGGGTTGCTGTTCCTTCAAGTCCTCTGACTCGTATCATTTTGGACTGTGAGCATCTGTCCCAGGCATGGCACATAAATCGGCAGTTTAGTAGTGGAAAAGGCCATTGCGCTTGGATCCTGACTCTGGGGGTGGACAAGCGGACAGGATCACCAGGGTGGATGGTCTAGGAGGACTGGGGTACCCTTGGACGAGACATGGTATGCCCACTTTCCTAACACTGACTCATGGGCATTTCGGTTCCTGCCCTCTTTTTCCTTGTAAGTACTCAGATGAGGAAGAAGCAACTAGGAGCAATACACACTTCACATTACAACCACCACTATAGTACTGAGACGAAGAAGAGGGATATGAAGGCATCCAAGATTGAAAGTCGGGCATGTCCCATTGATTGGAATAAATATGGTCAGGCAAGAAAAGCCAACAACTTGCAGCTGAGCATAGGGCTCGGGTGTATAAAACCGGAAAAGGCGGAACAGACACCAGCCATGATGGAAACAGACCTGCGGGGAGAAAACCCACTGTGTTGTGGAGGAGAATTTCAGTGCTGGAGGGACCTGCCATGCTGGGAAGAGACCCAGGAGCCGTAACGCCGGCAAGCGAGAGAGGGACTCTGTCTGTGCCGGTACCCAGAGGCTGCTGGAGCTGCCAAAGCAACCGGGCGCACGAGAGACGCAGTCTGTGTCTATGGCAAAGTAAGCAGACTGTGCTACGAATGTGGTGGTCTGCTTCTTCGCTGTGGAGCAGCCACTGTGAAACGACGAAACACTGGTGAGTGTCGGAGGGCACAGGGAGACCGGGACCGCAGGCAAGTAACAGTCCAAATAAAAGTGTACACTATATTGAATACCAAACTGAATTGAAACTAAGTAAGCATTTGAACATCAAAATTATTAATAAGTGCTATTTGTATACGATCACGGCACATTGAAAGCTAACTGAACATTTTGGAGTTAAATAGAACTACCAAATGTCAGATTGTGCACAAACATCACTTTGGGCAAATGAAATAATGAACCTTTATTTGAGTATTCTAACCATCAGTATGAGAGGCCCATAAGTCTATGGTAAAGCAAAAGAGTGTTACATTAACAGAAGATTGTCACAATAACAACAAGGTTAAAGGAACTCGTGGTTGAGTGATGTGTTATGGGTGGACCGTGTGGTCTGACAACTGTGCCTAGACCAGGGAGTTTCCCACAGAGAAGATCTCGGACATCACAAATCAAGTCAAGGGGAAGCTTAGGGTTCCTGGTTGCGTGACCTGTGATGGGTCGACCGTGTGGACTGATAACTGCGCCTAGACCAGAGAGTCACCAAATAATATCGAGCAAAGGACATTGGCAATTATTACTGAGAAACTATGAAACCTTTGGCCAGGCAAGTCAGAAGGTCGATCAACTAGACCGATCGATTTCTTGTATGGAACATTAAATGGACAAAAGCTGTAGAAGTGCTGCAATTACATCTTTGGGAAGGCACCTCAAGACATCCTTTTGTGTGAACTATACTGTATTGAACTTGGGGAAGGGAACCCCAGGAACCCAAGGTGAACTTTGAGCCAAGAACAGCTGACACTTTACTTTTGAACATTATTCTGTTGGCTAAAGCCCCACACCACGTTTTATTTGAATGTGAAGATAATCATAGGTTTTTGACAGACTTTCTGGTTTGGACTTGGACACAGACTTCCCTTAGTTTTCATTAGGCAGGAGAAATCCCTACCTTATTTATAGGGCAAGTTAGGCCTTGCACCATCCTGATATTTAAGTAAACCCTTCTTTAAAACTTCAAATATGTTGTCTGTGTCATCTCTTGATACCATGCCTGCCTCAGTGTGTATTTGTATGTACTTGCAGAATCTGTCTAATCTTTACCTGTGAAAACACTTTTAAAATGGTTTAGATCTACACCATCAACAAATAGTCTCCTACACATACAGCAGGTCAGGCCCCATCTTAGACTTGGTCTTCTGCCAAAATAAACCTTGCTATTTCCATCAGCCTTATCTATTTATTTGGATGGATCACTTAGCAATTATGTTTTATCTCCTACTACCTCTGATATCAAATCAACCATTTGCTTCACACCCTAAGAGTCATCGGATTCTGGAGAAGCCTGACCTCCCATTCGTGTTGGGTCACGTTGAATCTAATAACATGGGTGCCATACATCAAAACTATGACCTTTTTTTTAAAAAAATGGGTCCAAGTTTTTGGTTTCCGGGAAAAAACCTTGGTCAAAATAATATACAAGATAAATCAAGAACCCCAAACTAATTTGGAGTACCAATTTTGGTCAGAAATGGGACCAAAAGCTGTCGCAATGAATTACTACATTGGATTCTATGCACTAAGAAACCAGATTATCAAGATCATTTCCTGGCTTTAGACAACATTAAAAAGAACCTGTACTCTCTGTGATTAGTCCTGTGCATGGCCCTGAGGAGGTCTGTGGGGCGGGGGGGAGGCGATTCAGCAGGGAGCCAGGCCCAACAACCAACTATATGATTTGGGGGTCTTGTGTCGTTATTGGGAGGATTCCATTGGTCCTCTGTCCTCCAACCCCCACCCCCCACACCATGGATCTGGAGAAGAGGATTGCTACCTTTTTGTTCTTCTCCTGGTACTGGTCTTATAAATCACACTCTATGCAAGGCAAGGACAACTGCCAAAGACCGGGTCTATGCGGACCTGCAGAAGATGGGCATTGCCAGTGAGATGGCAAATATTACCAACTTGAGTCCTCAATGTGATTTTTGGCCGGGCGCCTTCCCAGTCTGCAAGCTGAACACAAAATAGGTGATGGCACCATGTCTGCAGCTTTGTGGATTCTGTGTTCGTGCTTGCTTGCACATTCATGCTAGTCAAAGTTCCATGATGGCTCGCTCCATCTAACGGAAGACTCTGCAAAGAATGGAGTACACTTTTGTTTTCACTGCACGACCATGGTAAGAGCGGAAAAAGTCATGTGCAACTGACAGTCTACAGCCTGGCCACTGGGGAGGGTTTGAGGTTTAAAGCCTTGGAAAAGTTTGGGTGTTTGGAGTATCGCAGCAATAAGGCGTAGAGGCGGAAGTGCAGAGAGCGCTGAGGGTACAGCAGTGGAGTTGGGGAGTGCGCAGGAGGAGGAGATGCATAGAGCTAAAGATGCAGGAGGGGTGGAAGTGCAGAGAAAGCTGAGGCTGTTTTAGAGGACAGGAGAACCTTGTGGAGGAGAACATACTGAAGGAGGGGGAATACATAGGTTGGAGGAAGGGAGAATACATCAAGGGGCATATTGGAATACAGATTGGAGAAGAATAAGGTCTGGAAGAAGGGGCTGAAAGGGGGATGAACAAAGGGAAGAGTTTGCTGAATACGATGGTGGTGGGAAGCTTCAAGGAAGGTGGGGTCGGGGAAGTACAGAGAAAAGCGAGAGTGAATACTTTGGAGTGGTAGAGCTGGTGAGAATACAAAGGGGAGTAAAAGAAATGGAAAGAAAACAAGAGTCCCTGGAGGTTGAGGACAGGCCAGGCCAGATGGACAGTTGTTCGTCATTGTAGGAGAAGAACAGCGGACCAGAAGTAGGGCATTGGGAAGTTCACCAGAAATACACGATCGGTAACAGCCAGCGGTAGAACTCTTGGGTGAAGGGGTAGGAGGAATAAGCTTGTGGCAGAACGGCAAGATGTTTAGCCAACAGAGCATGAGGGTCAGAGCAGAGGTCTACAGCCATGCTCCGAGACACGAGTGAACATCAGTCCGGCTATGAAGCCAGTGAGACTGGCTTGGGTAGTGAGACCTGGCCCATGAGACAGTGAACCCCCCTAGCATCTGGCCAAGTCGCAGATACCGTACTTCCTTTGCTTTAGGAGATGCTGATAAATTGGAACAGAAGTGTTTTTCCCGGAAAGATGCTACCCAGACTGTATTATGTATAGGCCCACGGGGAGCCAGGACATCCTCCAATCAAATCATGTTGTGCCCAAGAGACTTTGAATAATACTGGTGAGAACCCAGAAACAAGAACTTTGTGTGGTATTTTCTGCACTCCTCATCAACTTTTCTCTCACACTTTACTGCCTAAATAAAAGTGTGTGTGTGTGTGTTTTACTTTGAACCATAACGTCCCGTTAGGTTTTTTTTTTGTGTGAATTTCATAGGTTTTTAGTAGCGCAACTTAACCATAACATCCCTTTTTAACAAAGTTTTTTTTACTAAAGTTCATGGGTTTCTAGTAGTGGCACGAAACCATAATGTAAACTAACATCTGACTTCATTGCACACCTTGCGGAGAATGCCACATGACCATATGCTGGCGCACAGCACGGGGACATGTCTGCGAATCCGTACACACTTAACAATAAGGTCTATGCTTCGTGGACAGTGTGGAAAAACATTTTTTACTGATGTGGGAACTTCCAACTTCAACATTTCCCTTGCACAGCTCCAACACCTATTCGTACTCAGCCATTAACAATGTAGTACAAAGTACATACGTTTAGCAAAAGTACTATTTATCTGAAAACGACATGAGCTAAGGCCATCCCTCCTCCCCAATAAACATCACCACTGCTGTAATGAAGCAGCATGAGAAACACTGCCCCTACCTTACAAATACACACGCACAAAATTTTCCCCCGTCCACCTACCCCTCCATATTACTGTTTGGTGCCTCTTTGCTCATTTCTGTACGCAACTTTCCTTCTTAGCTGTCCTTCCAAAAAAAAGCCATCCGTAAACAAAGTAAATGTTCCTTTAAGAACCACCTTTCACAGTTTAAAAATATTAAAAAAACAAATTGCATAGACTCCATCTACTTTATATTTCTCAGTAAAGGACATAGACGGAATAAGATTTTTCAACATTTCCATTTGCAGTTTGTGTTATGCTAATGGGGATATTGTAGCGTTCGTCCTCCGTTCCAGGGACTGGAACGGTGAATAAAGGGCCAGCAGGCCAACTTATCAGGCCAATCGAAGCGAGAGTGCATAACACGATCTCTGGATCATTACCCCCCTTCGACCCCTAAAATGGGGGATGAATGCCATTTAACAATCTAGATTTGCAAAGCAGTAAGTAACTGTGCTACTAAAAGAGGATTTTTCGTTCTAATCCGGGACGCCTCTTAGAAAACAAAATCATTTTTCAAGATGGCCACCATAGAAAGGGAATGTGGTTGTTCCATACAGGGCCCCTCTTCGCTTTCCATGGCAGCCTGCAAAAAGCAAAAAGGAAACCCTGTTAACATATTACCACAAGCACTTTTTTTCTTCCCTTTCAAATGTATCCTAATGTTGAACAGCTTTACCACAAAGCCAGTCCCAGGTGGACATGGCCACTGTAATCCTATCTTTTCTCCCTTCTGGTCATGGCCAGTAGCCACATTGTGCGGGTCATGACCTTATACCATGACCCTGACCTTCTGCCCACTCCCCATGGCTGCAGCTTACCCCTCAGTCAATAAACGTATACCGCTACGTTTTTTAACTACATTTCAACACTTGTGTAATACGAAAACACTCCCGCAGCTCGTCACATAATCGACCCTAATGATATTGTACACCTTTTTTGGATGACGTTCCTCTCCAGCGTAGCCAAATGCGCCCATAAGCACCTACGTGCCGTGACGCAGAACCTGAAAATGAACACACAGCGACATACAATGTAGCACGTTACATTTTGAAATAATAAACTGGTTTTTAAAAGAAAACATTAACATTTTAGATTTTCTAAAGTACTTTTCATTTCACAATAAATTGTCCGAGACCATCGGACTATTCCCATGTTCAATCAAATAGTAACTTTGTTTCTTCGATCGTCATAGAAAATGTTAATCGTGAGGCACACGTTGTTCTTTTCGCATACACAAAGTATTCGTTTTCGATAAAGCAACCGCTTCGGTCGCACAATGATTTCCAAGACGTCGGCATTAACTTCGGCCTACACCACCATAAAAGATGTTATGTTACTCCTAATGGCCACTGCAGCGTATGGACAAATTGGTCCTGCGCGATCGTCCCACAAAACAGTGATGGTTAGGCAGCCGGTCCCGAGAACGTGCATCTGGCGTGCAAAAAAGCCATCCCTTGGCATCTGGAATCCATGGCAATCACAGTAAGGCAGGATGTAGCTGTTCGGAAAACATAACAGAAAATACATATCAATACCCAGCCTTTTGCAAACAATTTCAAAAAAGACAAAAAGAACGTGGAAACTGATACACAAATCGATGTGGTCATACATGACATTTTAAGGAAATATTAGCGTTGAACATGGGTGAATCTCTAGTGATAGCCTACAAACGCCGAGAATCTGCACTCTCCATAAGTAAAAAAAAAAAAAGACAACTACATAGAAAGATAGTACTTCAGTTACATTGCCAAAATTATTGTTCTGGTAATAATAAAATTAAAACTCGTTCCGGTGTAGAGTCGTCAAAAATAAACTTAAATGATATTTACTGTCTCCATTGTCTTTGTTAAACTCAGACAGCAATGTACTTGCACCAAAGGATCTTCTTGAACTGATATTACATGTGCCTTACAAAAGTTTTGAATACATAACGTTATCAAATGGTATTTTTTGCAAACTTTCACTACCTGCATTCTTACTAAATTTTCTCCTTCGCTCAAGGTCAAACAATTGACCCTTATGGGTTCAGTTTGATGCGTGGGCCTATTGAGCTCGCAACCAAAAAAGCAAAGCAAGTGACCTTCATTCAGAATGCAAATACATTCTGACTTTGCAACAACATATCTGAATGCATTAATGAGAACTGCTACTCCCATACACTTGCAGACACGCTGTTTCCATCAAACAGTGCAGGTGCTGCCTCAGATTTCAAACTCTAGGTCGCCAGTCTGACTGCAATATTATTTTAAATACATTGTAACACAGACGCAGTAAATCTTCGCCTGTACTTAATGGACACTATATTGAGCAGCAACTTCCAATTTACCGTATGACTTTGGTGACAAGAAAACACCACTTTTTGACTTCCTGCTGCCACATTTCATCCCAGCCTCATTAACCCTCACCATCCGAAACAGTATTTCGTAAGTTTAACAAGTGCAATGGTGTGGTGTTTTATGTGTTATAGGCGATGTCCGCGTACACCAAAACACGAATGAAAGATGGCGGGCGCAGCAAAAGAATCGGGCGCTGTTCAACATCCAATCAGTGAACGCTTCACATATCTGCAGACATGACGCTACGGATTAGCCAATCGGTATCTTGTCCGCGGAGCGAACAGAGAAGTGTGACCGCGGAGCGGACATAGATACTCATTTTTTGAGACATACTTTTTGGTCGTTTTAAAGCAAACTACTGGATGGATTGTCACCAGATTTACAAAAGCACGCTTTCGGGACCAAGCTCCTGCCGCAAATTTGGTGAAAATCGGTCCAGCGGTTTGGGCTGTAGGCGTGCGCAAAGTTTTTCCCCCTTTCAGTCTATGGGGAAAAAGACATTTTGAGACCCCCCCCCCCTCACCTCTATAACTTATTCCCCCCCACCCCCCCAGAACCAAACACCAAACATCACCAAACTTTGCAAAGAAATTCACAGTGGCCCATATACTTTTTTTTGCAAAGTTTGGTGTGGATTGGTCCAGGGGGAGCGAAGTTATAAGCCACCCAAAAAGTGCTCTTCCTATGGAAACAGCAAGTTAACCATAACTACACAGCCACTACTGTGGCTGTGGAAAATAAATATATATTATCGTAGTGGCCATGTAGTTATGGTTAAGTTGCTCATCTCATAGGAAGAGCACTTTTTGGGCCGCTTATAACTTTGCTCCCCCTGGACGAATCCACACCAAACTTTGCAAAAAAAGTGTATGCCCACTCTCAATTTTTTTGCAAACTTTGGTGAAGTTTGGTCCAGGGGGGTGCAAAGTTGGAGGGGGTCCCAAAACTTCTTTTTTTCCCATAGACTGAATGGGGAAAAAACTTTGCTCATGCCTACAGCCCAAACCGCTGGACGGATTTTCACCAAATTTGCATCAGGAGCGGTGGCTTGGTCCCAAAAGCATGATTTTTGTAAATTTGGTGAAAATCCGTCCAGTATTTTTTTTTTTTTTTTTTTTAAACGACCAAAAAGTTGGTCACAAAAAATTAGTGAGATCTATGTCCGCTCGGCAGACACACTTCCCTGCTTGCACCGCGGACAGGACACTGATTGGTTAATCGGCTTGCGTCATGTCCGCAGACATGCGATGTGTTCGCTGATTGGTTGGTGAAGAGCGTGAAGTGCGTCAGATTTTGGAAACACCTGCCATCTTGGATTCGCGGACAGCGGCGGTGTCCGCAGACATTGCAGTAAAATCATATTAGAAAACACAACATTGCACTTGTCAAACTTCGCAAATAATCTCTGGGGAGGTGAGGGGTGATGAGGATGGGATGGGTGTTTTTTGCCGCAAAAGTCTGCAAACATTTCAGATGTTCGCGAACAGTCCTATGAAGTTCGCTTACACCTCAGCATTACAGGGTTGGTGAAATGCAGTTCTTGGATGGCTTATAACTTTGGCGCCACTTAATGGAACTGCATGAAATTTTGCATGTATATTTCTAACCTGATCCTGAGTGCAAAGTTTGGTGGGATTTCGTCAAGAGGGAGCAAAATTAGGGGGGGGGGGTCCCAAAATATTGTAAAGGCTTATAAATGTGGTGCCATTTGACAAATCTACACAAAGGTTTGCAAAAAGATTATAGATCTAGATGATTTTTGTAAAGTCTGAATGGATTTTGTCAAGTGGGGGCTAGGTTATATGACGATTGTATGTGCATACATTTGACACTTTTGAAAAAATAAAACATGGGTGGATTTCCAGCAAACTTGCGTAAGGAGCATTGACAAGGACCTACAAGCATGGTTTTGCAAAGGTGCCAGTTTTGATTAAGTGTCATAATGTAGCTACAAAAAACAGCGGTATACCTTTAATGACTGAGGGGTAGCCTGTGGCCATGGGCAGTGGCCAGATTGTCCGGGTCATGGAATAAGGTCATGATCATAAGCAAACACGAAGACGTGGCCTGTGCACAGAGGCATCTACATGCTTCCCCATATCAATTAGTGCTGGTCTGATCCATCCAAGACTTGGCATATTGCCATATGATGTATAGTGCATGTAACGGCTAAAGTGCTTAGTGCATCACTGTAGGCTTTTTTTAGCTGTCTATGATGAGTATGAAAAACAATACTCATTTATGCATTCATGTAGCTGCCTTTTTCCAATCGTAAGGTATTACTCCTAGAGTGCAACTACAAATAATACCTCATATTTGTACATACTTCCATGATTACTATATATGAAATTAGGGAGTTAACACATTCATCTATAAGGTGCATAGTACATTCATATAATTTTCTCACTAAAAACAGCCCCTAAAGTGCAAATGCAAAGTGCAATATTACGCATAATGTAAATATTCCTACACTGTATCTTAAAACCGATCGTTGTACATGCTCCAAAAATATTTTATCTCCAGTATAAGATCAACAATGGTACCTCATGGACAGATCATTAATCAACAATTAATACATTATATCCAAGGACATGGCTCACAATAGAACATGATTGCAAGGATGTAAGTGCAATGTGCAAAAATTGATTGGTAAAACAGTGATTACAAATTGACTAGGGACCTAAAGGAAAAAGACAATAAACAGCAAAAATGGCATAATTAAAGCTGAAAATGGTTGAATTTTTTTGTAAATGTTCACAATACCATTTTTCATACCGCCAAAAAAGTATACAGTTCTTCGTCAACATTTTGGGCGACAGGATTTTTACTCTCGAAGTCAATAATAAATCTTGTTTTCTCCTGCCGTAGTAGTCTTTCACTGTCTCCAACTCTGATACTGATGACTACTTTGTGTAGGCCAAAAAAGTTGGGGTCACCATTGTGGAATTCTGCAAAATGTTTGGCCATCGGGTGCGCACAATCCTTATTAACAATGGCTCTAAAATGTTGTAAGATACACACCTTCAGTTTGCATTTTGTGCTTCCAGTGTACCATTTGAGGCAAGGGCAGGTAAAGACATACACAACTATTTCTGACTTGCATGTGATTTTGCCCTTGATATGAATTAGATGTTTCAGAATAGGATGGCTATAGTCCTTACAATTGTGTGCGTATTTGCAAATTTTACATCTACCTCACTTGAAAAACCCACCTCCTACTGTAGAAAGCCAGTTGGTACTCATTCCAATTTTTTCCGGAATCATGTAGCTATTCACCACCAAGTCTTTAATCGAAGTGCTTCTTCGAAAGGTGATATCCGGATGATTGTTCAACAGGCTGCCTAGATCATTATCAGCTTTGAGTACTCTCCATTATCTGTTAACAATTTGTTTGATAATTTTGGGAATGACTTCCAAATGTTAGGATCAGTTCTGGTAGTTCTTCCATTGCACGCAAGTCCGTTTTTGAAGTTGTTAACAATGTGTGTCGCTCCATATCTCGAATCTTTTAAATATGACATTTCGATCACTTTCTTCGGATATTGTTGTTGAAGAAAGCTGTGGGCTGTTATTTGACTGGCTAAATCAAAGTCCGTAATATTGCTACAATTACATCTGATCTGGATGAATTCACCATATGGAATGCTCCAGAGAAGAGTTTTGAGATGGGCACTGTTGGCATGTAGGGGAATGTTGGCGCACACAATTTTTCTATGCAGTTCACACCCTATTTTTTGTGCCACAATTTTAACTTTAACATGCAAAAATACTATGGATTGTCGGCTGTGATGTTCCATGAATTTAAGATTATAGTCATTGATGTTCAACAGCTTTACAAATTCACCCCACAGTTGTAGTCCCATTCCAGATGATGAATAAATCTATGTAGCAAAGCCACAATATGATGTTCTCTGTATATTTTTCATTAACTTCTGCCCAAACCGTGGATTTCTCCCAATGGCCCATCAAGTTGGCATATGATGGCGCGAAGGTTGTGCCAATGGCAGTTCCCGGATTTGGAGAAACACTTCATTGTTAAAAGTAAAGATATTGTTTTCCAGACACAATTTAATCATCTCGATAATCATCTTGGAGTGCTGTAGGTAATTGAGCGATCGAGTATTGAGAAAGGTTTGATATGCCTGTATTCCATCCTTGTGTTGAATTGACGTGTATAAAGACACTAAATCCATGGTTGCTAACATATATTTGGGTTCCCATGGAAGGTCATCTATTTTGGATAAAAAAATCTGTAGTGTCTTTGACATATGAGAGTAAGGTAGATACAATGGTGCAGAGTACTTCATCTACGAATTTTGACATATTTTCAAGGAGTGATCCACTAAGGGTCACAATCGGTCTTCCGATGTTTTAGTGGGGTGCTTGTGCACCTTGGGGAGAAAGTAAATAGTTGGAATAACGGAATGTTTTGTAATCAGGAATTTAACCATCTGTTCATCCAGTATGCCTGCATCCTGCCATTTGGTCAAAAAGACCCCGAATTCTCTTTCCAATTGTTTGATGGGATTAATAGTTAGTTTTTCATAGAAGTTCCCATCATTGAGTTGTCGGTAGGCTTTATTGATGTAGTCATGTTTGTTCATGATGACTATATTAAGGCCCTTGTCAGCTGGTTTAATTATATATTCATCCAATTTGCTTATATCTGACAATACTTGTTGCTGGTTTTTAGACAGATTACTTTTGAATTGTCGCTTCATCTTTCTTCCTTCGTCTTTCAAGTCATCAATGACTACACTCGAGAAAGATTCCATATGGCTTTTCTGTGCACTTAGTGGATTAAATTTAAATTTACACTTTAGTTTACTTGTAGATGGCCAATCTGTGCTTATTCCCAAGCTTTCAAAGTCTGTAGCAGACATTCCTGTTCCAAACCTACAAGCGTTGTCAGTGTATTCATGTCTGCGATTGTGATTTGTGTCCTTCCCTCTGGTATTTCTTTAGGTTTTTTTCTTGTAGCGGTATTGGCAAAGAGTTTTTTGGGTGCTATTTTAGCACAAAGCTATCCAGGTCTATCCTAATCTGTACATAGTCACAACCTGCCAGCGGGCAGACCCACTTTCAGTATTTTGATTTCTTTCCTAGTTGGAACATAATTGGACAGATTGATGATTTGTTGTTGGCCCATAGCTTGTGTAACGTCCTCATTCATTTGCCAGAGCGAAGTGATCTTTGTGGGGGGATGGCTGTTTGAATTTGTTGCCCCTCTGCCCCCTCCTCGTTTTTTTGTTTTTTCTTCCCCCTCTCCCTTGTCCTCTTGTGTTGGAAGTACTCGCTCATGTTTTTTTTGTTGTTTGTTCGCCCATGGCATAGTAGCCTCATTTCCTCTAAAAAATTGAGGCGTATAGTTGGCTCTTCTTCCTCATTTTCAGTGACATCAGGTTCTGAGTCTGAGGTTGTAGGATCTTTGTTGTCCTTGTTTTGGGCTGTAGACGGTATTGGCGATTCCTTTGCTTTTTTCCTCATATGATCAAACCTACGTGCAAAGGTATACACACGACCTTGTTCGTAATCACCTTTGTGTCTTAGGAATTGGTGCTGTTTTCTCTGCTTTATTTCTTCCTCATATGTTTTCAAACCAAGTTCAATACTTGCCTGAAGTTTCTTTCCCTCATCAGTTTCTTCCACAGCTTTTATTTTTTCCTCCAAGTCAGCTATTTGTTCCAAAATTTTAATGCGATCATTCCCTGCATATTTTACAAGCAACTTCAAATATATTGGAACAATTAGTCGCGTCGCCCCACTCACTTAGCATAATGAGACCACCCTGCCACCCTCCTGCACTGCCTTGGGGCCACCCCTTGCACTGGGGCCTGTAGCTGTACCCTACAGAACCCCACCCACTTTTCTTCTGCACTTATCAGATTCACCCTATCTGACTAACTTAGCACTTTGCCACCTACAGGCTGTACTACCACTGTTTTTTTTTCTTTTTTTACCTTATTTATTTACTTATTATTTATTTTGCTCTTTTCCATGCTCTGCACTTTCCAATTCCCCCCCCATGCACTTTCCTCCTCTTTTCCTACCCCCATGCACTTGCGCGATCTCAATGTCACTGGGCCTAATAAGATCGTTGTTTTTGTTTCTCCCCTGTTCCCTTCCCTTCTCTGGTCGCGCTCTGAAACACCTGTGTACGAGCGCAATATAAATAAAATATCATATCCTAATGGGGCCTTGCTCCTCAAATGACAGTATTGTGAGGATTCTCAATCTGCGTGTTCCTAAACCATCAATCAACCCCACACCTCTAGTACATCAGAAGGGATCCGAACAGATTGGAAACACAAGTAAATTATAAACCTCCTTGTCCAATTTTGGTAACGTGGATGGACCGGCAGGCTTATCTCCGCAAGGTCGTGGATTGTTGGCTATTTGCAACACAGCAAAAATACAATTATTACCCAATGATAAAAGGGTCTGTCCAGTCAAGGTTGTATAAAAATATCTACTTAATTATTATTACAACAGACAGTTCTAGCACACTACAAAATGCAACCCACTCTGTAAAGGAACACAGAGGACAGGCCGTTTCGCAAAGAAAAGGGATGCTCTCTGGATACTAACAGGAGGGTAGTTGGTAAAGCAATTTGTCTTAACTGTTCAAGGTTATTTGGTTTCAGCACCAAAGGAGCAAGGGGTCGTAAATGTCACTAGGGGCCTTCGGAGAAGGACCAGGGGGACAGAACCACAACGTATCTGGTGCTTGAGATGATCTTGATGCTCAACAGCGTCCAGTTGGTTCCAGGACGCTTTGCAACTCCTGTGACAGTGTTCAAGATGGAAGACAGCTGAGGGTATCAGGCGGCAGGCAGTTCGGCAAGCGAGGCTGGACGGACGGCTGCAGGCTGGCCTACACAGCGGCTCTGGGTCAACAAACTTTGTCTTTGTGCTAGCTGGCAGATCTGGAACGCTTTTTGAGGCATCTTGGATGGCTTGAGTGCCTGGAGTATGACAACAGTCGATGGTGCAGCTGGTCGCGGTTCGATACTCGACTGCATTGAAAATGTCCTTAAAAGATGTATGCGAGTTGATGCTTGTTGTGGTACTCCTCCTAGCTTCTATGTAGGACTTGTCGTCCTTTAAGGTGGACGGCCCAACGCTAAGGAGAGCTTTGGTCAGATACTCTCTGGCACTTCCCGCCTAGGAAGCTTGCTAGCATAACCTAGCAGGGCATGCTGTGTGCTGGCTGGGTACCGCTTCTGGAGCTGCTAGATGGGTCCTCTGAGGACGGTATCTCTGTCTTGCCTGGGCGATGTTTAGGGGAGGGATCTTGCTTCCCTCTTGGAAATCCTGGGCTTCCTTCACTGGCGGAAACTCTTAAGGCAGGCTGTACCTTTTTTCTTACTCCTTTCGAAGATGTCTGATGATCTGCCAAGAGTGGCTCAACCCTCTTTTAAAGCCAAATGGGCCCCAGTGATTGGTGCAGGCTAAGCCTACCTTAATGAACCAATCATGGGTCCGTACCAACAATCTTCTGCGATGCATGAGGTCATAACCCGAGTGCTTTGCAACAGGAAGGGTAAGGGGGTGACAACATGTACTATTAAGTCCCACCCATCTTCCTGTCTGTTGTGGATCAAAGTGTCTCTCTGGTTAATTGAGCTCTCTGTGGCGCCTGATCAAAGCGCAGGTCTCCCTTGAAGTTTGTGGGGAGAACAGACTGGCCATCAAATCACATACGCCTTCCCTCTGAAAGGGGGGTCCCCCTGCAGGGGTTGCCTACTGTAAACAGTTATCCCAGACATGACCTTCACTGCCCTTCATGCAGAGGGGTGGGTGCTAGCTTTAAGGGGTCTTCGGGGTGCGGGGGTGAGGCAACCGATGGTGAGACACGGTATTTCCCCTCCATTTCCCTTACCCATGCCCAATCCTATTTTCTAGGAATCTCCAATATCGCAACTCCCCCCTCCCCACCCTCTTTCTGCACAAACACTGGGCTGAGGAGGAAGAGGGCGACTGAGAATAAAGAGGCTAAACCTTAAATATCTCTCATTGGACATGTCGCGCTAATCCGTTCAGGCAAATTCTGGCACTTGACTTTAACTGCAGACATCTGATACCAAATACCTAAATAATGACATTAACCAATTATAGAACCATACTAACATTATCTTTTTTACATTTTGTCTTTGTGCAAATTTGAATGAGCTCTCTCATTTCCTAAACTCTCCACCCTTACTCCCCCCCGCTATCTCTCTGACATAACTTGCCATTATTTGTCATTTCATTTTTTATTGAATCCAGTGGACACACAAATGATGAATGTGACGGTTGTCACAAATTATAATTTGCTTTGAATACCTCTCTGATTTTGCCAAAATGTGCAATTGTTTTGTTTGTTTTTTATCAATGTTACAATTTTTTGTTTAAACAAATGTTGATTAGCCCTGATTGAAAAAGGCATAGAATTTGCCGAAACACGTGTCTCACTAAGGGCAATCAGAATATACTACTAAGAACCATGATGCCTAATAAATATTAGGATCCATCAAGACAAATATTGCGCTGCGCCACATTAAATCATGCAAACACTAAGTGAAGAAGGAATTTCTTTATTTTTAATTGATACAATTATAACGGAGCAAGGGGTATTCTCCGTACTTCACAAGCATGTGACACTCCTACAGGCGCAGGGCCCCTTAAATGATATTCCAAGACCCCGATAGCTAAATTACATCTGATACCCATTAGCTCTCCCCACGCGGATAAAAGGCGGAACATAGAGACACACTCTGAGCAAGGTGGAGCACGAGAAGGAGCAGAACTTGGCGAACCTATTGGGGCAGGATGACCGACCGAGGGACTAGAGCAAACGGTAGGGAAACCCTGAAGATCCCTGCAGAAGCTCGTTGCTTCGGGGAAACGGTGAAAGAGACACAGAAAGCCAAATTGCAGACCAGAAGAAACCTACATTGTGTTGCAGTGACGCCAGCGACCCTCCCGGTTGAACGACAGATTTTGGGAGGCAAAGCCAATACTGTGGTATTAACCTTGACTCGTGAATTAAAGCCATAGCAACAAGAAAGGAATGTGCACACCCAGTGAGTTAGTTAAAGACCGGTTTGTGTCAAGGAAACCTTAAAGTCACAACAGTATATCTCACAAGTGAAGGTTGCGCACATGCTGATGAGAAGCGAAAGAAAGCTAACCAGTGATGAACTTATAAGTGGCTGATAACTGTGATGCCAGGGATACAGAGTAGCAGAGTGGTCCAGCGAAAGGAAGTAGCCCACTCGAAAGTCTCCCCGAAATTTTTTATGTTTTGTTATAAAGAGCAAGTTATAGAACTTTGAAATGCTTAATGGTCAAGATTAACCCCGGCAAAAGGGGAAGACAAAAGGTGAATGCTTGAAGAGCAAGATTTCTTTGAACTTTTGTGCTTATGGGGCTGAACTACCAAGACCAAGAGGCACTGGGCCAAATAACATAAGTGTGAGAGCTGAAGACAAAGTCGAAGTGGTCCTACGGAGGTCTATAGTAAAAGCCTCTCACATTCGAAAGTCTTAGACATCAATGAAAGGTCCGAGCCTGAATGAGGGAGACCGGAAGTGTAATAAGTTGGGTGACGAGAACCCCAACGAATATGAATTTAAGCTTGGGGAAGGAAACCCCTGTGATTGCGAGGTTCGAGCCAGACCGAGGGAGATTTGTTGAATCAGGTACTTGTTGATTGAGAGGTCCAAGCCAGCCCGAGGGAGATTTGTTGAATCAGGTACTTGTTGATTCACAGGTCCGAGCCACACAGAGGGAGACCTATGTCAACTTTCTGTTGAACTGTGAAAGATCTTTTGGAAAGTTGAAAAAAGTGACTTCAATGTGGAAGGCCAAGCAGGCCACGAACCATGTTTTGAACTGCCTTTGTTTTGATTACCTGAGTCAAGAGTGTGTCATCCTGTCTACAGGGGGCCTCCTTAATTCGTGCTGTCCAACTTGGTGAGGGCTACCACAGCCACTTTGATCCTTTATGTTGTAACAACATATTCCCCTATACACACTTTTTGTAATAGTATAAGGGCTGGAAATAGGTTTTGTTACTGTAGGCCATTTTGATTTGACGGACACTACTAGGACTGCGTTATTATTTGATGATCCAGCTTGCTCCCATCTTTAGAGATTGGGCCAGACAGGAGTTTATCCAACCCTTTTGCTTTATAAACACCCTTGAACATTGCATCACTTATCTGTCTTCACTTGTGATACCATGCCTCCCTTACGGCTGCCAACAGCAGAATTTTGACAATAGGCAGGGTGGATCCATGGAGCCTTTGATATTTAATTAGGCTGACCATGGCAGGAGGAATGTGTTGCCTTCCCGAGATGCTTTGATGTACCTGTGGTTGTCTAATTCCAGACTGGGCCTGTAGGCTGTCCCCCCCCCCCCCCCTCCTCCCCCCAAGTACACTTGACTTATGTGTTTGTTGTGTGGGGAGCATAGGAAAATGTGTGCGGATTAGCCCCACACATTATCCCAAGTTTGTTCTCCCAACATTCCATTTCATTACAAAATTTCAAAAAAAGCCCAGGCGAGCGCACTCTCCCTGTGCGGATGGTCGAATTCCTCACACATCCCTACACATTGTTTAATAGAAAATTAATCCTTTAGACAAAAAGACTTCCAGTGGCACTTTTACCAAACAAATACACAAAAAAACCTAAAAATGCCCAAGCTTTTAGATCCTGTTAAGCAGATTTAAGGTTGGCTTTGTTAATCGGGAGCTATGGGAACTCGCTCATGTAGCCTAATTAAGTGTGCTAGAACATCAGCACCCTTTTCCTTTCAGCCACGATTTCTGAAGTGTTGTCAGATGACATTTAAATAAAGAAATGTTTGTTTGTGAGTGAGTCCTGCAACATTGATTAATTCTGTTTGTGCTCCTTCATAGAATAGTTTCTGGTGCACTCTTCTATCTTGAAATCTCCATTCTGCTTGTGTGATGTTTATCACTGTGATTAAAAGAACCACCCTGCATTTTCTGCAAGTTCTCAATATATAGAATGGTCCAAAAACTTGCAGTGGTGAAACATCGCTGCCATCTATACACGGGGTGTAGAGATGGAAATTGGTAATCAATTCTGTTGACCAGTGTCTTCTGTCTTGTATCTGGATTGTCCGTGTTAGATGGGAATCCGATTAAGCTGGTGCAAATGCTCGATGAAGGTATGCAGGGGACTAGTGATTAAAATGTACAAAGAGAAGTGCCAGGACTCAAATACTATCTAGCACGTCTTTGACAAATCGGGGCGGGTAGCTCACTGCCCACTGTGGACATCACCCATGGCTGCTCCCTTCATTGTTAATATATTTAGGTTTAAAGCTGAAACTCCCGCCTGCTTATTGAGGGAATTGGTTGCACTGACTGTGGCGGATGTGCAATTTACAGGTTCGAATTGACGTAACGTAGTAGCTGTTTTTTCGAAAGTAAAGAAAAATGTATTTATTTTAAATAGTCATTAACATTTTACTCTGGTTCTATGCAAGTGGAACATGTTAACCATCTGTACACAGTAAAAAAAGAGCAAACAGGCTTTCCTCGTATGGAAAATTGGCAAAAGTAGGAAAAATCATTACTGAACAGATGAACTTGCCTGCCAGTAAGTAGTGAGACTGCAGTCATTTCTTCTTGTACAATGGCACGTGTGACATGCACTCCTCTTCAACAGTGGCCTTTCAATGACCTTGCCCTTGTGTTGGGGCTGCTGGCTGGTGACTGTCCTGTTTTCAACCCGCCCTGCTGTGGCAGTGCTTCTAGTTATTACAGTAGTGAAGTTCCATTAATGTCAACTAAGCTGAATGGAGCAATGCACAATGTTGTTGCTTTTCATGTGACTATGATTGACCGTTAAAACAATAAAGTTGTAATGTACTAACTTACAGAAATCTCTAGTGGGTATAAGGACTAAATATTGTAGGCTAGATTAGTCTAATTTGAGGTGCAGAGGAGAAAGTCAACCCTGGCATATGGGTTGAAAAACTGATACAGAACAAAAAAAAGTTCCCATAGGGGAACTCCAGTCCCCTGCATACTATCTCTGGGCTCAGTAATAAAGCCAGACTTTTTAGGAATCAAGTCCTTAGGTAGTCAGTTGATCTAATAGCATTGTACAACTCAAATGTTGCTAATCAAGTTGCTTGACACATTTACTTTTGAAAAATGTTTTTCATTAAATACAAGTCGTATTTATTCTTTAAGCCCAACATGTTTTGAGATATTCTTTCTGTTCATCAGGGGCGTATTTCAAATCATTTATACAAAAAATATAAAATATTTTTGTAATTTTAGTAAATCCAATAATTTCTTATGTTCAGAGCGATCACATAAATAATAATCCAACCCAACCCATATTTACAAACCAATAGTTCCATCTGTGGTTACAGCTTTATATTATCTCAGTCTTCCAATTCATTACAGTAATCGTTTTTTTTTTAACAGTAATTATGCATTCTCATATAACCTAAATCCTTCATCTCTAGGTTATAAAAATCTCTGTGATAATACTCATAGTTCTTGTATATACACATAAGAAAATATGTATTATTGAAATGTTGCTATTCGCTGTAATTCAACATTGTTGCAGTCATAGGAATAAATAACCTTTTAGGTAGAAAGACACAGCATCTGAGTCACTGGTCATGGTGCAAGTCTTCCTCTTTGCTATCAAAAGAAGCGAAGTATTTTCTATGGTGAAAGGAATAGTGTGTAATAGTATAGGTAAGTTTTCAATGTGAGGGTAAAAACGGGTTAATAAAACTGTGCTCACCTAAGAAATATTTGCGCTGATTCATGTGATAAGAGGAATTACACAAATGGACCACATCCTATCCGGATCTGTAGATAAGGTGATAGGTTTAAGGATATGCTCCCAGTAGTCTATACAGAAAGGGCAACCTGAACTATCTATTCCAGATGATTCTACTTACTCAAAGTTTCTATCCTTTCAGAGATAGGTTAGTGTCGTCCTTTGTCCCGGTACGTAGTGCCAACTGTGCTGAAAACATGGCCGCTCTTAATAGCAACGTGATTACGTTGAGCTGACATCATCGCGTATGACGCTCCTGATGTCATTTTTGTAAACAAACCAGCTCAGAACAAGCTGGAAGCCTATTGGTTGTCGTGCTAATACGTTCAACGTTCATTTTTTCATTTTTTGGGGCTATACAATTGAACAACCATGATGTATGTACAAATGAAAAATAATTTAAGTTTGTTTTGGATCTTATTTGTTGAAGAAAATGTATATTTCCTAGGCATTAAATATCTGTATGTATCGACCGATTCTTGCTAATGATGCAATTTGAACAATGTTGATAATCCAATTTTGTGACTATGTTGGATTCATAGTCGAGGCATAATTACATAAAATGCCTTCTATGCAGCTCACATACTAAGAGAACCTGATCCAGTCGATAGCTTAAGTATAGTTGATAGTTCAGAGATGTAAGATAAAGTTTACCATAAAATCATGCATAATATCCCTGATATCCATTGAGTCCTATCAAATAGTTGAGGACAAATGTAGTAATGAAACACCTACTACTTTATCTGGGCTTTCTCAGTCTCTGCTTGATGTAGCCGATTATGTGGCTCCTCTTAGGCTTATTCAACCACAGAGACTGCCTACAGAACCCTGGTTCTCTGAGACCCTTAAGGTGCACCATCTTTCGCTGCACCAGGCTGAACAAAAGTGGCGGTTAGCATATGATCCTAACCTCAAACTTCAGTATAAAGCCTGTGCTACTTCTTATGCAGCCGCTTTTCGGGCAGCTAAGAGGACTTTCTATGGCCAAAAAGTCCGCGCTTGGTCAGACTAAGACTCTCTTTTCGGTGGTGAGATCCCTCTCCTCAGATGCTAAACTTATGCCTTCTGTTAGCCCGACACAAAGTCTCTGTGACACGTTGGCGCAATACTTCACTACCAAAATTGAGACAATATGCACTGACATTGCACGGGCTAGTACTTTAACATCTACACCTACTCCTGCTTGTGTCAAGTCTGCCTCCATTAGGCAGTCAGCCTTGGATGTCTGGTCATCCTTTCCTATTTTCACCGAAGATGCGGTTCTCACTGCTATGCAACACATTAAGTAAGGGGCTCCTTCTAACATTGTCCCTCTTGTGGTGATGAAGGATATATGTCCTGGGCTGCTATGTGAAATCACACAGGCAATCAATAATTTTTGCCTATCAGGGATTATTTCCTCTGAGTTTAAGGCTGCCACTGTCATTCCTGGCCTTTACAAAACCTTTACTCGATCCTTTGTTACCTTCTAACTATCGTCCTATTTCACTGCTTCCATTCTTTATGAAACTTCTTGAATCTCTGGTCTCTCTTTTTGCTTTCTTCTTTTGGAATCCATGGGCCTCTTTGATGCTGCTCAATCATGGTTTAGCCGGGACGGGGGGACCAAGAGCATCGTGGTCTCAGTCCAAGATAATATGGTCAGGCTGGTTGATGCTGGAGGGGTTGGGGCCCGCACTCTATTAGATCTTTTAGCGGCATTTGGCACCATAGACCACCCTATCCTGCTAACCTGCCTGCCTGCCCCAAGCTGGTATCTCAGGCCAGGTGCTGACTTGGTTTGCCAACAGAACCCAAATCTCTCATCCTCCTTTTCTCTCTGGCTTGTTTTCTCTTTGCTGTGGTGTCCCTCAGGGCTCAGCCTTGTCTCCTATTCTCTTCAACATTTACATCTTGTGTGTCTCATACGCTCCTTCAGGTGCTATTCATATGCCGACAACACACAGAACCTGATCCGGTTAGATCGGGATCAGGCTGAGGTGTTGTCGTGCTTGTCTCAGTGCTTGACTGCTGTAGTGGCTTGGATGAACCACAATTGGCCGAAGCTGAATGGAGACAAGACCGAGGTACTGGTGGTGGGCTCTCCCCCCTGATCCCTCACTCTGGGTGTCCTCCTTTTGGCCTTCCTCTCTTGGCCCTCTTCCGGTCCCTACTGAGAAGGTGAAGAATTTAGGTGTTGTGGTGTTCGCATCTCTTTCAATGGACTCACAGGTGGCGGCACTCTGTCATTCGGGCAACTTTCACCTAAAAATTCTAAAGAAGGTCCTGCTGTTTATTCCTTCTCACCTTTGCCCTGCGGTAGTGACAGCATAGCCACTTAGTCGGCTGGACTATTGTAACTCTTTATATCTGGCCCAACCTAAGGTCTTAGTCCAGTGGCTTCAGCGTTTTCAGAATATGGCTGCCCGGGTGGCAACTGGCTCCCCCTATGGAGCTCATATTTGCCCGGTTCTGCGCTTGCTCCATTGACTGCCTGTCAAACAGTGCATTGCATACAAGGCCCTTTGCTTGGTGCATCACGCTGTACATGACCAAGGGGCAGAGAATCTCTGTGACAAGTTCAGTCATTACTGCCCGACACAGCCTCTAAAATCGGCAGCTGCTATTCTGCTTGTAGTCCTGTCCTTCCGACGCACTTGCATCGGAGGTCAGGCTTTTTCAGTCGCTTCGGCACAGCTGTGGAATAGCCTCCCGCTGGCCATGAAAACTTTCTAATCATTTGGCTTTTAGAAAATTGCTGAAAACTTATGTTGGTTAACCTCTGCTTCAGGATACTGCCTCCTCCTTTCTCCAGCGCCATGATGCCTTGGGCGACCGCGCGCTTTAAAAGTGCTATTAACATAACATAGCAGAGTGCTGCCACATGCAAGTTCACATTTTCTCATTCAAGTGACATTATTGCATGATTATGATTGGTCATTTATAACGGAGAAGTTTCTAAGCGCGGACCCGGGGATCGTACCTGTGTTGCTCCATGTCTTGCTTACAAGGCGAGTGCGTTGCCGCTGAGCTATCCTCCCGAGACCATCATGTGCATACTCTGAGGTGTTAAATCAAGAAGTCTTATGTATAGCAACGGTTGCAGGTAAAATTCCTTGTTCATCCCTAATAGGGCCTTTTAGTCTAGAAGGTGGACCCAAAAAGAGTTCTCTTTGTGAGAGTCTTTTGGATAAGTCCCCACCCCGCGATAAAATAAGTGCCAGGGCTCATAAATAATGCCAGGGCTCAGCCCTGACAAACAACCCCACAAATTGAGAAGCACTTCAGCAGACGCTTCGGTCTTATTGGGAAAACTGCTCCAGGCATCCCAATCCGGAAAGGGATGAGGCAATTGTAAGTCTTGTCTAAAAGCTTTTTAATTTGTTCATAAATTATGTGGAGGGCCAAATTTGTGGTGCAGGGCAGGGATGCCCATCATGCTTTTTTGCCAATGATGCAGCATTAACGCGCATGGACAATATCCTAATTACCCTCATAAAGGAATTTACTGTGTGCTTACAGGGTTGAGTAAGACTACCAAAGTACTGTCTACAAACTCCTATAAATCGCTGTGGTTAGTGGGAATCCTCTAAAAACAGTTAAATATTTTAATTACATATGGGATGCGCTTTGCATCTACTTGCTCGTTGATTCCTTAAGCGGGCACGAGCTTGGCCTCCTTAAAATGGGTGTTGGGGGGGTAATAAGGTGCTTCAGTAAGAAATGTGGGCATCGGCCAGTCAAAGTCCCCATGGAAGGTTATAGAGTCGCCTCAGTGCCTGGTTCCGCATCAGCACTAGTTGGATGGGCATGCAAAGGTATTCGAATAAGGTACTGCAGAAAATTGATTCTTAAAGGCACTGTAGTGGCTTCCAACCACTGCCATGGAAAATTGGGGGTGGTGGTTGAGGTTTTGAGCTCCATACAGCTCTCCTGGTAAGAATTTGTAGTATTTTATTTGCTAAAAATATATTTTAACTGTCGTCTTTGTGTAAACCATACTTCTTGGCACCTGGTAATTCATGTCATTTTAAAAGATGCAATCTGCCTTTTTAAGTTTCTTTTTCAAATCGGGCAGTAATATTATTGCTAGTCCTTCTTGTGGATTTTCTCTATGGTTACCCTACTCCTACATCCCGTCCCCTTCCCTCCATCCTGATGGGCGACCCTCGCGAGAGACTGGGAAACTGGACCTTTTTTCCACCAGAAAGTCATTTCCCCTTTAAATTTACTGGGGTGTGGCCACAGGAGCGTTGGCTCCCTTAACCCCACTCACCGGAGCAACACCTTTGTCCCATGTTCCGTGTTGAGGGGAACTGACCCCTACCACCAGTGCTCCTGGGTGAGGCCTCAAGCCACGTAATTCCACATGCTTTCCCCAATTTCTTTTCTTTTACAGATTTGAGTCCACTGGTGCCCTAGTTTGTCCCTGGCGCATGTCGGCCTCGACGGGCTTAAGCAGGTTCCCGTCTTGCGATGGTTCGCACCCCGCAGCAGATCTGCATGCGTTCTGTCTCCGGTGCCTTGGTGAAGAACACGGATGGGATGGATGCTCCGGGTGTGACGCTCTCACACCCAGATTGCTTAAACGCCGGCTCGCGCATTGGAGAGAGCTGTTCAACAGGACTCCTCCACAGAACATTAAAGACTACGTCCGGAGGAAGACAAAGAAGGTAGGTGCCTTATTCTCCAAAGCACCCGCAGAGGCGACTCCTTACCGGGGAAGCCCTCTGGCAGGAGGAGTCAATGTGGCCCTTGCACCGGCTCAGGAAGTACAGAGGATCACACAGCTACCGGCCTCATGGTCGAGAGGTCGAAAGGCCCTACCGTTCTATCGGGTGTATACCTGAGGTGCAGCACGGAGCAAAGCCGGGAACACACCGGCTACAGGTCCATGTGCTGGAGGCATGGACAAAATGGTGACGGCAGAAGACAAGATGGTCGCCACTTCATATCATTGTGCAGTCTCACCAGCCCTTCCTCAGGTTCCGGTTCATGGGCCTGCATTTCCAGTACAAGGTTCTGCCCTTTTGGATTAAATTCAGCTCCGAGAGTCTTCACAGGGCTCATGAATGCAGTGGCAGCTCTCCTCTGGTCAGAGGTGCTGCATGTCTATCCGTACCTCGACGACTGGTTAGTAAGGGACACTTCTCTGGAGCAGGTTCGATCCTCTGCAGACACAGGCTCATCTCCACTCTATTCGACCTGGGATTTTCAATCAACTAA
The DNA here is from genome assembly GCF_040938575.1 of Ambystoma mexicanum. Lineage (NCBI taxonomy): Eukaryota > Metazoa > Chordata > Amphibia > Caudata > Ambystomatidae > Ambystoma > Ambystoma mexicanum. The sequence goes on from NC_090929.1 coordinate 1,233,118,129, forward strand.
CAGAAATCCCAGCTCATCCCTACACAGACGCTAGTGTTTCTGGGCCTGTTGTAGGACACACAGCAGCAGAGGGGTATTCCCCACAGGGGACAACTTTAGAGCGATTCGGTCTGCCGTTTCCCATTTCCGCAGCAGGTCGATCACCACCGCCTGGTGGTACCAACACCTTCTGGCCGTACCAACACCTTCTGGCTGTACTGGGAGCATGCCTCCTGGCATGGCTTAAACACCAGGCTCCGCGTGAGGAGGCTTCAGTTGCATTTTGAGAGTTCCTGGGATCAGGTGTCAAGCCATCAGGGGCCCCAAGTCTCAATCCCGCAACATCTGGACCACAATCTCAAATGGTGGCACCAGGAAGAGAACATTTTGGTAGGCAGGCCGTTCCGTCCACCCCCCATTAGAGTACACCATTACCATGGACTCCTCCCTACATGGGTGGGGATCCACTCTGGGAACGCACTCGGTGCATTGGGTCTGGACCCAGACCGAATGGCAGAATCACATCAACTGGCTGGAATTTATGGCAATCTTTTTGGCCCTCAAGTCCCTTCTCCCAACCATCAAGGGCAGGTCTGTGTGTTTTTAGATAGACAACACGACCTGCATGTACTATATCAACAAACACGGGGGCACCAGATCCTTGCATCTTTGATTGTTGACCCTGGAAATCTGGGAATGGGCCAACAGTCAGGAGGTGGGGATCTCGGCGGTCCACCTTCCTGGAGAATCCAACGTGGAAGCAGACAGACTGTCGCCTGGCCACCGACAATTACGAGTGGCACCTGAATGGGAGAGTACACCAGGTAGTGTTCAGCAGATGGGGCCACCCCACCACAGACCTATTTGCGATGGTAAACAACCGGAAGTGTCAGCAATTTGCATCCTGGCGAGGAAGGGGGATGCAACTCCCTAGGGGGCCGCACTGCAGATACCCTGGGACGGGATGTGGGCATATGCATTCTCGCCCACAACGGTGGTGCACAAGGTGGTGAGCAACATCAGGAACTTGAAGATAATCCTCATAGCACTTCGCTGGCCGGCACAACCCAGGTTCTCGGACCTGCAGCAGCTGTCAACCCAGCCGGACATGGTACTTCTGCTGGGGAGGGGCCCCCTACTAGCGCAGCAGGTAGGTGCAGTGCTACTCCCCTCCCCGAGAGGCTAGCCCTAGCGGCCTGGTTACTGAGCAGCTAACGCTCCAGCACCTTCGGTTGTCTAGCGATAATCTGGTGATCATTCAAAGTGCCAGAAATCAGGTTAAGTGTAGCAGACGAGATTCTGTTTTTGGGCTAAGGAAAATGGGGTGAATCCTCTGACCTGCACCCTGGACCAAGTCTTATCATTCTCGGCTTACTATGCCAGGTCGGTTGTCTAGGTGGATACCTGCCAGACATACCTGGCCGCTATTGGTGCATACATGAACTCCAACTCTTATACTGTCTTCAGCCAATCCGTAGTGAAAAAGAACCCGACTGGCTTGACTAGGCTGTAATCCACCCACACCTCGCACCCCCCCTTCCCCCCTGTCAAATGCCTGCATCCCGTTTGGGAACTCATCATTGTGCTAAGTGAAGTGCTATAGCCCACAACCCATTCGAACCCGTGGCCACCGCAGACATCTGGATAGTGACTCTTGAAGACAGTCCTTCTGGATGGGTTTACGTCGGATCACAGAGTGATATCGATCCAGGCGTTAGTCGCCTCAGAGGCTTAAACTAGATTTCACAAAAACCAGGTGGTGCTTCGCACCCACCCAAGGTTCCTTCCAAAGGTGGTGTTATCCTTTCACATCAACAAGGAGATTGTGCTCCCCACTTTCTTCCCAGACCCGAAGGAAGACGCAAAGAAAATATTCCACTGTCTGGATGTCAGAAGAGCGTTGAAATTCTATCTGGACAGAACGAAAGGCATCCTCAAGATGGACGCACTGGTTGTAACATTTGGAGGCTTCAGGCCTGATCGACAAGCCTCCAAGGCATCCATAGCTCGATGGATGACAGCAGCGATCCATGAGGCATACAAGGTGCAACGTAAGGATCCGCCGCAGGGCATGCATGCTGTAAGAGAAAAGGTAGCCGCAGTCGCATTCCAGTGCCACATTCCATGGTAGGTGATCAGCAGGACGGCAACATGGGCCACCCCTTTTGGCCTTTTTGCAAGCACTACTGCTTGGATACCAGTGCCAAGGCAGATGCAGCATTCGGTCAAGTGGTGCTGTGTAAACTATTTGCCGAAAGGGTCAGGCTCTCCTTTCTGGTGGAAAAAAGATTCCGTTCCCGTCCCTTGCGAGGGACGCCCATAAAGGATGGAGGAATTATGGACTATGAGTACGTTAGTCATTCCGGTGAGTAACACTTAATTTCTTTTGAACATATCCATAGAGCTCTGGTGGGTGGACACATTCGTTCATTTGTCTGAGGTTTTCTTCATTTTTTGAACAGTATTTCTACTTCCCATTTTTTGGTTCAGAGTATTTGGCTATTTTTAGAGTAAAAGTGCACGATAGGCAAATTACCTGTAGTGCTGCCCCCAGGTCACATTTAAATCACTTTTGTCTCTGTTCATTTGATTGGTCACTCTAACGCCTCCTGGCTCATTAACTCTCCGGTGTGCCCTCCTCAACAACCGGTCCCTCATGGCCCACCCACACGAAATATTCAACATCATCACTGCAGACAACCTGGACATCCTTGACCTTACAGAAGCTTGGCTTACACCCACGGCTGGCCCAGCTTTATACATTGCCCTCTCAACAGGCTATGCCATGCTTGGAAGCGATAGACCCAAAACAAAAGGTGGTGGAGTAGCCCTTATAAGGATTCCCTCGCACTTCATACCACCAATTCCACCCCTCTTCCTAATTGTGAAACCCTGTCTGCTAAACTAAAACACTGACTTGATGTCTCCCTCCCTATCCACCTCATCTACCGCCCTCCTGGCCCCATGGCCTCCTGTGAGGATGACCTCACGCAGCTTTTCTCCTCGATTCTTATACTGGGTGACCTCAACTTGGGGTTCAATTACCCTACCGACTCAAACACCACTGCCTTATCCACCTCCCTGGCAGCCTTAGGCTCCAACAAACCTATCACAGAGCCAATACACTCCCAGGACTGCACCCTTGACTGGCTGCTGGATCATAAAAGTAACATCTCAAGACTCTACAATCGACCATGTCCATGGTCAGACCACCATATCACCACCTTCACCATACCTACCAGTAACAAAGGTCCCAAAATAGAGCCTGCCTCCCCTAGCACCATGGCCTGCAGCACACGCAACTTGACCAGTAGCAACATCCTCCCCCTCATCAACCTTCCGCTCCCTCCCATACAGGATCCCATAACCCTGGCTGATCACTACAATGCCTTGCTCCACAAGGCTATCTCTCACATGGCACCCCTCAAAGCTAGGAAATCCAAGAACCCAACACACCTTAACTCTTGGTTTACCCCAGACCTTTGTGCCGCTCAAGCTGCAAAGAGCAGCGGAAAACACCTGGCATAAAGATGCTACCCTCGCCAATAAAACTAACCTCCACAAAACGTTGCTCCACAACAAACAACTTATACAGAGTTCTAAAGCAACTACCTACCGGTAAAGAATATCCAACGCCTCCTCCAGCTCGCGCAAGCTTTTTACCATTCCCAGGGAATTGAAAACTCCTATCTCCCCTCCATCCACCGCCCTGAAAGACACTACCTGGTGTAATAAAATACAAGACATCTTCACAGGCAAAATTACAGTTACAAGCCAAAATAAATGCCACACAAGCCTCAATACCAGCTGCTTGCCCATCACCGCCCCTTGCACAAAAGGACTTCCCTCCCTTCAATTGCCAGCCTATCAGCATTTCCTTCCTTGCCACGATCATCGCCGGGCTCAAGCCTTCCCATTGCAAGATGGATATATGCCCAGCCTCCCTGCTCAAAGAATGCACCAACCCTCTACTCCTGCTCATTGCCAGCATCATCAACTTATCCTCTACCTGCACCGTCCGAGAAAGAATCCTGGTTCTCCCTGCTGCTGAAAAAAACCCTCCCTCGACCCGGCCATCCCTTCCAACTATCGTCCCATTCCGTCAGAAATCCATGGACAGAGTGGCCTATGTACAAATCCAGTCCTTCCTACAGCTCCACGTTCTGGGGGCCCGCCAATCGGGCTTTTGTCCCAAGCATGTGACCGAAACAGCCCTCTTAAACTTAAAAAAACTACTTGATCACGCAAACGACCAGGGCACCCTCTCTTTGCTCTTACTATTTGACCTCTTGTCAGCATTCGACCTCATTGACCACAAGATCCTCTGTCATGCTCACATCCTCAGCTCACTTCTCCATGGAAGCGGCCAACTGGGTTGCTTCATTCCTGGCCGAGAAATCCTCACTAGTGTTTGATGGAGAGGCTGCGGCCACACCAACACCTGCATCCTGCGGGGTACCCCAAGTCTCCCGTGTCTTGCCTACCTTCTACAACGTGTACATTAAGCCCCTGTTAGACCACCTTGACGTCCTGGGAACTCTTACACAAACTATGCGGACGACGCCCACATTCTCATCCCTCCTTACTGGGGACCACCCTAAAGACACTCTGTCTACAAAACTATCCAATCCTGGGTGGTCACACACAGCCTCTGCCTCAATGAGGACAAAACAGAGCTGTTCCTCATCGGGCCCCCTGCCTGTTTGGTAAAACTTCCTTGAGACTTCAAATCTTTAATCATTGACAGCAGCACCATTGCTGTGGCCTCCTCCGTCAAAACCCTTGCCGTCTACCTCAACTCATCCATGACCATATCCCGCCAGGTCAACCACATTGCATCATCGTCCACTTATGCCACCAAGCTCATCAATGCCAGCAAACCTTTCCTCTCCACCACTAACCGTCTCGAAGTTGCTAGGGCCCCTCATGGGATCGAAACTAAACTACTGCAAATCCCTACTCTGCGGCACCTCCGAAAGAACCTACTCAAACTTCTAACAGTACAAGACAATGCCCTCAAGGCTGCACTTGACATGGGTTAACGGGTCCACATCTCCGAAGCCAGAAAAACTGCCCACTGGCTGCCAGTGAAGGACAGAATACATTTCAAAATGTTGTCCCTCACTCACTGCTGCCTTTCGAACGACGCACCATGCTACCTAGTGGAAAAAAATAAACAGCACCTCATCCGCAAGACCTACTAGATCTTATCACACCTAGTTCCAAGCGCTCTAGAGCAGGTGGGGCCAGCTTCCTGGTCCTTGTACAGTCCCTCTGGAACAAGCTACCTACCCACCTACGAGACAAACCATCCTACAACACATTCAGAAAACAGCTCAAGACCCCAGTTCAACTGACATTGCCTCCCCACCTCCTCATCTTCCATCACACTGGTCCTAGCACCTAGATGCCCGCACGCTTTTTCCACTGTTGCAAATGTACAAATAAATAAATGCAGGATACGTTTGAATTACATTTAGGGCCTAATTCACAGTGTGTCTTCCATTGGAGTTTTGCCATTATAAAATACTTCTGTGACTTGGGCCCTATCAATAATGTTGTGTTGTCTGACTAAATCATCACAAGAAATTGCTGTAAACCCTGAGGTTAGGCGTCTTATGGTTCCTGAACACATGCTAGCTATTCTGCATTGAGCATCCAATGTTATTTGAAAGTATCCAAAATGTATTCTGCTATCTATGTGGGTGATTGTGAGGCCACATTGTATGTAAGTTTTATAAGGCATTCGATGTGTCTCCCATATATTAAGTATGTGATTATTTATCACAATGTAGGGCCACCTTGGTTAACATTGGCATTTTGATTAGATGATGTTCAAGGGACTAAGAACATTTTTCACTACAGCAAGATTGCTACATCACCATTTGCCCTTCCTTGGATTAGCGATGAGTTTTCTTTATCATGTCCCAAGCCTCACAATGGAAAATGGTTTGGGAGTTATAGAAAACTAAATATTGTCATGTCCTCCGCTGATAGATTTTATGGACAGGATCTACTGAGTGAAACCCTTGTGACTCTGTAGGTGTTTGCTTTGTCAGAGTATCTTTTTATGGATTGCATTTGATTTTATTGATGGTGTAATTTTATCTTTTGTTTTGTTAATTATTTTATTATTTTTATCCTTATAAAATAAATTTGACCGCATTCAGTTCCACGCTTCTGCTTAAATCTCAGACTTGTTGAATATTTAAAGAAGAATGTTTTCATCAGTATTAGTATTTATCGCACTGTGATAAGTGCAATTCTCTGAACAAGAGATCCCCACTAAAGCATTGCCTATAGGAAATGCTACAAAGATTGTGGGATTGTTCTACTGACTAGTGTGTTCCAAAATTGTGCCATTTGAACTGTCAAACCTTTTCTTCCACTCAAACTCGATCTCCTATGACAAGTTTGATTACATCACAACAGCTCTATTGTCCCAGTTATGTAAGGTAAGACATTGCTTCCTGTATTTCAACTAGGGTTCATTTCGATCTCGGTTTGAAATTTGAAACCCATTTTTTATGGAAATTAATAATTTTATATTTTAGCCACCAAGAGCCTGCACCGGGCAGAATGTTTTTCAACTCCTGTGCAAAAGATACTTACTGAAATGGACTAAAAGGCTTTCTCAATTTTTGTTGTGTGCGCCCATTTTGGATGTTTGATTTGCCTTTAAGCACATTTTTTCAGATTGCTTTCAGCTGTTTGTGGGTACCATTTGGATTCTATTTCTTTAAACTTGTTGAAGAGAATATTTTATTTCCATGGATAATCTCCTTTTGAATTTGATGTTTTTCTTTTTACTACTTACAATGTCGTTTGATAAAATCTGTAATTTAACTGATCTAAGAGTATAAACTTTGATTTAGGGAAAAGCAACGGTAATCTCGACATTTGAAGGTACTTTAAAGGGTTTTTAGCTGCTAAATGTGAACAAACTATATGCCACCTTTTAAATATTTGTTAGAGCTATGATTCATCAGAAATTAAATGCACTCATCTCAGGTGAATATTTTAAGGATAATCGATAGCGTAATGTTTTGCCATTTAAAGCAACTTGTTGGTTCGGCAGAAAACACATTTTCTTTATCTGATGAATCGGTTTTCTTTGATAGTTTTTTAATTGAATTGGGAATTTTTATCCCAACATCCACTTTATATTGTTAAGAAAACCTTATCTTTTTTATCCTCGCCACACTGGATTATCAATCCTTTTTCTCCATGGATATTCCTTTCCAGCTGACGCTGTTCTACGTTAATATGTTCCATTACACTTGACTTCGGGCAATGCTTGTTTTCTAGCAGACTCTTAAACATGATCAGATTGGAAGACTGAAAAGTGCGGCCTTGCAGGAATTCGTGCCAAGGTCTTTTGTGCACATGCGACTTAAGGTTACCAGTTGTATCTGGTAGGGACAAAGGATCGCTCCGAGTGTGAATGGCAACACGATGGGATAGGTGCCTACACCCGCTCAGTGGGAAGTGTTCTCGTGGACTTAAAACATGTGACACAGTTACTGGAAGTATACGGGGAAAGGAAGGACTATCTATGAATGTGTATGCGTGTGTAAAAGTTTCTAAGGCCCTATAAAGGTGAGGGATCTGGAGGGTAGGGTTAGGTTGTTGCAGTCAGGTCCTGATAGATGTAGGCTGCTGTGTTCTTATCTTACAAGACAACAGTAAAGTGGTCTCAATCATCTTCCAAAATTGATGTTTGAGCCTGGTTTCTCTGCCACTTCAACTACTATATTTCACCCACCTCTTACTTTACCTCTCCCTTTCCGTCTTTATTTTCGTTTTGGCCCCCATATTTTTCCACTTTTTTTTTTCTTACACTTTTACATTTACTTTTCCCTGACATTTTTATTGTATGAACTGGACGGGCTGTCGGGAAACCATTAGCAAAACTTTTTTCTGTCTATTGTATTGGGTTCGGAACACTGACTTAACATGTATAGCGTCAATCACTAAATGATAGTCGCCTTATACTGTAATTTTATGACAGAAGAACAGTCACAAGTATAAACTGATGAACTTTTTTGTGAGACTCCAGGGCATGTGCAGGGGCTTCATATGGGGCAACTCCAGGAACAGAGTTGCTCTGTGGAAATTACAGAATGCGTATGACAAGGGGGGGGGGGGCATAAACCTGCCAAACTTTGAACTATATTATCTAGCAGGGCAACTGTTGTTTGTAGTCTGGTGGCAGTCTGCGGAGGACTCGGCAGACGCTAGGCTTTTGCAAGGTGACCCAGCTCTGTACTTTTTGAGAGACCGTATGGCTGCCAAGAAAAGAGATGGTGGGGAGAGGGAGGTTATTGGAGCTGGGTTGGGACGTCTGGCGTAGGACGTGGAGAACGGTGGGTGACCCAGATCCACTCTCTCAGCAGGCCCCGCTGGCGGTGTTATGTGGTGGAGACTACCCGGTGTTCAAAGCAGTCCGTAGATACTGGGAACCGGTGGGCTTGGCCACCCTCGGGGATATATGGCAAGAAGGGGAGGCATTGGGATTTCAGAGGTTGCAGGTGGAGACAGGAGTGCACAGCGGCCAATATATTACTTACACCAGGCTCATGAAACAGGTGAGGGAGAGATGGCCTGAGACGGTGTTGGCGGAGGATCCTGATTCCACCTTAGAAACAATGTATGATGTCTCTGAGGGAGGACATGAAACATCCAGGATTTATGAGCTACTGAGATCGAGGGTAGAGGAGGAGCTGCTACAATTGAGGCAGGACTGGGAGGGGGAGGTGGGAGAATTCATGACAGAGAGACAATGGAATAGGGCTCAGAGGTACCATAAGAAGGTGTCCCGGAATACGAGACTCCAGCAGATTCAGCTGTATGTCACTCACAGAGCTTACCTGACCCCTAGGAGAATAGCCAGGTTTGGAGGCTTGGATATACAGAAATGCCCCAGGTGTGGGGAGGTGGAGGCGGGGCTGCTGCATATGTTCTGGGCTTGTCCAGGGGTGCACAGATTCTGGGAAGAAATAAAGCTCAAATTGACCGGCGGGGGTGTAGTGCTTGATGTGGGGACTGCTTGGGCATGTATGCTAGGGAGTTTTCATGGGCCACGAAACCTTAAGCACATTAGTGCATCCTGGCAAAACGCAGGATCGCAATGGGCTGGAAGGCGGCCCATAGTCCTAGGGTGGAGGTGTGGTGGGAGGACCTCTTGAGATGGGCGGAAGCAGAAACTGTGGTATGGTTTGATGCAGTCACTAAAGGAGGGGAGGGAAGTGGGACCCCCGACATCCTGGAGGCTACTGGTCACCTCAATGACATATCCCCACCAGGTTAATCATGAAACAGAAGACTCAGACGAGTCGACAAGCACTGAGATTCCTGAAAATGCCCATGCAGATGGCTTGGATGCGATGTCTCAAGTTCGCAGGGAAGGGGGGGGGGGGAGGACGGGGTAAATAGTGCACAATGCGATGTTTTGATATTGATTATGAGCGTCCTAAAGGGTTGGAATGTTTGGCGTGTTGTTTGTTTGAAATACTTATTAAAAATAATAAAAATTGTTTTTAAAAAAAAGTATAAACTGATGAACATATTGAGAACTGTTTAAACAGGAGTTTTATAATCCTTTAGCCAAGCTCGCAAACCTACAATAATTGCTGCTAGTCTGTGCATTGGTCAAAATTTCAATATTTCAAACCTGTAACCTGAGGGCAGGGATTGTAAAGGTCACCCATTTCAGGAGGAATGATAATCGGTGTGGAAATTGTTTTAAAAATATTTACGTTGCACATGGGTAAAAATAAACTTTCATGCAAAGCTTACCCGGATCTTGAAATTCTCATTTAGTGAAATTGGCATTGGGAAATGCAAGCTAAGTACTTCTCAGCATTGCCCTTTGACTGCAAACTCATGACAGTTTCTTTAACCTTCAGGTACAGTATGTTTGTGACACATCTCCTGGTCGGGTCCAGCTCAGTGCAAGAATATCATTCTGTGATAGACATCTGTGTGCAAGTGTGCACCTTGGGCAAAAGGCCTAGTGTGCCTGTAAAAGCTGGAAAATGGTCAGTTTGGCAGCTAAATGAAGTACAGCGAAAATATTGCTAACTTGGTTCCAGTTTCCCGATTGCGCCATTCATTTTTTATAAAAATATAACATAGTCGATCTTTATGGTACTTATTGGTGTTCAGAGCCCAAGCCTATCAATTGTCAGTGGGAACATGGTCCCTAAATATTACTTTGTTTTTTCTGTCCCACTAGATGCAGAATCGGCAGCTTCATAGCACACCATACTAGGAATAGACAGGCAACTAGGGTTTTTGAGGGCATATGAATGATCGTCTATAGTTATATGAAGCATAGTCCATAGATACAACAACTACCCAAGTCTGTTAGATACGCATCCTCAGATAGGGAGTGTAAAAGGAGGAAATAATGCCTTAATACACTCTACACTAGAACAGTATAGAAACCTTGTATACAGATATAATACTTATTATTCCAAAATTAATACATAGACAAAATCTGTACAGATAAAAAGAAAATATACATATGTCTGATATCACAAATGCAAAGTGCAATCAGTGGTGTGCAATTAGAAAAACAGCAATTATAATACTCTTTTTCATATCACCACATAATTTTGCTCGAGTTAGTCAAGGAAAAACATATTGACAAAAATTTACAAAATTCTTGGGGTCCCACATATTTCTGTGTTGTAAATTATCTTGAACCCAGTGTTGTCGCCCTACATGTTTCAATCCCTCCTTGTTGATGTGGGGATTTTCTTCAGGGGCAAGAGTCTTTTGGGTGGTAAAATTGACCTAACGAATTACCAATATATGAGGTTATGGGGATGTCATAAAATGTGCTAATAAAATTATTTTAATATTCATAACCACAGGTAAAACATAGAAGTGTCTTACCTATAGTCAGTGAGCAAGTATGCCTGTAAAGTAAAGCAAACCACCCCATTGCTAATGCTTGCGTGCCTAGCTTGTCGCTCCCTGATTATTTTTTTGCAACAGGCACAATATACTGAGGGAAACCCCTATGAAAGAGAAAAAAATGATGTGAAGGATTACCTGGGAGTCTTGGGGTGGTAATTTGGAGGTCTATACACCGATACCCTCTAGGATACGATGCACCTTCAATGAATTACAGTAATTCTGCAGTCTGGCTTCATTACACTGATCATGTTAGTGAGTTTTACGGCATCTTGCAGGCTGCTAACCAACATGCAAAGGAAGAGGAAATTGGTCACTGCAGGGCTCAAATTTCAAGCTGTTCTTCCACTGAACCTTCAGTTCTTGCCTCCCATAACCCTTGGTAGATAGCTCATGGTGATGTTGGAGTTTCCTCAATACCCCTTTCCTTCACCTGCCAAATAGTAGATGCTTGTTTTGTTCCTCATGAAGATATATATATATATATATATATATATATATATATATATATATATATATGTATATATATATATATGTATATATATATATATATATATATATATATACACACACACACCCCTCCCCTCCAAGACCACCTTACATTAAACACGACCCCTCATCCCCCACTGTCTGCAACCATCGGCCTAGCCATTCGCACTCAACACTAACTGAGCCACGATTTCCATTAAGTCCGATCTCACTCTGCCACATCAACGGCTAACCAAACCCCAAAGCTCTATAGTCCATCGGATCTCGGGTTCTTCCCTATGGCTAACATATTCCCAAGTTAATCCTCCAAACTCCTCGAAAGCAGATAAGCACTCGGGAACTTGGCACATCCAGCCTGCACGCATCAGCACCACAGGTTTGCATCTGCCTTTCCCAAGAATTAACGCCATCCCCTTCTTTCTTGCAGGGCCACGCACAGTAAGGCCGCCAATAGTGGCAGATGGGCGCTACACACGACCCCCTTGTATTACATTATATGACTTTAAATTGGTGGACAAACTTTTGCCCATCATATGTTTTGGCCTATGACGCCCAAGCTCTCTGCAGGTTCCCCACAACTTAAATTTTACAACTCGTCTTCTATCCGATAGTTTTGTTACTCCTGAGATTTCATTGTGTGCCCTCGGTACTCTGTTAAGTCTCCTTTCTGTTAACAGGTTTGCCATAGCTAGCATGTGTGCAATTTTTCCCTTTTCGTGCAGCTCAATTATCCCTCAAGACATTTCTATTCTTTGGAATGCCTGTCCGCTAATGGCATTCTTGCTTAATATGTGCTACTATCACACCTGCTATAATGCATGCATCCATCAATCAATCACAGAAGTCCACATTCATCCTCTGTGATGGCAGGATGCACAGACTAATAAAGTAGACACTTCCAGAAATGTTTTTACCATTACATGCTCAAATATACATTCTTTCTCATACCATTGTTTTGCTGTCTGTTGTTCGCACTCCCGATAACAATCCTACTTGCATTCTGGATTCACATAGCCTAAATTCTATACCCAACCTTTTCCTTTTTTATTTCGCTCTATACTGCTACGTCCTGTCCCCTTTCCTCCATACTTATGGGACATCTCTCCCGTCCTGTGGGACGGGACCGGAGCACTTTGTAAAAAGAATCCAAAAATGTTTCTAAAATGTTGTTCTTCCTCTCATTCTTGTGCGGGGCCCAGCACGCAGCCGTAACCCTGCCCACCTTGGCTCCGCATCGCCCATCAGTCCTTTTCTCTGCTTGTTCGGGACTGGACGCACTTGCATCCGCAGAAGATTTTCTTCCTTATTTTCCTCTCTGGCTCTCGCTAGCGATCGTGTACTAGTCTGTCGTTCAAACTAGACTTTCCAGATTGTTCGTGTCACCGATGTTTCGCGAGGGCGGATCCCCATCCTCTTTGTCTAGAGTGTTTGGGTCCGGATCAACGCTGGCACTCCTGTTTTTACTGTGATTACAGAGGATAAGGTTACCAACATTTCTGAGAGGCCTGAACAGGCCTTATCGGTGAAGGTTGTTTCTCACTGTTTCCGCTCTTGTGGCGACGCCAGATCTGTTGAGGGGGCAAAGAAGGAAAGTTCTTCTTTTACCGGCAGTGCCGAGGTCCTTCCTGGGAACGCTAATTTAGAGATTGGCATGTGTCAGAAACATTCCAGGCCTCATAGTACCGGCTCTGCCGAGGTTCCTTATGTTAAGGCTAAAGTTAAGACCCCTGATCCATCGATGGGGACCCCTTCCTCACGTGCCGCAGTTCCCCTGAGGTGATGATAAAATGGCGGCCGTTCTCGCCACGACCACAGCGGCCATTTTGGGCGCGGGCGCTACCACTACAACTACCCCATCGGCCTCAGGTGTAGGGCTTGGCTCTGTGGGTGAACGTAGGGTTCCTTGTGCGCATCCTTATCGGCCAGTCTATGATTGGAACGCTCGGATGCCCCTTCCGCACAATATTTCATTGCCTGCGGGGTCGGCACCTTTGATTTTTGTGGATATGTCGGGTGATGGGCCGGTGTGGCACCCTTCCTCGTTACGTCCCTGGAATTACCCTCCTCATGAGAGGCCCCCTCTGGTTCCAAAACAGTACCCGGAGGGCGCCTTTTTCGGCAAATTTCAGACGCTAGACGTACCGACCCCATGAGGGAATATTTCAAAGGGCTTTTTAGGGAGATATGTCCGCCGGTGCCTCCGGCTCCACCCGTTCCTCCGGTGGTCCCGCCGGCGCCTCCCTTCCCTACGGTGCCTTCCCGACTCTTCTCCAGCATTGGATCTTTCATGGATTCACATGCTTAGAATATTCCTTGTCGTCAGACTGGGAACCTTCGGGTTCCTAGTCTGATGGGGAATATTCTAAGCATGTGAATCTATGAAAGATCCAATGCTGGAGAAATGGAGTTACAGGTAAGCAACTATTCCCTTCCGCCTTTGCCCCCATTATCCCCTGTGGACAAGGCAGTGCCCGACACGGCTCAGCAGGTTCCTGACCTGTCGGATGACGCTCAGGGTGTTCAGGACAATGAGGATCTGCCCCGCTCTATTAGAGCTTTCCATGACCGGGTACTGGACATGATGTGCTTCTTCGATGTTCCGGTGCCCGAGGCACCCGCTCCGCAGGAGGGCGTGCTTTCTGGGGTGTTCACCCTGTCTCCTTTGGAGCGTACCGGCCTGTTCTTGCAGAAGGACGTTCTGGCCGAGGTCCGTAGGGTTTGGGAAAAGCCACACTCTGGACTTTTCGTCAATAAGAAAATTGACGCGCGATACAGGCTGCATTCTTCGGAAGAGGTGGCTTTGTCATCTTGTCCGCCCCCCTCCTCCACGGTGGTGGCTGCGGCTACCTTGCTGTACAGGCCTGCAGCATCTTCTTCCACGACGGCTACTCAGGTTCTGGGAAAGGAGGACAAGCTTCTTGACTCCCTTGGAGATTTTCGCTAACTCGGCCTTGCAGCTCCGGCAGGCCAATGCCGAACTAGTGTTAGCGGGGGCCAATATGCGGATGTGGAAAGGTCTGTCGGAGTTTGAGGAGTTCATTCCGGCGGAAAAGCTGGAGGATTTTAAGGCGGGATTATACAACGCTAGGGTCTTGGCCCAGGATCTCCTGGAGCCTGCAGCTCACCACGTAGACACCTCGGCTCGGGGCCTTATGCTGGGAGTTGATACTTCCCGACAGGCGTGGCTGCATGCCACCAAATTTTCAAAGGAAGTACAGGACAAGGTGTTGGACCTTCCGTTTGACAGTAAGGAGCTGTTTCATTCTACAACGGATGTAGAGCTGAGCAAAACGAAGGATAGCACTCGGACAGCTAAATCGTTGTCGGTCCTGGTTAAAACTCGCTTTAAAACTCAGAGACCGTTGTCGCAGAGTCGGCCCTCCTCTGGTTTCAGGGGCTTCCTTGACTGGAAATCTCGTAGAGTGGATACCCCTTCGGGGAATAACCGCCGGAGGCAACGGACTCGGTTTTTCTCCTGCTCTTCCGCCTCCTCCTCAGGTTCAGGTGGCAACACCACTGAAAAACCTACAAAATGAGGGTTCTCTGCGCTCACACGAGACCCCGGTGGGAGGACGCATTGCGTCTAATTGGGAGGCATGGCAGACCATCACCGAAGACAGATGGATCGGGTCAGTCGCTCAGGCGGGCTTCCGCTTACCCCTACTCCCTACCCCACCCTCCAACCCTCCTTTTCAGCTGTCTGGATCGCCCTCCCTGACCGCCGAGGTACAGAAGCTGCTGAACCTCAGAGCGGTGGAACCCGTTCCCCTCGGGGAGCGAGGGGAGGGCTTCTACTCCCGGCTGTTTACGGTGCCCAAACCCAACCAGGCTGGCCTGCGCACCATCCTAGACCTTTCCCAGTTCAATCTTTTCCTACCCCAAGAGAAATTCAAGATTATCACGCCCAGCCAGATACAATCTTCCTTGCAGATGAGCGATTGGCTCAGCGTGGTGGATCTTCAGGATGTGTACATGCATATTCTGCTTTGGACTCCACACAGGAGATATCTGTTTCTCTTTGGGAGAGGAGCACTTCCAGTTTCGGGTGCTTCCTTTTGGCCTCAGCTCGGCGCTGCGTGTCTTCACGAAGATGTCGGGGATTGCGGCCTATCTTCGTCTGCAGGGTATCCATGTGTATCCGTTTTGGACGACTGGCCCATTGAAAGCCGCGTGCAATCTTCAGTCTCTCCTACAGCTCCTGTTCCATCTTGGGCTGTCGGTGAACTGGCGGAAATCTTCCATGACGGTCTCGCAGGACTTTATTTTCCTGGGTTTTCGCTGAAACACAATCGACTGCAGAGTGTACCTGACCAGGGACAGAATGGCGGATCTATTAGCCACGTGTCAGATGTTTGCCCAGTCGGCGAGCATGTTGGCCTGGTGGTTCCAAAGGCTTCTGGGCCTCATGGCCTTGTGCGTGTTGGCTCTTCCTCTTGCCCATCTCAAGATGAGGCAAACTCAGATGGCTCTTCAGAGTTCTTGGCGTCAGGCTGTGGATCCAGACTCCAAATTGATAATGATTCCGGCTTCCATGAGAGTGGACCTGGAGTGGTGGTCGTCTCTCAGCAACCTGTCGTGGGTGTGGGGTTTCAGGACCCAGCCCCTACGGTGACAGTCACGACGTACTCCTCCCTTCTAGGGTGGGGTGCGATGTTGGATCTTCTTCAGGTCTCGGATCTTTGGTCGCCTCAGGACAAGCTCCTCCACATAAATCATCTGGAGCTCCTGGCAATCTTCTTAGCGCTCAGGGCATTCAGGCCGATCATTGTCAAGGTGGTCCGCATACGCACGGACAATGTGGTGTCGATGTATTACATCAACAAGTAAGGGGGAACCAAGGTCTCCCCCCACCCTCCCCCCTCTCGTGGACCTGTCCATCCAGATTTGGGAGTGGGCTGTTCTTCATGGTGTCTGTTTGCTTGAAGTGCACATCCCGGGCCAGCTGAACGTCACGGCAGATGCCCTCAGCAGGCGGACAATGGTCAGCTAGAAGTGGGAATTGAAGGCGGAGGTCATCTCTCATGGATTTTCCTGCGTTGGGGGCACACCAGAAGTGGACCTCTTTGCTACGAGGGCAAACAAGAAGCTTCCTCTGTATGCCTCCACAAGCGGGCTGGGAGCCTCATCTCTGGGGGATGCTCTCGAGATTCCATGGCACAACATGAGGGCTTATGCTTTCCCGCTTCTGCTTCTAGTTCACAGGACAATTTGCAAATTGAAGAACTCAGTGAACTGTTCTCTTCTACTCATAGCCCTGTGGTGGCCGGCCAGGTTTTGGTTCTCAGTACTTCAACACCTGTCGGTGTATCCGCCGATCAGGTTACCAGTGACCCCTGATGTTCTTCACCAGGGGGAACAGCAGCTGTAGCACCCCGCCACACATTCGCTCAGCTTGGCGGCATGGTGCCCGAGTTCAAGTCTTTAGAACATCTTAATTTGTCTGAGGATAACATGCGTATTATCCAGGCAGCCAGAAAACCTTCGACTAGGTCCCAGTACAGAAACAAATGGCTCAGGTTCTGTCATTGGTGTTTAAGCAAGCAGTTGGACCCAAGGGGGGGCTTCAATTGACAGGGTACTGTCCTTTATGTCCTTCTTAGCAGAATTGGGCGTCCATGTTCTGTCATGCAGAGCTTATCTTTCAGCGGTTTCCGCTTACCTTTCTACGGACCAACGCTCTTTCTCTCTCTGTAACCCAGTGGTTAAGAGGCATTTTGCAGGCTTGAAGCACCTTTACCCTCCGATTCCTAGTCCGCACCCGACGTGGGATCTAAATGTGGTCCTGACGGCGCTGTGCCATAAACCTTTCGAATCGATGGCCACGGTGGACCTCAAGCACCTGTCATGGAAGGTGTCTTTCTTGGTCGCCGTTACTTCCTCAAGGCGGGTGAGTGAGCTCCAGCCTTTGTCGATGGAGCATCCCTTCTTGGTTTTTCACAGGGATAGGTTGGTCATACGGACAAATCCTGCTTTCCTGCCGATGGTGGTGTCGGAGTTCGATCTGAACCAGTCGATCTCCCTGACGTTTTTTTTTTTTCCGGACCCTGCCTCAGAGGCTGAAAGGGTTCTGCATTTTCTCGATGTTAGAAGGGCTCTTAAGTTCTATCTGGACAGAACATCTGAGCCAGGGAGCTCTTCTCAACTGTTTGTGACCATCGGTAACCCGCAAGGTAAGCGGGCGTCTAAGGCGACTATTTCTCGGTGGATTGCTGCCTGCATTACGGAGTCTTACACCGTCCAAGGGCTGAAGCCTCCTAAAGGTATTCACGCACACCTGGTGCGGGGCAAGGCAGCCACGGTTGCCTTTCAGAAATATGTCCCCTGGGAGACCATCGCGAAGGCGGCTACTTGTCCCTCCCCATCTGCTTTTTGTAAGCATTATTATCTAGACATGAGCTCAAGATCTGATGCTCAGTTTGGTCAGGCTGTGCTGAAGAACCTTTTTCAGTAAGGGTTTTTTTCCATCCACCCATAGTTCCTGTAAGGAGTGCTTGGGAATCTCCCATAAGTATGGAGGAAAGGGGACGGGACGTAGGAGTATAACCAGGTTACTCACTGTAGCGACCACCTTACTCCTAGTCCCCTTTCCTCCATACGCCCGCCCGCCGTCCCCTCTAATAAGGTTCCTCTGTTATTGCTAAGAGGTCTTGTACCTGGTGATAGAAAAGGACTGATGGGCGATGCGCGGGACAGAGCCAAGGTGGGCGGAGTTATGGCCGCGTGTCGGGCCCCTGCACCTGAAGTAGAGGAAGGACAACATTTGTGCAAAATTTTTGGATGCTTTTTTGCAAAGTGCTCCGGTCCCATCCCACAGGACGGAGAGATGTCCCATAAGTATGGAGGAAAGGGGACTATGGACTAGGAGTAAGGTGGTCACTACGGTGAGTAACCTGGTTATTTGTCAACCCATTGTGTTACTTAAATCTGGTTAGGTTTTCCGTGTACGATACTCTTTAATAGTTAAACTCACAATACGTTAATTTATTGATATAATCTATTTTGCTTTGTGATTTAAAGAGCATATTACATTAGCAATTTGAATAAATGAATGCATGTCTGTCCTCAGCAACATCTGCTTCAACAGAACAGTTGTATCGCGTCTGTGAAAAGAACTCAGTGGAAGATATATCAGTTTGTCATTATTTCTCAGCGAGTCAGGGACCGTTTCCTCCCCACGTGGGATGGCCGAAAGCTCCCCGATCCAGAACGGCACAGGGCCCACAGTGTCCAGGACTGAGATCAACTCTTCACATCCAGTAAGAACATTTCTTTGTATCATAAAGGGGTGCTTTTCTACTTTAAATGCTTGTTTTCCAAAGCATTGGTGCTGACACAGCGCTCGCAAGTCCTCTGCCAGGAACCATCTCAGGGCAGATGGTTGATTCTGTTCTGTAGACTGGGTGCAGTTTATCATTTTGTGAAAAAGGTGGCAATTGGAGCAAAACAATTCTTAAAAGAACAGTTTCGTTTTTATGAATCAAACCAATTTCGGTGCAAAAGGAGTATATAGTGTGAATCAAATTGATAAATTGTTTAAACCATGTTTCTTATTGTGTTTCACTTATTTATAACAATATCTTTTGCGATTTCCCGTCACCGTCTTGGGATCTTTCCCATGAGGCAGATTGATCCATTTAACATTTCCTCAACATGGCCCCATTTTGGTGACCTTCGTAGCGGTTTGGTAAAATGTTTACTTATTTGGAAAATGTGCGCACGGTGTAGAGATGTTAAATAGTGAGAATGTTTGGACAAGGCTGATTCGGTGGAGAGGGATGAATAATTGTACTTAATAATCATGATTGTGAAATATTAATTGGTGCTTAATGGATGTTGAGACTTAATAGAGAGGTGTGATTATTAGAACATTAAAGTTTGTTGCAGTGTTTTGAAGGTTTTATGAAAAACAAATTGCTTTCAACTAATCAATGTTTTTTAAATTAATTGAACAGAGTCCCTTTATCTTGTAGCATTATAATAAATAATGGTTCGAGATGCGTCCTGTGGTGGTTTAAAAATAGTGTTTTGCTCCCCTAACCCCAGCGAGATGATCAGTAGCACACCATTTTTCAGGGAACAATGCAGTCACCACCGGGTTGTACATGAACAGAAGTCCTGAAAGATTATTTGAAGTATTTCATATGCGAAGTCATTTATAAGGTGCCTGTACACAATTGTTTCTATGCGTGACAAGACAAGGGAGGACAAAAACAAACTATCTTACTAGGCCCTGTCATTCAGATTGTGCGAGGGGGAATTGAGAGAAGTGCCAGGCACTTCCTGTTTGGCCAATGTAGATGTATGTAAGAAAGATTGGTGTACAATATTGTCTTTCCACCGACACGTCTTTATTTCTGCCATTGGAATCGTGCAGAGAGGATATGGCTCTGAAAGACTTTGTTTTCTTCCTCACTTTTTTGACATGTACAGATGATTATATTCATATGTCTATTGGCCACAGACTAGGCAGAATGGGGAATGGGGAAACAAAATGAAAAAGGGAAAAGAATATATTTTAAGTATCAGGGCCAATGAAATTGAATTAGACATGTAACACAAATGTTGCATTGATCAATCGCCAACCTTAAGGCTGGAATCTAGACATTCATTACTGAAAATATGGTGCTCACCCCCAAGACTATGTACATTTGCTTCTTGCAATTGGGTAATGTAATTTTCGACGATACGACAATTCCGGGTTAATCCCTTGATCATTCTATGAACATACTCCTAATGTACCAACTACACGTATTTTGAGTGATTTAATTGTATGCCCTTTCACTTTTCCAATTCCATTGAAAACACCCTATGGTGGTATGCTGTGAAATATCCCTGTTGAAATTTTAAATTCACTCCATAGTGCCAAGGTTAAACTCTTGTATTCTCCCAAGTACAGCTCTCACTCACAATGACACAAACCTGAAATTGTAATTGAAGTCCCTCATGATTAATAATGTCTTGTAGGTTAAAGTGTTAATCCTGGTCAGCCCAGTGATTCCTAGTGGCTCCCAATAAGTAAGGAAAAAAGGACTTTTGCAAACACTCAATATAATGTTTGACAGCATTCGATTTTGCTGCACTGGATTAGGTATAAATATCTTCGATTTCACGAGATTCACACACTGAATGATGGTGCTAGCAGGCCCTCCACTCACCTTAATTCACAGAGCTAAGTTCTCCTCGCGACAGCGATCACTGTAAGAATCGCGGCCGCCATTTTGGATACTTTTTTATAGAATTCTGACTACCTTACGCCCTGCCCATTTTTCGAGCGTACCAAAAAGCAGGGGATTTTATTGGTCACTTAAATTCAACTGTTTTATATTCATGTTAGCTGCTTGATTTCCTTAAAACAGATTGCCTAATTTATATGTGTTTGCATGTTTAGACCCTCAGCCGTATGAATATTTGACTGTATATAAATACTTGTGTAAATGGTTTGAACTGACCAGTAAATGTCTGTTGTGTATGTGATATGTAACAGATTAAATGCACTGATCCGACAAACGTCACGTTTCCCTCTCAATGAAAAAAACAAACTTCTAACTGTGAAGAAAAGTATGAAAGAAGTGAGGTAGAACATAATCTGTCACATCAACTTCCGTATAGGATCATGTATCACACATCATAGAACTGTAAATAGAAAACCCCCAATAAGAGTAGAACGTGAAATGTCATACCAACTACACAATTGGAGTTTTATGTACAGTCCCATTTCAACAGTTGTCTAAGATCTGATAATCCTGATGGTGGCACAATTAGAAAATATACAGTAATTTAAGCCGTTAGTACATTTGACCTACCCCATATCACTGTCTGCAACATTTAGCAAAAACCCATTCGTAAATCGGTGTCCATTTTGTCATGTCCCTTATAGAAATGAATGCATTTTGTGGTTGAAATTCAAACCGTTTTCTGTTGCCCTAAAATGGCAAATTACTCTAGCTTCCGTTTGTTCAAGGAGTCTTTCCTTGTTGCCCCCTCTTTTGTTCAGTGATATTCTTTTTGGACCAGTGAACCTGATATTGTTTTTGTTCTCCATTTGATGATTGCTTT
This sequence comes from Ambystoma mexicanum, assembly GCF_040938575.1. NCBI lineage: Eukaryota > Metazoa > Chordata > Amphibia > Caudata > Ambystomatidae > Ambystoma > Ambystoma mexicanum. The sequence goes on from NC_090929.1 coordinate 1,233,139,576, forward strand.
GCCAATGTATTGATAGTGAGATTCTAGGATCCTTTCTGTTGCTAGATGAAATGTGTTCCCTTTTCCTGGCTCGAAGAGTTTGTATCGTGCTGCCAATGTAAATCTTTCCACACACACAGGTGATTGCGTAGACAACAAATGTTGTTTGACAGTGTCTGTCACTTCCTCTTTGGGTTTAACCAAGTGACGTTTGCTTCCTTCACTATGCTAGGTAAAAAAGATGGACTGAGACTGTTTCTCAACGTTTTAGCTTTCTTGAAAACAATATTAGGTTTATTTCCCAAATGCCCTGTTAAGTCTTTGTCCAGTAGTAGCAGATGCCAATGTTTGTTGAATATTTTTCTAATCTTAAAATGATTTTGGCAGTATTTTGTTATAAATTTGATGTCAATAGTTTGTCTTTTGATCCTTCTTGTTTCTTTGTTCCAACGTGTCTTCCCTGTTCATACCTTGGCTTTGTCAAGTGCCGCTTGTACATGTCTTGGCGTAACCTCTCACGAAATTGATTTTGTTAATAAATCCCATTCTCTCTCAAACATGCTCTGATCTTTACAGTGCCGTCTTGCCCCGACAAATTCACCCACAGGTATATTCTGCACCACTGCATCATGGTGGCGAATCGTTGCATACAAAGTAGAGTTCACCTCTGCCGGTTTCCTAAAAGTCCTGGTTCTCAATTCGTTGCCAAATACATACATTTCAAGATCAAGAAAACTAATCTCCTTTGGACTGTGTCCCAGTAAACGAAATACCAAAATGGTTGGTGTTGATATGATTGATGAATTCATCAAGCTGCTGAGTATTTCCCTTCCAGATCATTAGAATATCATCAATGTATCTCACCCACAGCATTACTGGTTTACACTATTGAGGATTTGGGTAGATAACTGTGTCTTCAAATAACCCCATAAAGAGGTTGCCCAGTGCCAGCGCCTACTTCTTGCCCATTGCCACACCCTGATCTTGCTGCTAATAGTTGTCATTGAATATGAATTTTTTTTGTCAACTAGTGTGGCATCCAGCATTTCTAGTAACATGTTCACATGATGGTAGTGTGAGGCTGAGCTGCCTTTGAATACATATTGGATGGTTTTAAGTATATAATATATCCGTTACGCCCACCACCCGCACCTCTACAAACAAACCACACACACCTCACATCAAATGTGCCCTCCTCAATGTCCGCACCCTCCCAGCTCATGCATCTGATATTTATGACCTCATAACCAACAATAACATCGACCTACTAGCCATCACAGAAACATGGTAACACGAAGCACCAGGCCCCGCCGTCGCACTTGCACTACCACCTGGCTTCACCATACTCAGACATGACAGACCTGAACGAATAGGAGGCGGAGTAGCCATCATATACAAGGAGAACCTCCAGCTCTGACTTGTTAGTCACTCCTCGAACAACAACTCTGACCTCTTATTGACCAAACTCACTCTGTCACCCAACAGCACTATCAACATTCACCTACTATATCGCCTCCCAGGCCTCACCCCGGACCCTCAGGAAAACATCATCCGCATCCTCAGCAATAACATCAAGAGCTCCACCAAAACCCTTCTTCTAGGAGATCTTAACCTGGGATACAATGATACTAAAGACAAATCTGCAGTCGCCTTCTCCAAAGAAATTAATGACCTAGGCTTCACCCAAAAAATTGAAAGTCCCACCCACGCCAAAGGCCGCACCCTAGACTGGATCGCAGACCATAACTGTCTCTCCACTATCACCTCTAACTCACCTCTGCCATGGACCGACCACAACTGCATCGAATTTTCAATTCCAATCACCCAAAACCACACAACTCTGACCCATGCTATCGCTGCACAAGTCAGAAGTTCTAAAAAACTCAGAGAACAATCTGCGCCCCTACCTTAACACCCCCAAACTAGCACCCCCTTTTGCTAATGATCCCAATATTCTGGCCGACATCTACAAAGATGTAGTCACTAATGCCATAAATGAAATAGCACCACTCGAATGGAAAAAAGAAAAGAAATCGCTACACACCAACTCCTGGTTCACTTTCACTGAAGAACTGCACTCGATGCGTTCCCACAAAAGAGCAGCTCTAAAAAACTGGCAATCCAACCCTTGCAGCAGCACCAAAAATGATTTCAACGTAATCTCCAACCAATATAAAACAGCCATCACTGCTGCCAAAGCCAACGCCTTCAACACACAAATCTCTAATACCAAATCGCACTCTAAAGAGATTTTCGCCATTTTTAACGAGCTACTCTCCCCCACTCCCCCACTTTGCCTCCCCCCTCCTGCACCCCCAATACACCAGATGAAATAATCAAAGATGAAGCCTGGTGTACCAGAATTCAAGCTGCCATGCTACACAAAATTGACCTTCTCCAAAGGAAAAGACCACTCCAAAGCATTGCCTCAACAAACAGGTACCAAGCCTACTAAAGCCCCGCCCTTCTCGCACAAGCCCACCATACCTGACTTCTCTTTCAGGGACGTCACTGAAACAGAAGTTATCAATCTACTAAAAAAACTCAAACCCTCCCCCTGCAAAGACGATATTTGCCCACCAAAACTCGTCAAAGACTGCGCAGACTGCTTTGCGCCGCTCTTTACGGCTTTTATCAATGCGTCTTTTAAAACCGGTATTATCCCCGCTAGCCTCAAAGAGGCTTGGGTCTGGCTGCTCCTAAAAAAAAAAAAAAAAAATTCCCTCGACCCCTACAACCCAACAACTACAGACCAATAACCACAGTGCCCAGTGCCCTTTCTCCTGAAATTACTGGACAAAGCCGCACATTGCCAAATCCAGCACTTTCTGGAAACCCACTCCATCCTCGGGACTAGGCAATCAGGCTTCCGGAAAGGACACGGCACAGAAACAGCCCTGGTGGATCTGAAGAGTCAGATCACCCAAATCATGGACAAGGGCAAGCCAGCTCTTTTGCTCCTTCTAGATCTCTCAGCAGCTTTTGATCTGGTTGACCACAAGACCCTCACCTAACAATTCACAAACTCGGCCAACTTTTCTAAAGAATCTGCTCTATGGGTCACCTCCTTCCTGGAGGGTAGAGCCATGAAAGTCTTCTCGGACATTGCCAACGCCACTCCCACGACAATCCACTACGGGGTCCCTCAAGGATCCTGCACTGCACCCACACTTTACAACCTGTTCACCAAACCTCTTTTTGACAAACTCGACTCATACGGTATCACTTACACGAACTACGTGGACGACACGCAAGTACTTCTACCCCTCTCAGGCTCATACCACGAAGGCGCTAAGGAACTCCATTCGATCTACTCCATCATCCAAGCCCGGATGGCAGTCAATGGCCGCTGCCTCAATGGGGACAAGAATGAAATCATACTAGGTCAATAGAGCACCCTAGACAAACTGGACACACTGTACGCTAACTTATCCATTGACAACTCCGTCATCCCTGTCTCCACAGCTATAAAGACACTGGGGGTATACATAGACTCCTCTCCATCCATGACCAGACAAGTCAGCGCAATCACCTCCTCTTCTGCGCATACCATTAAACTCATAAACGCCATCAAGCCATACCTCTCCAAACCTAACTGCCTCTCCCTAGCCAGAGCAACCATTGGAGCCAAGCTGGACTACTGCAATGCCCTTCTAGCGGGCACATCAGCAAAAAATCTGAACAGACTCCAAGTCACACAGAACAACGCCCTCCGGACTGCTCTTAGCATCCCAAGAAGAGAGCATATCTCCCATGCCAGACACTCAGCCCAATGGCTCCCGGTCAAAGAGCGGATCACACTCAAAATCCTCACCCTCACTCACAAATGCCTCTCTCTCACCACCCCGTCCTATCTATCAGAGACCATTTCCAAACCCTCCTCCTCCCGTCCCATAAGGACGCAATACACCAACTTACTCTGCATCCCATGCATCAAAAAAGCGAAAGGCGGTGGCCTTAGCTTCCCCTACATTGCCGCCAAGACCTGGAACGCTCTTCCTGCAGACATTAGAGCGGAAAACTCACTACCGATTTTTCGCAGGAAACTGAAGACCTCTTTCCATGCACAATAATAAGTGACCTTCGCAAACCCATGTAAATATACTGCATTGCAATCTGTACAAATTTCATATTTGCCACTGTAATGTACTTATGTCAATATTGTATTATATGCAACAAAGGTATGTCTGTAACAAGCGCCACAATGCCCCCGGGCTGACGCGCGCTCTACAAATCTGAATAAAATAAATAAATAAATGCCAGTTCATGCTTAATGTGTAAAGCGCTCAATGTCAAGTGTAGCCAGCAGATATTCATTATAACTTTGGTATTCCTTAATGATATTTAGTACACTGGTTGTGTCCTTCAAATATGATTTAAGTTGTGTAACATGAGGTCTTAACATGGAATCCATGTACTCTGATAATGGTTCTGTTGTCCAGCCAATCCTGCTCTAAATGGGTTTCGCTTCTGGTGTTGTCAAACGCCTTATGAACTTTGGGCAAAAAATACATAGGAAGTGTTGGTTATTTGATGGTCAGGAACACCTTTTCTGCTTAGGTTACAAGACCCTGCCTGTGCCATTTGGTGATCAATTTGGCTAGGTGGTTCACCAAATCGGTCCTAGGAATTTATTGAAGTACCTTGTAGCAGCCGGGGGTGTTCAAATGCTGCATTGCCATTAGAATATAGTTCTCTGTCCATTATGATTGTTACCCTCCCGTATCTGCCTCCTTGATAACAATTGATGCATCATTCTTTAAGACCTACAGTGCCAGTCTTTTTTGTGGGGTGAGATTAGTCCCTTTTGAATGGTTTAATATTGTCTCTTGTAAGGTCGAACCGTTCCTTGTTTATGCTTTGTAACTACTTTCCAAAATGTATCTGATGTAATCCTGAGCTAGTTGTGGCATGAATTTTCATTTGGGTTCGAGTTCCTAGAACTGGATATTGGTTGGTGAAATTCTTAAGTCTCGTAGTAGATTTCTCATCTCAAAGTCTTCATTTTCATCATGAGATCTTAACAAAAAGGTGTTCTCAATGACTGTTATGGTCAGTACGGTTGAATGAATAATTCAAAATGAACTTAAACAGATCAATTCGGATACCCATTGGATCGAGAGAAATTGTAGTGTCAATCTGGAAAAATTAATACCCTTCATTTGAATGATAGACGTAACTTGATGGCCGTGGGCCAACCGTCTTATGCACCAAATTATAGGAATATAAACTGCTATGCTTGACCGACGAGCGGCCATTTTAAATGTAGCAAGAATCACCATTTTGCTTGTTAACCATTGCGCATTGCTTTCTGTCTAAAAACTGCTTTGCAGCTTGCAATTCTTGTGAATTCTGCTTACTCTGCTCAACTGTTAACATTGTTGTCTGAATATGAAAGGACAAGGTCGCGGGACTGAAGAGTTTGCTGAAACTCCTCATGAGTAGCCCAGAGAGCAATGCCCACGCTCCCTCTCTGTAGCCTTGGGAGGAAGCTGCAGGGCATTTAATCACTTCACAGCTGCCAGCCAGTCTCGTACGATGGTAGAATGTTAGAATAATACAGTTAAAGGCTTGAATTATGCTTCTCTTACGGCCCCCCTTCGCAAAACCCTTTAGAACGTGTCGGCTCCCAGGACACGAATAGTACCTCATAGATAGCAAAGCTTGGAATGTGGCTCTTCCCCCGTGTACAGATTGCTTCCAAGAACAGAACCACCGTGTTCTAAAAGATGCCTCCGCACTTTCTAAATTGCACATTGTCACTAGAATAGACATCGAAAGCATTATAATCGTCATGCTAGTCAGATATGTCCATCGTCATCCCGAGTTCAAAGGATCTTAATACAGAGGGGTGTTGAACATGACTTTGCTGATTGTATGATATGCATTTTGTATATATGTAAATGATGTACGTAATTCGCTCTCTTGCGTCCCTCGAGGTCTAGGTAACTCACGTCGCGGGGCGTGAGATCAGAATTGGCCAATTGATTGCAATAAACCCTAGCATTGGGAATTTGAAACCTTGTGCCTGGCGCATATTTTCGTGTATGGTCATTGCTTTGTTTCCATAGCACGAGGGACCCCTAGGGGCCCCTTTCAAGATGGCGCCCGAATAGGGACCCTCCCCCACTTGCCTCATCGTATACGTTGTAACGGAGTAAAGGTGGAAGAACGGCAAGGACGGGACGGTCGAGCCGGGATCAAGAAGTGTACGGGGCGCCTTGTAGAAGAGAGGAGAGATTCCTTCCGCAGATCTGCACACATCTGATCCCTGATCGACGTACCGGGCCAGAGGGCAAAGGAGGCGAGGGTCCTGAGACGAGGCAGAAGCCAGAGAAGCGCAGACACGACGTGGGGAGAGGTTGCGTTAGAACAGGCGACTTGTTTTATCAGGTGAGTCATTCCCCGATTCAAAGAGAAACCTGATTTTTGGTAGAGTGTTGATTTTGCAAACTCAAACGTTCAGGTAAAAGTGGCTAACCAAGGGGAAGGTTAAAGAAACATGCCTGGAGTACTGTCCACTTTAGCTGGGCTTTTCAGCTGCGGTGGACAGTCCTTGGAATATGGCCAAAGTGCACCGCCTGGGGGAACGCCGGCTTATGATATGTATGCGAAATATGGTGTGGGTGCGATAATATTTTGTGAAATTTGGCATAGGCAAACTAGAAAGCAACCCGACCATCAGTGGCCGATCAATGGTAGTTTTGAGATGGGGAGAATAGATAACCTAGAGAGGGTGCTGATTAGAAAGAAAGCGCGACCTGCAGCTTTTGAGACCGTCAAAGATTGGAGGAGGGAAGCGATGCTCCGACTAAGGAGTAGAGAGAAGCATGCGCATAGGCACAAAACGAAGCTTGAGATAGCAGAAGAGAAGGAAGAGGAGGAGTGGACGGAGAGTCTAAGACGGGAAGGGTGACGGGACCAGATGAACATAGACAGAATATGCCTGCAGCGGGAACTACACATAGCAGATGAATTAATGGAACATTTGTTAACTAACACAGGTCGAGGCCCAAAACCAGAGTCAAAACCAAACACGCCAGCAGTGACTGCGCGGGTCCAACCAGTAGCTCTCAAACCCCCTCCCGCAGCCCGAGCACTTCCCCCTCATGCAAGCGTTAACCCAAGCCCCGCCCACAGCACAAGCACTCCCCCAAGCGCATACCGCGGACACACAATTTCCCAGCACCCAGCAAGGCCCTTCACAGATGCCACCTGTGTCACTTGTCCCGTCCGCACCACCCGCTCTAGAGACAGATTCAGCACCATCTGCCCCTCCCGAAGTCGAAATTGAGACTGGGGAGGCGAGAGGCGGGGCTGAAGGAACAGGATTTGGATGGGTAACTCGAAGCGCAATCAGCAGAGAGAGAAAGATTGAATTACGGCAAGAGGCAGAAATGTACATATAAGGAAATGATGAGACGGCAGCATTGGCCTCATTGTATGGGTACCGAAGAAGAGACGAGAGACAGGTAGTGTTGGAATGCATGGGAACATTTTTGGTGGGAGAATGGAAAAAGTTGCTTGACAAATTACCACCACAACGATTGTTAGATTTGAACCAACTAGCATGTTGTAGAATAAAAGATGAAGAAGTGAAGGAACATGTGGATAGACTTTTTGATCTTAAAAATGAGTTGGATAATGAATATGCCGAAATGTTTGCTGCGCCTGGGGACAGGGGTTGGGAGATTAGAAGAGAGGGGAGAGGGACGGTAGAATCATACATAGAGCGGAGACATTCAATGTCATCTGTACAGAAGGGCGAGAAATTGAAAGTATGTATACGAGAAGCGGAGAGAAGCGGTAAAATGGATATCAAACCCTAGTATTCCAACAATGGTTATACATGATATATTTGATGAATATTCCATACCAATGAAAAGAAAGGCACTGCAATCGATGGCTGAACATTTGATGGAGAAGGATATAAAAAATAATAAGGCCAGCCCACCTGAGATACTAGCGGTATACAGGAGAGCATTCGAGCGAAGTACAGGAGAAACGGGCCTATCACTGGACTTAGGAATACTATTGAACCTAAGAGAAGGGGGAGGGATCGTGAGTGGGGCATTTCCAATGAGAGAGGCCCCGCCCACGTTTGTACCAAAAGTAGAGATCCCTGCGACGGGAACAGTAGGCGCGCAGGTAACACCAGCCCATTTCACCGCCCAGTATGTGCATGTCCCCTTTTCCAGGCAAGAGGTGAATACTATAAAACAGACAATTCCCGATATAAGAAAGAATCCAGCAGGGTTCTACAAGGAAGTAGAGTCAACCCTGAGATCAGCAGTGCTTACTATGAGCGATATAGATTTGATTTTCCCAGCCATTTTGCCAGCAGATATATGGAAACAGATGAGGACGGTAGATGGCGCGGGGGGTTTTGGCGCCACATGGGCGAAGTTACTACTGGAGGATAAAAATAGAAAAGTAGGGGAAAATCGGGAACCCGCATGGCAGAGCTACCAGAACGGATAATGTGGAGATTGAGGGAAATAATTCCAGAAAAAAGGATTCAGTGGGACGAATTAACTACATGTGTACAGGGCAAGGATGAGCCAGTAACGGATTATTTCAATAGATGTGAAGGAGTATTCACAGACTTCAGTGGGCAGGATGTGAGCACAGATTCGGGGGAAAAGGCTATTTGTTGATAAATATGTGAGGGGACTAATATCGCCAATTCAAGATATGTTAATGACGTCGGAAAGTTCCTGGGCAGCAAAACCGGTGAGTGAGATATTACACATAGCCCAATATTACGAGAACAGGGTAAATGTGGCGAAAGAGAGAGAGGTGAAGGATAGAGTAAATTTAAAAACAAGGGTGTTACTGCAGCAGGTCATTGGATACAATAGAGGTAATGCACAAGGCAGAGGAAATTTGAATAATATGCCTGGGGTGTCATTGGGATTAAATCAATGTGCGTACTGTAAGGAGGAAGGACACTGGCAAGCGCAATTCCTGCACCTACAGAATAGAGGTGGGTTTGGTCAGAGAGGCCTCATAAAGGACATCAGGGGTCGAACGGCCCAAGCAGAAGTAACATGCAGCGGCAGCAGGGAAATACCAATGGAGGTACTCGAACCCAATCATATGGCCAAAACCAAGCACAACAGAACCAGACATTGAACCAAAGTGTTTCGAACCAAAATCAGGGCGGGCAAGGCCAACTGAGAAATGATCAGAGTGGAGGACATCGAGGAGGGGGAAATGGGAATATTTTTGATACACAACCAAACATGTATTACAGCAGTAGCGGTGACTACACATCGGACGATGTGTTATTTTCGCGATAGGACAGCCCACGACAGGGGTCGGAACCAGTGTCTATTCCCGAGAATCAGAGAGGACCCTACGTAGAAATGAGAGTCGGGATTAAGGAGCACCATTTCCTTGTAGATACAGGGGCACAGAAGTGCTCGATAGACCACTAATTGGTTCCGGAGATACCACTGTCGGGGCAGAAGAATGTTTCTGTAGGGTTCGCAGGTGCACCAGTAATTAACCCCATGTCCGAAGCTGTCCCAATTACAATAGGACCATTTACGGAGCAGTGTCCATTTCTTTTGACAGAAAATTGTGGAGAGAACTGTAACGCTCACCTGGTTCCCACGGAGGCGCTGGTCTGGTCTGGGTTGCTGTGGCCTCTTCAAGCGTGATGCGCAGAATTCGGACCACCGATTGAACTGGACCCCCAAATCCTGCTTGTTTGGCCCGTAGGAATATCCTTCTGCAGATGAGAAAGGGGATTAACTGTCTGCTGAATAATGTGCTTGCTCCCCCCTTTTCCCTTTCATTCTCCTCTGACTTCCTCCAAAACCCCCGGTTTAAGCTCACCTTATGGTTTGGAAGGATGAACTCTCCATCCTGCTTCTGGTGCAGGGGCGCGCGTTTGTCCAGTTACTTCACTGGTTTTCAGAATGGCGCTGGCAAATCCACTTGACTTTACTGAGCGATACGCCGTAAGTATGAAGATGCAAAAGTTCAAGTGTGAGCCTTTTATGTTGTCTTTTTCTGTCCTTTATTTCAGGTGCAGAACAAAGGCGATGCGTTGAGGGGTTAAATTGCCGGGGTGAAATCAGGTGAGTCAATGATGAGGGTGACCCCTCTAAATGTCTTTATAATTCCCCAGTAATGTCTTTTGTCCTTTCCCCATAGGGGCCGGGGTGCGGTACCTGCCAGAGATGTGGCGCCGACCCGAGATGTGGAATGGCTCACCAAGAATAGCCGGTAAGTAATATGGCTGAAAATCCGGCTTTCCTCTTGTGTTCCCTTGCTCACCTCTTGTCTCTTCTTCTCTCCCTTAGGTGCGGTGCAGAGATGTGGGGACCGGCATTGAGAGCCGCGATGGAGCCGGGCGGCGTCTCGGGAACAGGTGAGTGAAGCGCGGCGCTGCAGCGAGCAACGCGGTGCTTTTAAATGGAAGTCTTCCTTCAGGAATGCTGGCGTGAAGATTCCGGATGCAGGTAAGAAGTTTGAAATAGTTCTTGGTTTTCACCTTTCTCTTCTCTTATTCCCTTACAGGTGTTCCAGGTTCGAGGCGGGCGTGGCTGGAGTCCAGGTGCAGGAGCAGACACGGTGAGCGTTCAGCTGCTGGGATGCAGAACAACACAAAGCACGTGTGTTCCAGGTATGTATTCTTCTACAGCCCCACCCAAGTAACAAAATAGTTCCTTCAGAAAAATAGTCCCTCCTAAGCCTCATTTGGCTTGGTTCTTCATGCAGCATGGTCTGCATCAGGTGAGTGTGCAGCATGGTCTGCTTCAGGTAAGTGCACCAAACACTTCCCTTTATGAGCCTGGCGCCTATGGCGCCAGGACAGAGTCCAAAGAGCCCCTATAAAGGACCGCTGGGCTTTTACCCGGGGGCGTGATGCCTGCTCCCGGGGGTGCTGGGCCTGGCCTGGTGTTCCGGGGGTAGGCATCATGACGAGAACTTACTAGGATTGAATTTGTTGAGAAAATTGGGGGCAGTCCTACATTGTACGGCAGACGGGGTGTTCCTCACGATGTGGCCTCACGATCCACCAGTGACGGAATTTATTTCAAAAGAGTTGCCAGAAGAGTTGAGTACCAACCTGTCTGTGGGCAATGCATGATAATGATGTAGGATGCTTGAAAATAGAGCCAGCAAAAATAACTCTGAAAGAAGGTGTAACACTACAACGAATTCCCCTGTATAAAATTTCTGTTGACGGTGAGAAGGGATTGAAAAGCATTGTTAGTGACCTGGTGAGATTGGGGGTGGTTGAGGAAATCGCAGGTAGCACGTGCAACAGCCCGATTCTTCCAGTTTACAAGAAAGGAGGCAATGAGGTACCCTATCGTTTCATAATTGATCTGCGCGCATTAAACAAAGTGGTAGACCCACAATTCCCTTTGGTCCCAGATGTCACAACAATACTGACAATGATACCGGCCACTGCAGAATACTTTAGTGTAGTCGATTTGAAGAACCCATTCTTTAGCATCCCAGTGGATAAGAGCAGTAGATATCTGTTCGCGTTCACTCTAGGAGGTCGATCATTCACATTCACACGCATTCCACAAGGATATACAGAAAGCCCGAGCATTTACAGCAGAGCGCTAAAAGAACAGCTAAACATGCTAGAACTACCCGAAGGTTGCGTACTCTTGCAGTACATAGATGACTTGTTATTAGCTGCTGACACGAAAGAGATCTGCAAAGAAAGTACTGTATTACTCTTGACACATTTAGCGTCCCATAGTCATAAGGCAAGTTTGAAGAAATTCCAGTACAATCAAAAGGTGTCTTATTTGGGATACCTACTTTCGAAAGAAGGGAGAAGATTAACACCAGAACGCATAGAAAGTATTTCTAGCATGCCTATTCCGAAAACTCAAAGGAGTGAGAGCTGTAATAGGCATGGCCTCTTATTGTCGGCAGTGGATCAGTAATTTTGCGTTGATTGTGAAGCCGATGATAAAATTGACTAAAAAGGATGCAGAGATGCCTTTACAGTGGGATGAGGAATGTCAGAAAGCGTTTGAGCAATTGAAAGTTGCATTGTGTGCTGTGCCAGTTTTAGGCACTCCCAACTATAAAAAGATCTTCAGACTATTTGTGAGTGAGAGTGAAGGATGTGCATTGGCGGTTTTGACACAGGAACAAGGTGGAAGAAATGGGCCGTGCGGCTATTTTTCTTGTGCGTTGGACCCTGTAGCGTGCGCACTACCACAATGTTTGCGATCCGTCGCAGCGGCTGCTGCGTCAGTGAAACAAACGGAAGGAATGGTATTGGGGCACACTTTAATTCTAATGGTGCCACATGCTATAGACGTTCTATTAAATAGGACGCAGACGCAACACCTCACCTCAGCTAGACTGACAAGATATGAGCTCATCTTGTTTGCACCCCACATCCAAATTATGAGGTGTAGTGCATTGAATCCTGCAGAATGAATGCCACTGCCCATAGCACAAATTGGTGACAATGAATCACCACCCCATGATTGTTTAATGATCACTGAAGAAGAAACAAAGCGAAGGATTGATTTGAGCGATATCCTACAAAAAGAGCCAGATGGGGAGTTATTTTGCGATGGCTCTTGTTTTAAATTACCTGATGGCACAGCAACGGCTGCATATGCAATTACTACCCTAAAGAGAGTTGTAGAAAGCAGAAGGATCCCCTACAATTCGGCACAAGCCGCAGAAATAATAGCACTGACCCGAGCCTGTGAACTCTCTGAGAATCTGAACGTAAATATTTATACTGACAGCCAGTACGCCTTTGGCGTGGTTCACAATTTTGGCCGACTTTAGGCTGTGAGGGGTTTCTTGACATCACATGGAGCCAGGATTCAGCATGGGCCTTTGTGCGATTGTTGTCTGTGCTCACGTTTCCAAAGCGCCTAGCTATAGTAAAGTGCGAGGCGCATAAGAAAGTAACATGCAGAGTGGGAGAGGGAAACGCGTTTGCATACAGGATTGCGAAGCAAACAGCCACAGATTTGGGGAATAAAATGATGACAGTACAGACTGAGGAAGCACCTTGTATGATAGAGAATGGAGTTGCCACTGTCAAAGAAATGCAGGCTGAGGCCACGACCAAAGAGATTCAGGGGTGGGCTGAGGGCTCTGCTGAGTTAGATTTGGAAGGATGTTGGGTGGACAAGGTAACAAAGAACTGGATGTTGCCAAATTGTTACATAACTGCAATGGTTATAATGGCGCATAACCCTACCCACATTTGCGCAAAGAAAATGGTACAGCATTTATCCACATTATGGAAGAATGAGCACATAAAAAAGAATGCAGAAAGGCTAGTGCAGAATTGTATCATGTGCCTGCAACACAATGTAGGAAAGGGAACCGTGACTCCAGCAGGTAGTTTCGGCCCACCCTCTATGCCGTTTGAGTTGGTCCATTTTGATTTCATAGAAATGGAAAGGTGCCAGAACTACAAGTACGTGTTAGTGGTAATCTGTGCATTCACCAAGCGGGTGGAGGCATATCCTTTAAAAGACTGTACTGCCATGTCCACAGCAAAAGTACTGCTGAAGGAGTATTTCTCCCGGTTTGGGTTGCCTCGTGTCCTGTGGTCAGACAACGGCCCCCACTTTGTGGGCGCAGTAGTGCTACAGATGTCTGCAGGTCTGCAAATAGAGAAGCGATTCCACAGTTCCAGGCATCCCAGTTCTGCCGGGTTTGTGAAGAGACGCAATGGAATCCTGAAGTCAAAGATAGGAGCAAGTGGAGTTGGGTGGATGCATTACCCCTAGCGCTGTTGTGTATGCGCACGTCTGTGCAGGCGAAGACTGGGCTCTCCCCCTATGAGATTATAATGGGGAGACCAGCAAATGTATGGTGCGCCCTGCAGCCCAAGAGATTATGTGAGGTCGAGCATCCAATGTTAAGCACTTACTGTGGACTTTTAATACAAAAGTTGCATTTGATTCATCAGCAGGTGCAGGAGGCGTTGCCGATGCGATATACAGGACCAGGGCACTCACTGGAGCCTGGGAGCTGGGTGCTAATCAAAAACTTTGAAAGGAAGACAGCACTAGCACCCAGGTGGCGCGGCCCCCATCAAGTACTTTTGGCAACACAGACGGCCATCTGAGTGGACGGACGGAAGGCATGGATCCATGCGACACATGCCAAAAGATTCCCAGGATGGCTGCAGAAAGAACATCAGTAATGACATTTCGGATGAGGGATGAATGGAACAAAGATGCTGTGCCCCCTGCCTATACAGTGGATCACAGCCCCAAAACTGCTCCCCTATGTCTACAGAAAAAGGGTTCCTATAAAGTAGGAACGTTTAGCAAATGCCTGAACACAGTGGTTTTAAAACATGAAATAGAACCTGTCTACGTGGGAGACCCTGTTTATTTTATATGTGGAGAAAAAGCATATCCATGGTTACCTAGGAACTGGGGAGGTACATGCTACCTAGGTCTACTGTTTCCAGGAGTGTTCCTCTTGGGGACAGCAGAAGTAGCCAGACGAACAAAAGGTAGAACTCAAAGGAGTAGTGAGGATGGAATGATAGTAATGGATATAGCCAAATCATTTATACCGTTCTTGTCCCAAATAGAAAACTCTTCCAATATAAGAAAACTGTCTGGAATATTACAAAAAACAATAGATTCCACAACGGATATTTTATTGAATATGACGTTAGAAGAAAAAGGAATAAGACTGATGGCACTCCAAAACAGGATGGCTCTCGATATAATATTAGTTGATCGTGGATCATTGATATCATCCAATATTGAATATTAGAGATGACTACTCCCCTACGATAGTTAAAGCGATCCGGAAATTACATGTCCTAAGTTCCACACTCTCTACTGAAGCAGAGGGTTGGGGGATAGAATCCTGGTTATGGGGATTATTGTGGTCTTGGGGATGGAAGTTAATTTCGATACTAATGATGGTACTCAGGATATTCATAACATGCTGCTGTTGCATACAATGCTTACCAATAATATGCACTGAAATAACTGATGGATGTACTAAGGGATGTATGCACATAGTGTTGAGAGGAAAACAAACGCATGGCCGGAATAACAGACACTGAGGAAACAAAAATAGTAAAACAATTCATGGCGATAGACATTAATGATGGAGATGATTCAGATGTAGATACCCCAGAGTCCTCCTCTGAAGAGGAGGATACAATGAATAAATAAGACGTTTGGCCCACGGCCAAAAGGAGGGGTTGTCAATCTGGAAAAATGAATACCTTCATTTGAATGATAGACGTAACTTGATGGCCGTGGGCCAACCGTCTTATGCACCAAATTATAGAAATATAAACTGCTATGCTTGACCGACGAGCAGCCATTTTAAATGTAGCAAGAATCGCCATTTTGCTTGTTAACCATTGCTCATTGCTTTTTGTCTAAAAACTGCTTTGCAGCTTGCAATTCTTGCATATTCTGCTTACTCTGCTCAACTGTTAACATTGTTGTCTGAATATGAAAGGACAAGGTCGCGGGAATGAAGAGTTTGCTGAAACTCCTCATGAGTAGCCCAGAGAGCAATGCCCACGCTCCCTCTCTGTAGCCTTGGGAGGAAGCTGCAGGGCATTTAATCACTTCACAGCTGCCAGCCAGTCTCGTACGATGGTAGAATGTTAGAATAATACAGTTAAAGGCTTGAATTATGCTTCTCTTACAGCCCCCCTTCGCAAAACCCTTTAGAACATGTCGGCTCCCAGGACACGAATAGTACCTCATAGATAGCAAAGCTTGGAATGTGGCTCTTCCCCTGTGTACAGATTGCTTCCAAGAACAGAACCACCGTGTTCTAAAAGATGCCTCCACACTCTCTAAATTGCACATTGTTACTAGAATAGACATCGAAAGCATTATAATTGTCATACTCATCGGATATGTCCATCGTCATCCCGAGTTCAAAGGAACTTAATACAGAGGGGTGTTGAACATGACTTTGCTGATTGTATGATATGCATTTTGTATATATGCGTCCCTCGAGGTCTAGGAAACTCACGTCGCGGGGCGTGAGATCAGAATTGGCCAATTGATACTATCTTTTGCTTGCAATAAACCCTAGCATTGGGAATTTGAAAACTCGTGTCTGGTGCATCTTTTCGTGTATGGTCATTGCCTTGTTTCCATAGCACGAGGGACCCCTAGGGGCCCCGTTCAGTAGGCGCAAATGATAAACCTCTCTTGAGAACACTCCGTTATTCACTAGTGAGAGTCTGTTTAGATAGGTTGACAACCAAGTTGTACAAATTCATCTGCTGGTTCCTCCTTTTGGCGCTCGCTCTCGTTATGCATTTGCTTGGGTCTGCTGCGAACATTGGTCTGTTCCGTTGCACCCCCCTCCCGCCCCCTTCCTCTCCTCCTGTGTTTGAAATACTTGTGGGTAGGCACGGTGGCAATAGAAAACAGACCTGTTTTATCGGAGTATTTTTATTGCTTTCATTAAATCTCCTAATCTAGTTCATATATCCTTTGTTCGGAATAGCCATGGTATTCTCTCCTGAAGCACCACCTTCGTGGTCCGATTCAATATCCGAACTACCTGTGTTAGGGTTGTTACCGCTTGAAGCGTTTGACAATTTCTGATCATATTTGCTGTGAAACGTGTACTCGCGGTCCTCCCTGTAGTGACGATTGTCACAGAAATATTTCCTCATTTTGCGAAGTTTGACCTCGTCTTGATAATCCTTTAAAATATTGGGCATTTTGTGGTAGTTGTTTTCCTTCGTTGCTTCGGGCAATTTCATTTCTGCTATTTCTTTGTTTTGACAGCTCTAGAGTGTTCCCTTATGGCATGGTTTGTGTTATTGTGAGTGAGAGCTGTACTTGGGAGAATACAAGAGTTTAACCTTTGCGCTATGGAGTTAATTGAAAATGTCAACGGATATTTCACGGCATACCACCATAGGGTGTTTTCAGTGGAATTGGAAAAGTGAAAGGGTCATACAATGAATCACTCAAAATATGCATAGTTGGTACATTATGTTTATTTGTATAAAATGATCAAGGGAAACATCTGGAATTGTCGTTGACAATTACATTACCCAATTGCAAGAAGCAAATGTACAAATTCTTGGGGTAAGTACCATATTTTGAGTAATGCATGTCTAGATTCCAGCCTTAAGGTTGGTGATCAATGCATAAAACATTTGTTACATGTCTAATTCAATTTCATTGGTCATGATACTTAAAATATATTTTTCTTTTCTCTTTTTCATTTTGTTTCCCATTCTGTTTCTTTTTCCCTTATTTTATCTTCTCTATTTATATTTGATTTCCAATTTTCAAAACCTAATAATCCTCCCCTGCTCCAACCCTCTTTTTTGTCTGTCTCGCACACATGTGCATTTGTTGCGCAATATATGATTATTCAGCTTATATTCGGTTTTGAAAAAGGCCCCAAGACTGAAATGCGTGTAAACCGAAGGGCATGAATAAGAATAATAAAAATGAATGGCGCATTCTTAGGCAGTGTCATTGGAGTCTTTACCTTTTTATGGAGGAGGGGTCTCACTCCTATGATACTCCCCATGCAAAATACTCTGTAATTAGATTAATTGGTCTAAAACTCAGTCGCAGTGAGATTCTCCCTGAATACCCCAAACTCACTGCTGCAAGCCATTATTATATTAAACTAGTGCATGAATGCAAAGGATGGCACATTTTATTTTAGTTAGTGAGGCAACGTAAGTATTCAAATCTGCATCTGCATGTGCATTAAGCAGGCCATTTGTATGTGAAGTTGTGTGGAAGCAGCCAGTTACAAAATGAATATTTCACTATGACTTCGACCAAACTTTTAATTCCCTTCTTGTATTCAACCGTATGTTGAAATGTATATTTGCACCATATTCAAGTTATGAAGGGAGATTTTTGTAACCTTTAGATCTACCGACTTATTCCTGTTCTTATCTGGACACCATTTTAAGGCAGCCCCTTTAGTTTTGAGAAAAAACGATTGTTATGGAAAGTGTGACACCTTGGTCCTTTTTTTTCTGGTATTTCTGGAGAGATCCAAATTTGTCAGTGCCATGCCTGCTGAAGGGGTCTAGTTCCCTGGCAGGGTTCTCTGCTCGAGCAACGATTGTTTGGTTGCGGTTCCGAAGTTTGGTTTGTGCCGGGTGGGGGAGGCCAGGCTTTTTCAGTGGCTGCTACTAAGCTCTGGAATGATCTCCCTGCTAGCTTGAGACCTACACAGAACCATTTGCAATTCTGCCGCCACTTCAACACTGTTATTTTAAGCTCTGATCTGTTATTGTTGTCTTTGTGTCATTCCCGCACCCAGATGCCTTTTGGTGTACCTGCGTGCTACAAATGCTCCTAACGTAACCTATGCACTGTTCTATCGATCATCACTCTGCTCTTTCACGCCTTTCGGCCAAGCCCCAGCTACACGACTGGTAGAATACTTATTGGTGCTGCTGGCCAAGAGGGCGCCTGCCTGCTTTCAAAGAATTGGAGTCAGGCTTCCTTGGGCGCCAGTAGACTGCCTTCCTACCGGCTCTCCATGACTTGCTCGCTGACCGCTAGGTGTGCTGAACTCGCCTCAGCCTGTAAGTAGAGGAGTCGGTGATGGAAGCCCAAGTGGAAGGTGGGCCGCTCAACCCCCTTTTTCCATGTACTTGCTCCTGTTTTGTCCTCCAAAACTAACATAAAGTCGTCTACTGTTCGTGTTTGCCAGTGTTATGTTACAGGTCATCGAAATCACTTATGCTCTCGATGCTTATTTGCTGACTCTCGTGGACTGGAACGATATTTGCTAAATTGCACTCTTTTTGGTTCATTCACTCAATGGCAGCCACTTGCACACAGCTGTAGCTGAAATTCTAATTCTAGCATGTTGTCTACCTTGGACTTAAAGTCTAATTCATAAAGAGTACATTTATAAATGATGTGCTAAATCGGCCGCTAACACTTGACAGTAGTGCTTGTGTTTTTGTGATGCATAATTTTTTTGTGCCTAAAATGGAGCCAGTTTGTGTTTGCAGCAATGTCAGCGGAGTCGAGCCCATATCAGTACAGGTCATTTAGTCCTCATGATGAGTCATTGAGACAGTCAAAATTGTCTTCAGTCTTACTGAAATCCGGTTCTAAGTGGCCCAGCTCGTTGGTGCTCCTGCCAACTGCTTCTAAATTGAGATCTATTTTTTCATTGGCGTGT
The DNA here is from genome assembly GCF_040938575.1 of Ambystoma mexicanum. Taxonomy (NCBI): domain Eukaryota; kingdom Metazoa; phylum Chordata; class Amphibia; order Caudata; family Ambystomatidae; genus Ambystoma; species Ambystoma mexicanum. The sequence goes on from NC_090929.1 coordinate 1,233,158,704, forward strand.
GAGGTGTTAGTTGTGACCCATATAGTGTGACTAGTCGAGTAGTAAAAACAAGTGATGTACTAGGAGCATGACATGGGAAACTTAAATGTATGGAAATGAGGTATGATAAAATGTTTCATCTGCCCCACTCATCAATGTTTCATCTGCCCCACGCTCTCAATCCACTTAATATATAGACCCCCAGGGCCTCTAGGCACCTTTGAGGATGATCTAACCAGCCTTATAGCAAACAATACCAAAGACCACTCCCAAACCCTACTTCTGGGAGACTTTAACCTCGGCTTTAATGAAACTAACGATAAACATGCAGAGTCAGTTGCAGCCCTGCTCAAGGACCACGGCCTTGATCAAAAAATCCTCTCCCCCACCCACATCAAAGGAAGGACCCTCGATTGGGTATCAGAACTGAACTGCAACATCAGTATCACCGATATTGTTCCACAAACGTGGACGGATCACTATCTAATAACCTTCTCTGCCACCTTGGATCTCCTTAGCCCTAAAACTAACAACATGCCCCCCCCCCCTCCTAACCAGAAGTAAGAAGGACATGACTGCGGAAAACATTATCCCTCTCCTCCTTCCAGCCATATCTGGATTGGAAAGTAACAACCCGGACACCTTGGTAAATACTTTCAATGATGCTATGACCAAAGCACTAGACACAGCTGCTCCAGCCAAACTACGCAAAGCTAAACAGGAAGCCCATTTAAACGCTTGGTTCATGCCCCACCTCAAGTCGCTAAGATTACAAAAAAGAAAGCTCCAGTCCATTTGGCGCCACTCTCCCACTGATTACAACAAAAATAACCTTAAAGAATTTGCCAAATCCTACAAAAAAGAAATTATCAAAACCAAGAAGAACACCTTTAATTTCAGGATCGTAAAAGCCAACTCCAATACTAGAGAGCTCTTCACTATTCTATGTGAGCTGGAATCCCCTATTCAACCAATAGACAATGCCCCTAAAAACAAACTTTGGTGCACAAACATACAAAACGCCCTTGCCAACAAAATCTCCTTGCTTCAATGCAAAATTGCTAAAAAAAAAAGGCCACACTCCCACCTCTGGACCAACAAACAACCCAATCCCAGAAGAATAAGACCACTGCTCCATTTAGATTCAAATCTATCTCCATAATTGACACAGAAAAAATAATACTCTCTCTCAAACTGTAAGGGCGATTCCTGCCCAGCACAATTAATAAAGGACGCATCTAGGGATCTATCTCCCTTCATTTCCAAGCTCATAAACTCTTCCTTTAAATCTAACACGGTAACCACCAACCTCAAAGAATAATGGGTCCTCCCATTATTGAAAAAACAAACTCTGGACCCTACCATCCCCACCAACTACAGACCAATCGCCACAGTGCCCTTTCTAATAAAAATCCTAGACAGAGCTGCCTACATACAAATCCAGGACTACCTGGAGGCCAACCACCTGCTTGGTTCTCGGCAATCTGGCTTGCTCCCACTCCATGGCACGGAAACGGCTCTGCTTGACCTTAAGACACAAATTGAGGAATTTAAGGATAACGGGAAAACCGCCTTGCTTCTCCTACTGGACTTGTCAGCCGTGTTTTTGACTTGGTGGACCATGCAGTCTTATGCAACCACCTCGAATCTGCCGCCAACTTCACCGGAGATGCTATAGCCTGGGTCCAATCCTTCTTAACAAATCGCACTATGCGAGTCTTCTCCACCACCAACTCAACTGACCATCAAAATAACCTGCGGTGTCCCACAAGGATCCTGTGTCTCCCCCACCATGTATAATCTCTTCACCAAGCCTTTGTTTGACAAGTTGGATAGATCGGGTGTCCTCTACACGAATTACGCAGATGACACCCAGATCCTCATACCCCTTTCGGGCGACTACGAGACGGACTCAGCCTTGGTGAACAAGATATACTCTCATTCAGGCATGGATGGCCACACATGGCCTCTGCCTGAATGACGATAAAACAGAACTATTAATCCTCGGCTCTGAAGCCAACATCCAAAAACTTTGCCCAAACTACACATCCTTCAGCATTGATAACAACCCTATCAAGGTGATGCCTGTGGTTAAAACCCTGGGATTCTATCTGGACTCCTTCCTTACTCTCAAGAAGCAGGTCAACTCCCTCGCCTCCTCCACCACTTACACCTGCAAACTCATCCGTGCAGCTAGACCTTACCTCACCAGTACCAGCTGCATCACATTAGCTAACGCCCTTATGTCGAGGCTAGATTACTGTAATGCCCTGTATTCTGGAACCAATAAATATATCACTGATAAACTTCAAAGACTACAGAACAAGAGCAGCATTAAATATCCCCTACAGAGAACACATCACTAACTTCAGGAAAGACGTTAATTGGTTAAACATAACGGATAGAATCCTACCTAAAACAGCTTCCCTCTCATCTAAGTGTCTTAGCAACCTAGCCCCCCGTATCTTATGGAAAAAATAAACAGGAAAATCCCCACACGACCCACAAGATCTGCCAACACCTCCAAACTAGAAATTCCAAGGTTTAAACGCTCCAACGCGAGAGGAACTAGCTTTCCTGTCAAAGCTGCTCACTGCTGGAACAAATTACCCCTTGACCTCAGAACAGAACAACCGTACCCGAAATTCAGGCTTAAGATAATCAATTGGCTGCGCGCCAATGACACATAGCTTACACCTGCCTCTGACCTAGCCACGACCTACCCTTTGACCGGACACCCCAAGACATGCCCTGTGCTGGGTATATGTCTGCACATACTCCTGTATATATTTGCTTTTTACCGCTGTGTTTCATATGTATATGCTTGTATATGGTCTCACATATATTTGCTCTTCTTGCCGCTGTGTTGTATATATTCATGCAAAATACTGTAACAAGCTTAAGTCTTCATGTAACTCTTGCGCCCGGGTTTGGCGCGCATTAACAAATAAATAAACATCTACCCTATAAACTTTGTTAACACTACTGGCAAATTGTTCATTTTTTTACAACATGTAACCCAACGTATTTGTCCAAAGTGGGCAGGCTTTAACGATCACATGAAAGGGAACTACGGTGTTCTATCACCTCGCTGCTCCTCCAATGAAACCCTTATAAAATGAATACCAACTGATCTATTCCTAGGGCATATTTGATCCAACCCATTGGTTCAGAACAGGTAAGCGTCAAATGCTAATACAAATGAGGTTCAGGGGTTTCTCTCCAAGAAACATTTTTTAAAGGTACTGGCCAATTGTTAATTTTCCAAGTTCAGGTTACTTACAGATTGGTCAAACGTCAATCGGTTTTATGGACCAACTGTTACATTTTGGTTTTCGAATGCATGGTGAAATTTCCATCATCCACGTGCTCATAGGCCAATAATGCCAATGTACACATTCACTGACAGATATTTCCATCTGCACGTGCAGTAATCTAAATCGCCTGTAAACAAAAACATATATTTCCAGTTTGGAGCAGTTATTGCAAATGTCTCCATGTCCAATAACCATTTTGGTCACCAGCTCAAAGAAGCACTGAAGCAGAAATTCTATGTTGCCCCATGTACATGATGGTATTGCCAGCTTTCACATGACCAAACCCAGCTGTTAAGAGCGTCCACGTGCTCCCTTAGACCAGTTAGTAGGCATGCAGAGGTTGTCTGTCGCTTAACTTCCCCAGTATTTTTGGTCAACTTGACCAGTGACGGGAAATGCTAGGCCCTGGCACCTTCCACGTGTCTAGTATTGAACGCCGTCAGTTTCCATATGCCCAAAAAGGAGATTTTTGCCAGCTTCTACATGTTCATGTACAAGTGTACAATGGATACAGTAGTCATTTTGAAGTTTTTGTTTACTTTTTCTAATTGAGCAAGAATCAGATATTTAAGAATTACTGTAAAAATTGAAAATTGATAATACTTTTGTAAAAATTTCTTGTAGATATTGTCTAAATACAGCCCCTGAAGAAGAGTCTCGATACGCGTTGGGCAATAAAAGATTACATCTGAAGAAATTAATTTTGAGTGATTGTTTCTTTACAATTAATATGTGAAAATTGTGTAATTGATTTCAAAGAATTGTACATAAAATCACTTAACAGCTACCAGACATTATGGTTTGCATTTTCTAAAGTCTATTGATTATCATCATGATAAACATTTTCACTAATGAACTGTTCAAAGAGATGTAAACACGAATTGCAAGAATATAAGCCATTAAACAAGACCTATACTCGACTATTACCCACTCACCACTGTCCTTCAAGGAAGTAGACTGAATATCACTTTTAGTGGTCTTTATGATTTACAGATGCGGCTCAATCCAATCCAATCTTGCCAAGTAATTTATGTGCCCCAAGGCTCTGAGTCCAGTGAGAAAAGTAATGTTTTTGCTCCACTTAAAAGGGTCCCTAGAGGACAAAGTACATGGGTAATTTGCTTTGATCGAAAAAATATCTTCCCATTTATTTTTTATTGTATTTTTATAGTGTGACCCAAGCTCGAGAGTAGCAGAGCGGAGGTGCCAACGTTCGCTTGCCATTTTATACTCCAGTGCAGTACTGTTGATGGACAGAGGAATTTGTATTAGTCCGACATGTATTGATGGCCACATTTTGGTGTACCTTTTGCTGAAATATGGGGTTCTTGTGGCCATGGAGTTGTGCTATGAATAACCTAGCTGCTAAAAGCAACTTTAGCAGGAAGTGTCACCCCCCACACCCCTAAATAGTGAGTTTTCTCCACTATTTTGCTTAGTAGACAGACCATGGGGTCTAAATGCAACAACCGTAACTGATAATTATTTCTTGGGTAATGGAAGATCAGAATCACGCTACCCTAGGACATTGCCACTAGATGTGTCGACATGTTCTGCCTCCTCCTCACCCTTTCCAGCAGAGCCCGACTCTCGCCTGAGGACATTTGAAATCTGTTCTGGGACCTGTGAGGAACTCATGGTGACAACAAGATAGACAGACACAAGTGAACACAGTTCAAGGGGCTGTATTGAACAATGAAGATGGTATGCGCATTGGAAAAACGCCTGATGGGGACGGGCGTCGACCATCAAATGAAAAGTAAGGCAGTCCTAGTTGTGTCAGTGTAAGGAATTGGCAATTGGTTTTCTTTGTAGAGGTATTTTTCTTTAAGTATGAAAGGGTGTTGGTTTAAGTTTCAAGGAAAAGAAAGGAGTGTTCACAAATAAAAAGTCAGGAGGCGGTAGCCTGGTCTCCCTTTCCCACATTTTGAGCACTGAGTAAGGTGGAGTTGGTGGAGCACAGTACAGTCTCGGGCTTCTCTACCACAAGACGACCGTTCTGTATGATAGCATCCTGAGAACTAAGTCTCGTTTCCTTGGAAAGTATCTTGCCTTCGGCGCTAATGTGTTTAGTTAATCAAGAACAAAGGTTCTTCACCAAATGAAAGTTTGTTACCAAAGTTCTCACCCCTGGGTCCCCCTCTTCTTGGCTGACCCTTTTCTCTATCGTACTTCACAATTCCGTTACGGTGACGGCTTCACCCCGGGCCCCCCTTCTTCTGGGCTGACCTCTCAATTGTATTCCACAGTACAAATAGGGTGATGGCTCTACCCCTCGGTCCCCCTCTTCCGGGCTGACCCTCCTCGTATCGCTCACCACATAAGGTTTTGATGAAAGCTTCACCCTTGGATCTCTTGACTGTCAGTTCTCGGGTGATAGCTTCATCTGATTCTCAATAGTATTTCTTTGCATCATTTATTCTTTTCTCATTAAACTTTGGGTGTTAGCTTCTTGGATCTGTCGTCCGGGCTAGGACCCTTCTCTGTCTTTTTATCTTCTCGGGTGATGGCTTCACCCTTGGATCTCCCCCGGTTGGGCTCTGACGCCTTTTGACTTTAACGGGAGTCCATTCCCTTGGTTTCCCAATGTTCACTTTCGCTATGAGGTTCCCTTCCCTTTCTTTCAGAGTGCTTATAGATTGTACAGGGATTTTGTTTGACCCTCTGTATGACCATTTTGACCTATTTTGTGGGCCTTCCTATGGCCTTCTGGTACTTGTAGTTTCTCTCATATGGGTCTCAACCAGTCTTTCTCGAATTGGCACCACCACTGTGCCACTTTCCCTTTTGCAGCTGGTCTCCCCTTCACACTTTTAACAGTTCATTCAAAGTTCAATAGCTTTGTTTCTAACTTGCCACTTGCGATTCTCACTCATCGCAGCCTGGTTCTTATCGGTTCTCCCCTCCCCCCGACTCACTGGTTGCGATGAACCGCCTGGGTGTTGGTTTCTTTGGAGTCCAGGCCGGTACCACAGGCGTAGGAGTTTCCCCTTGCTCCTGCCTATCGTCATAGGCTTGCCCTGTATACCATTGACATCTGCTGCAGGACACTTGTACTATTGTTTGTGGTCTTAGATTCTCCTCCACTAACGTTCCGCGGGCCTGGTACGAAAAGGGCAAGGCCACTTCTCTCCTCGCCACCCTCTCGCTTCCCGTCGTCTTTCTCCTACTCTTGAAATGCCACGTGATGCCTGTCTCAACGTGCTGTCTGCCGTGTTCGCCTCTCGTACTGTGCTCTCTGGCTCAAACTTTTAGAAGAAGGGAAAGGGTTGTCGGGTGCGTGTAATTCTGATCAATTGCCTGACTTTGCCTGACCCTGGTATTGGGACATGTCAGGTAAGCGGCTCTAGTGTTAGTCCGTTGGCCGTTGTGTTGTGCGAAAGTGTTCACAGTGGAAAGGGGGGGGCAGTAGTTTGGAATGTCCTACATGCGAGGATGGGGGAAAAGGTGTCAAAAGAAGGGGAATACTGCATCTCACCTGTCGGTATCCCACTCCCATTCCCTCAGGACCTCCCATCCAGGTGATGCTCCCTCACTGGTCCACCCCCAGGAACTGGATGCAATAGCGATGGACGTGTCCTGGCCAACTGGATGACAGATCCTCGAAGTTTAGACTGGGTGACACCTTCAGGTTTCTCAGACCAATACCATCTTTAAACCATTACAGGCCCACTAGAGGTGTTGTATACAGACCGAAGAAATGCTGGCACTTCTAATGATAGACCTCCAGTATCGTCTTTCATCTCTGATACCAAGTCATGGTGCTGGGCTTTAACATGAGATAGCTTGGAGTACAGAGTAGAGAGGATCAACATTTTGTATATCCTGGATATTCCCCCTGTCCTTTGCATTCAAGAGGATCACTCTCAAAATGAAATGTGTAAGGGGACAAACCACTTCCCTGTGTAAGATCTTTTTTGGGTAGCCAATGTCTTAACGGGGAAATAGTGATGCCTTCCCTTTTCTTCTAGCCCAAATGGCTCTTTGCATTGGACTAAAGATTTGAACTACCATCGGAGTGCAGTATGTGGCGTACTCGTAACATCACTTTTGCATGTCCGTATATTTGTGTATTTATTTTGTTGCAACTTATATTTTTATTGCGATTTGGATATTCAGCTCAAAAGTCTACAATTGAAACTTGAGTCCCCTCAAAGAAGAGAGAAGAAAAGGAAAAAAAAAGGGGAAATAAAACTATTTAGCTGAGGACTGTCCATATAACACAGATCTGTCAGCCGTAATCTGCTAGAAACCAACGAGCATCATCCACCCCCCAACATGTCTGGCTGCAAAGGGGAAAAGCCTCTGAGCAATCACTATTCCTGGGACAAGTGTTTCAATAGCTGTGGCCTAAAGAACATATGAACCCTCTCCCATATGAAGTCCAAAAAGGAGCGCCCAAGCCAAGTCTGTTCAAATTTTGTCATTCTATCAGATATATGGGCAGATATTTTCTCCATTATAATTACTTCCTATGCTTTAATCCGCCAACATTAGATGTATGCCTCACAGGAGTTTTCCAAATCCTAGCGCAATTAATTCTTGCAGCCATTAGTAGGTGTGTTATAAGCTCTGCCCGGGGACTGATATTGGGCAAGTATCCTCTGGGATATCCCCTGGAACCAGGGTCCACGGGCACATCGGAAGAAGGCTACCAGTTATATCTGTCATTTTCGAGCAAATCTGTCCCAATACGTCTGCAAAACTGTGCAAAAATACCACATGTGAGCCAAATCTCTGACTACACCCATACCAGCATTGATTAGAGTATTCCTGGTAGCCTTTGTGGGGTCATGTGCCAGCAGAAGTATAGTTTCAGTGCCCCTCTTTTATTGCGGTACAACGAGAATTTCTATGAGCCCGGGCCAGATGCTTTACCAGGATTCTTCAGGAATGCCCTCTCCCAACGTAGCATGTATGAAAGCGTTTCAATAAGCAGTAACAAGTGGAAACCTTCTGTGCCGCTAGCCCATCCTGCATCTGAAGTTCAAGCCCAGTTTGGGTGTCATGAACCGTCGCCTGCGTCCATTCTGGACTTCGTGGTCCCTGACACATAAAGGACTGAATGCCGTGACCCTCCCAACATGGCTGCTTGATACGGAACTCAGTTTGCCAGTCTTTGCGCACCACGCTCAACGTTCTACTAAACAGACACGACCCCGCGGATCTGCACGTCTCAACGCTACCGCCTGCTGTAATTGGACGTGTGTTGCCGGAGTTCGCTCGGGGCTTTCTTCCGAATCCTAATTTCCCGGTTCCTTGAATCCTCCTCCCTTCCCTTCCTTTCTTCGAACTTACCTTTGAGCTTTTTCCTGGATTTTCGCCTGCACTCGGGTCACGGCGTTCCGTGCCTCCGAGCTTGGACATTGTTCTTTTCTGGGTCCCGTCCTGGAGTTAGATTGCTATCCTCACGCTGGAACCCGAAGACCAGCAGACGGGTTTATATAAAATCCCGGACCGTGCGAAAGAAATCATCAAAGAAGGTCGGAAGCAAACTGGAAAAACAGGTGAAGGGGAGAGACTTGGGACATTGGGGTCTAATTCACCATACAGTTAGTTTTCCAATGCTGTAGTTGGGAGTAGTGGAAACATTCAGATTCTGAAAGGAAAAACTTCTACTTGCATTCAATAAACGTGAGGGGAGCGTTATCTTTAAATGGATAGCCTTGTCTCGATATCCTCTGTGATGCCCAGGTAGGGAACATCCTACTGTTTAAACCCGGTGGAGGGAGAGAGGGAGAGAGGGAGAGAGGGAGAGAGGGAGAGAAAAAAAAAAAAACACACACTGAGTACCGCATGGTCACCAAAAGATCCCCATTGAGGCATCCCGCTTTTCTAGGAAGGAAGCAAAGGTGTGCCAACCTAAAAGGTGAGCAATCTTGTTCAATCCCTTTCGGGACCCCTTCAAAGACTGCTTCAGATTGACTGACTGACGCCCCCCAACCCTCGAACCCTACCCACTCTGTAACCAGCCTTCTTGCCTGCACAGGCACCGCTAGACTACAGCGCCTATGCTCCATACCACCAACCCGCACCAACACCCACAATCCTTCACAAACCATCAGGCCTACCTTGCACCCAACCATACACCCTTACAAGACCTTTTCTGTCCCGTCCGATCATCATCACCACTAAGCCAGATCACCTCACCTGCACCGAAACACTTGACATAGACAGCCCCCTACTTGCCGACAACCTTGACATGGTTCCTAGTGATGGCCTCGACATCCAAAGCATCGAATGCAAAAGCCTCAAAAATGATTTTCTTTTTTTAACCCCCCCTTTTTTTACCCCTTAAAAGCCATTTTTATTTAAAAAATAAAAAGCCTTTTACCTACAAAAAAAACATTTTTCCGATGCATTTTTTTTCAAGGTTTTTGCAGTCAATGCTTTGTATTCGAGGGAATCACTGGATACCCCTTGACATACTTGCCGTCACTGAAACATGGCTGCACGAGGTAACTGGCCTGTCCCTCTTGCTCGCCCTTCCCGCAAGGTATTCTATCCCCAGACTGTTGGGAGCCAAGGTGGTGGAGTTGCCATCATCTCAAAAACCTCCATCCCTATCAGATCCCCCCCCCCCCTCCCTCGGATACCAGGTTACAAATACCTTGCCAAAATCGAGGCTAACCCACAAAGTACGATCAACATCCTTCTTCTCCATCGCCAACCCAACAACCTCGGCTTCCCAGACGCCGACTTACCCCTCTTCATTGCTCCCTTCCTGGGGCCCAACACTAACTTCATGCTCTTGGGTGACTTCAACCTAGGATATAATGACCCCACAGTCTGAAGTGTACTGCCCTCACTACAGCTCTACATGGGATGAACTTGACTGGATCCTATTCCTCAACACTCCTATCCAAGTCTCATCCATTGTCCCGTTACCCTGGACAGATCATTCCGTGATTCGATGACCATCCTCCCATCACTGCTAGGAACACCTGTAAATTGACCAAGGAATTATTGGAGCCGACCATTCTTGCTACCTTTTTGAATCATGACCTAATGGCCTTGACCCAAAAGCTATTCTCAAGGTCTACAACACCACACTCCACAGCACTCTAGACCTGCATGCCCCCCGCAAAACGACAACACGTTAAAACAAAAAAAAAAAAAACACAGCCATAACTGGTTCACTGAAGAGCTATCATCTCTCTGCGAATTGAAGCGTGCCAAAGAACACATCTGGCAAAGAAATCCTACCCTCTCCAACAAAGACGCCTTCAGTAACACTGCCACCTTCTACAAAACCACGATCATGAACATCAAAGCCAACATCTATAACACCTGAATAAACAAAGCCAGCTCCAACATCCGAGAACTCTTTAAAATCCTTAAAGAGCTCGAAACCCCAGCCCCCTCCCCGCCACCACCGCCACCTTTCCCAAAGACGAAGCCTGGTGCTCCCTTATTCAGTCTACCCTAGCAAACAAAATTCTTAACCTCAGAGATAAAACTGTCACCAAGAAATCTCTGGTCTCATCCTCCAAAGACGTTGGCCACAAGCCCATCGAAATACCCCCGTTTCCATTTCCTCTCCCAGGCAAATACGCTTACCACCATCCAACATGTCAAAGCCTCAACTGCACTGGTGACATCTGCCTCATTAAGTTGTGTGCAGAACCAGTCCCTCCCATCATTACTAAATTTATCAACGCCTCCTCCAACTCCTGCACAGTGCCCATCTCCATAAAGGAAGCTTGGGTCACACCTCTCCTAAAGAAACCTTCTCTCGCCAGTCGGTTTGCAGACCCAGACACAGCACAGAATCAGCCCTCCTCAACCTGAAGATTCAGCTTGACCATATCCGTGACACTGGGGACCTTGTCATCCTCCTCCTCTTGGACCTCTCTGCGGCCTTCGATCTCGTTGATCATAATATCCGCTGCCACCACCTCCATGAATAACTTCAACCTCTCCCCTGAAGCTACCAACTGGATTAAATCCTTCCTGAGCGAGCAAACCTCTAGAGTCTTCGCCGGTATATAAGTGGTTGACCCCATCCCAGTCTCCTACGGGGTACCACAAGGGTCCTGCCTCTCTCCCAAGCTGTACAACCGGTACACCAAGCATATTTGATGATCTGGACAGCCTCAACATCCCATACACAAATTTCGCTGCCAATGTGCAAGTTCTCCTCAAACTCACGGGCAACTAGGAGTTCGACTATGCCAGCATCAATCGTGTCGGCATCATTCAGGCCTGGATGGCTAATCACCATCTCTGCCTGAATGATAAAATGGAACTGCTTATTGTCGGCTCTCTGCACTGCCTCAAAAGCCTCAACCCCGCCTTCTCCTTACTCATCGATGGGAACACCACCCCCATCTCACCCCATGTCAAAACACTAGGGGTCTATCTTGACTCAGAACTCGACATGCACAAACATATCAAAGCCTTGTCTGCAGCACACTCGACAAAACTCATTAACCTATCCAGAAAGTTTACCCCAAACCACTGCCTAATGCTAGCCAGAGCCATTATTGGAGGCAAATTAGATTATTGCAATGCTCTCCTCGCAGGCATCTCAGCTAAAAACATCAATACACTACAATTGATCCAAAACAATGCCCTCTGAGCAGTGTGAGGCCTGAAACGATCAGATCATATCTCCCTAATTAGACGCGAAGCTCACTGACTTCCAATCAAGGCTCGCATTGAGTTCAAGCTGCTATCCATCACGCATCGTGGTCTTCACAACACAGCTCCTCCCTACCTCTCCCATCACATCTCAAAAAAGTACAATCCACGCAACCTGCGCTCCTCCTCTACCATGTCACTATCTACCTTCAGATTCATCAGAAAAGAACAGGAGGATCGAGCTTGACTATAATCGCTCCCACCCCTTTAGAACGCCCTTCCCCCTCCATCCAAGAAGAACCCTCCTACTTGAATTTCTGCAAAAAAGTCAAAACGGCTCTGTTTGCCCAATCCTGCCCTCCATAATGGATCGTCTGCAACCATAACTATACCAAATAACCATGTGTTTGTCATTATGCTGTCCTCCATAACGGATTGTCTGTAACCATAACGATACTGAAAATACCATGTACTTGCCATTATGCTCAGAATATTTCTATCCTCCCTAGCGCTGTGATACTGGGTCCTGGGTGCTATTGATTAATAAAATAAATGGGATGTTGAAGCCTCCCACCCCCCCCCCCCCAAAACCCCTTGAATCTGAGGAGGACCTTACGTTGAATGTGAGGGGACCCGTGTCCCCAGATGAATCTCCTCATTGCCTTTTTGAAGATCTAGAAGTTCACGTTCAGGGACCTGAAGTGGCAGCGCTTGAAATATATAGAGATGTTCGGGAGCAATGTAAATTTGGTTGCACAAATTCGGCTCACCCGCAAGCCCTCCTGTAGGTCCCAACGTTTGAGCAAGTCTTTAACCTCTTTCCATAGAGGGGGAATGTTGGCCTTCATTAGGGACTCATTATCTGTAATAATACTGACCCCCAAGTAGGGAGATCTCTTGGTCAGCCTTGTGAAAGGGGAACCTGGACCCTGAGGAGCCTATAACGTCAGGATGCTCCGTTCTAGTCCGGCTGTTTTACTTCTCGTGATTTATGAGAGAGCCTGAAAATTGAGCCCCCAATTGTGTCGTTAGGTCAGGCAAAGATGGTGGGTTTTCAAGAAAGCATGAGACATCGTAAGCGTAAAACGCCACTTTGTGAGTAGCCCCGTCATACAAAAACCCCTGGGTCTGGGGGTTCAGGCGAATACTCTAAGTTAGTGGCTCCATGTCCAAGGTGAACACTAGGGGAGATAAGGGTAGCCTTGCCTGGTTCCTTTCTCCAGATTGATCAAGGAAGACCACTGGCTATTGACTAACTCTCATAGCAGGGATTTGAAAGTTTGCCATAACATACATAGAGAAATGTAGGCCAAACCCATATGCTGACAACAGCAAACCCAGGTACTCCCGGGACATACTATTGAATGCACAATGTGCATGCAATGAGCAACAGTCCAACTTGAGCCTGGGGTGCCAATGCAATAAGATCAATTACCCTCCTGTTATCATGTGCCCCCTATTCTTAATGAATCCAGTTTGGTCACTATTAACCAGAAGTGGGAGAACCTCGCTCAGTCTGGAAGCTAGGACTTTGATGTACGTTTTGGCATCTGTATTTAGCGAGGCAATGGGGCAATAGGCTGAACAGTCCTCGGGGTCTTTCCCTGGCTTCAAAAGTAGAGATGGCTGATTCTGCCAGGGAAGCTGAAACTTTGCCCATTTCCAAGAAATAATTTAACAATTTAGTAAGATGAGGAATAGGGACATTCACAAAGCTTTTATAAAATGTATTGCAGAAGCCATCAAGGCCGGGTGCTTTTCCTAATGGGAGTGCATGGATTGCTTGTGCAAACTCCTACATCTGTGATTTCAGGAAATCTTGTACTTCAGCAGGGGTTTGGGGGAGGTCTGCTTGGGTAATGAACTGCTGGTTTGGGCCAGATCACCCTTATGTTTAAATGAGACCCTACGAAAATACTCCTTCATAATCTAAAGCTTTGCTAACCACCCGAGACCCATTTACATCCCTCAGGGACCCAGTATAATTAAAGAGCAGCGATCTTCCTCAATTTGGCGGGCAGAAGTTTGTTTGCCTTGTTGCCCTTAGGATAATAGTGTTTTGTGCGCAGGATGGAATGGGCTGCCTTATCGCTAAAAGGGCTTGCTATCCTGAGGTCTCACAGGGACCGGTGGGTACCCTTAAGTGCACGCTCCCTTTCTTTGCCCTCGACTTCCCCCCCTCTAGAAGAGATTGAGCCTTTCTAGCTTTTCCAAGAGCTGCACACTGCGCTATTATGGTTCCCCTGACAACTGCTTTCCCCGCATCCCAAATTGTTCTGAAGTCCATTTGATTTTCTCTGAAATAGTTGGCCAAAGACTCAGAAATGTGGGCTTTCATGACTATATCCCTATGGTGAAAGTCATTCAACCTCCAAGAAGGTCTGGTAGAGGGTAGAGCAACGCCCAAGTCCAGAGTTAGTTTAACCGGGGCTTGGTCGGAGGATAGTGCTTTGGGGTTTATGTTTATCTAGGTTACCTCCGGAATGAGGGTGTTTGCAATGAGAACCATATCCTGCTTTGATAAACCCTTATGTACAGCTGAGTAAAAGGTGTACCACCATTCCTCCAGGTGGAAAAAACACCAAGTTTCAATGCGGTATTGATCCTGCAACAATTTAGTCATTGCTTGGAAGTTTATTGAATCGTTTGCTGTGGGAGGCAGAGATTTATCTATAGTTGGGTCTACAACGCAGTTGAAGTCCACCCTACGGCCCCAGTATAACTACCCCTCAGAAGCCTGCTAACACTCTAGAGAAAATGGCGAGGGCGCCTTTTCCCTTGCTTGGAGCATAGATCAGAGCCAATGTGGCTCTGCGATCATGTAATTGGACTGTAAGTAATACAGATCTACCTTCACCCCTCAACGTATTCAAGATTTTTAGGGGGTGGGGGTTCCTTTCTGGATCATAATGGCAACTCCTTGAGTTTTCTTTTAGACCCAATGTTCGCGAAATAGATCCTGGGATAAATGTTATTACAGAGCCTTGATTCAGCTTTAGCTAATAGGTGGGTTTCTTGAAGGAAAACGAAAGCTACGTCGAGGGAATACAGCCTATGGAGGAGCGCTTTCTGTTTAATTAGAGAATGAATACCCTGAACATTCAGGGTCACTAACAATAAGCCAGGAGATGTCATCATAAATCCTGTCTGGGCGGCTTGGAATCGAAACTACCCCCAGTGCATCAAAGCAATTCAAGCTGAGCTCCTAACTAGAGGTTTGTGCGAGTCTGCTCAAACATAAATGTAAATGTGAAAAACCCCAAAACAGAAAGTGAGAGAATCCTCATGTAAATGATGTTGAACTTCAACAAAACAGGTGCTAATCCCTGGGACGCACCATGCCCCCCCTCTAATTAGCCCCCCATCAGCTGATTCAACTTTTCAGAGTTTATGACCCGTGAACATTGGCAATAGAAGAAATCAACAAATGCAATGCACCCCATAGGCAGGCTTATATTGGATTGCCGAGCTAACCTCAAAAGAGGCTCTTTGTGCGGGTCCTAAGACCTAGAGTCTAGGTTTTTCGAGAGTGTTTCGATTGTCGGACCACCTTCGGTTTCCTAGACTGCTCTCAAGGTGTGGGTCTCTGAGCAGGCGAGGACCCTGTTTCTTCTGCAGCAGGCTGTTCTTCCGCTAAGATCTCCATCAATTCAGACGCTTCTTCCTCCAAACCAATTGCATAGTGCTGATTATGGTACTCAAAGGGGAGTTTACAAGGGAACACCCATCTGTACCACACCTTGTGTGATTGAAGACAGGGTATCACCATGTCAAGCTTGCGCCTGTTCGCCAGGATTCAGGGGGAGAGGTCCTGGAAGAAAATGAATGTTGCTCTGCAGAACTCAATCTGTTCGTTCTTTTTTTGCAGCTGCCATAATTGATTCTTTTTGCTGGAAAGAATTTACTCTCGAGGGCACATTGACCAGAAGGTTACATCGCTTTTGGTAGGAAGAGTAGACCTGCTGCGGTTTGTCCTATCTAAAGCGTGCTCTTTGGATTGAGGGAGGTCAAGAAGGGATTAAAATAAACCGCAAACAGTCTCCCAGATCCTTATCCTGACTGTGGCACAGAACTCCGCACAGGCGGATATTCTTCCTCCGAGACCTGTTCTCAAGGTCCTCCTGTTTGGTCCAAAACATTTTCATCTGTTCTTCAAGACCAACCACCCATTCAGAAGTTCACCGTGGTTGTGGGTGTGTTCGCACACCATGGCCTCATTCGCTCGAGATTCCAACCCTAAAGTGTGAGTGTTCATTTTGGCTACAGACTTTGCTAACTTGTCACTAGAGGCTTTGATTTCCTGTGTAATGTCTTGCTTACCGTCACCAGCATGCTGAGGAGATCCTGCTTGGTGTTTGGAATGCCTATAGGGCCAGCTGCAGGGGAAGGGAATATGGACCTCTGCCCAAACCGCCTGGGAGTGCTTGATCTTACTGTTCGGCATATTTATAAGGCCTTGATGTGGCTTTGGCTGAGGATTTGGACATGCTAGGGTGGATGGAATATATGCCTGCAGTGATGTGTGCCAACAGTACCCTAGGTAAGTCTCGATCACCCTTCCGGAGTACCCAATAATATGATAGGCAAAATATGCAGTAAGGGTGAGCATCGGAAAAAACTGTAGGATCAGGCTATGTGCGACAGGAAGCTGCGTATCTGAAAGCATGTGCAATCGTTCCAAGCCATGGTGCAATGAATTGCCTCAATTCCGGTTTTGGGCCACTCCGGGAACGGGGGCATGAATAAGGAAGAGTGCCTCAAAACCATGTGTGGTGGCTTCCCTGCTGCCTCTTATTGATGGCGAATTATGTTACCGTACTCCTCTCCGTTCTTGATATGCATTTGCTTGCCATGCAGCAGATACTGTGAGGGGGCCTCTACTACCTGCCACACTTCACCTCACCCGCCCCAAGAGGCCAGATGCAGACATTGTTGCCAGCCTGCTATGTCAGCGAGCCGCTCCAAAGCAAGAACACATCACGCCTGCTGTCGGGCAGGGGCCGCTACGGGGGTGGGGGCGGGGGAGTACTCCTAGGTGTTGCAGCACTCTGCGTCTCCTTGCTGGGATTCTCCCGGAGTCATTCCACCCGTCCGTTCAACAGTTCCACTGGTTCCAGATTTTCTGGGGAGCACGATTGTGTGCTTGATGTGGGGGAACATTAAGGCATATTAACATGCCTTGGGGAACAGGCCGCCGACCTACAGAACCTACAGCAGGCACAGCCACATTGCTTGTCGCCAGGACACGCCCCAAATTGGTGTTTTTTTTTTATGAGGAGTTCAATTTGAGGTTCCCCTGAAGAGGGATTGACGTCCCTGGAAAAGAACACTACGTTTATCCCAGAGGACCATTGCAGCTCTCAAAGGTGTAAGTTAGTAAGCTGACATAGGCCAATCTGTTTTTGGAACCCCTAGCATATGCCTTAGCTTGGGAACCGCTTATGTCATCCTAACATTTTCCAGGTCTTGGAGGAGGTCCAGTCGTCCAAGACTCTCAATTGGGTTTCCTGAAAATCAGTACTAAACTCAGGAAAGGATAAGATGCCAGATTCTCTTGGAAGATGCAGTGTCTTCCTAGAGACCCCGGGCTTTGAATCCCCTCACCTCCACATGCATTTAATTTATTCACTTTGAAGAGACCCTAAACCTTTTTGGGGATTGCTATTGGGAGATTCTGGAAAACATACAGCAACCTGCAGAGGATATTCATTTTAACAGGCATCATCCTGTAAACTAATTCTGCAACCAATCACCAAATAATCCAATATGGAAAAGTAGAGACCAGGTTTGTTTCCACACAGCTTTGCAGAAATAGACGCACACTTCATGTCAC
Source organism: Ambystoma mexicanum (assembly GCF_040938575.1). Taxonomy (NCBI): domain Eukaryota; kingdom Metazoa; phylum Chordata; class Amphibia; order Caudata; family Ambystomatidae; genus Ambystoma; species Ambystoma mexicanum. Next base: position 1,233,176,416 of record NC_090929.1, read on the forward strand.
TAATGTCCCATCACTCCTTTGCTAGTATGAAGGATGTCAGTTGCTCTTGTGATTAGATTTGTTTTGATGTGAGGGCATTATGAAAGGTTGACCGGACAAGAGGTTAACTGTATGGTTGCACGGAAAGTATTTATTTTTTCATGTTTAAGACGTCGGTGACGTTACATGTCCTTGGTGACATCACAACCAGTATATTTACACTTGTACACAAAAGTGCGCCTGCAATACACGCAGAACACCGATTTTGAACCCATCAGGGAGCTGGGTTGTAAAATACCCAGGATATGTTGTAAGTATTGATAGATTATGTTCATCAACACCTCCAATGTTTCAGTTGTGGCTATATACCAACATTGCTTGGTTGAACATGGCTACATTATTTATGTTCCCTTGGGGGAAGTTCTAAACGATTTTAAAGACATTGGATATTATTTGGTGGATTTTTACCCATGAGACTATTTGTTCCTGGATTAAGAGTTAAATCAGGTAGGACTATATTTTATACTGGAAACTGCTTACTATAATGGTTTACGTTTTTAGAGGTTGATGGCAACAATGCCCATTTTATTCTAAGCGAACTTTCAGTGAATTTTGGGTGATTGGTCAATTATCAATCAAGCGCTGATGTGGTGGGGATATTTACACCAAAGGTGACATACCTGGATAAAAGGGAAACTTGTCACTTTTCTTGATTTTTGGATACTTTACTTTATCTAAATAACAACCAATTGATTGTAACTCCTGATTTTTTAAAAAAATCTTTTTTTCTTTTCACTCGTTCTGTTTTTCTCCCCCACAATTACTTTCCATATTTGGGTTTTTGGAATTGTATTTACTCAATGTTTTAAAAAAACTGTATTTAGGTTTGGCAGACACCTAGCAAAAACAGGATACAAAACACTGTATCTGTACATTCACAGTATCGACTTGCAGTATGGGCATATCAGATAGTACAGCATCGTAATTTCAGTGTTATCTCCTCCTATTCATCCTAGGAGTTGTTCCTTGGCTAGAAATGTCCAAAATTCACCCCATATGTCTCCAGGCCTCGACGTTGCTGGTTGTATGACTATATACAGTTCTTCGCAGTCATTGACCCATGTCACATATTTGAGCCATTCCCGCTCACTTAGGCGTTCTTGATCTTTTCATTTGACCAAAAGACACCTTTTAGCCAGAATACAACTCCATATCTAGGAACGCTTTTCTGGGAAATTGTCCCATATTCCAAATAGTGCACTTTTTTGGTGATCTTTCTAATTGCTTCTCAACTACTTCAAACAATATAGTATAGATCTGCTCCCTGAAGCGCAAATGTCTGGGACGGCTCCAAAGCATATGCATGTAGCCTGTACAATCACAACCACATCTCGGGCACCGCCCCTCATGATCAGGGTATATTCTCTTAGGCATACATGGGGTATGGTGCAACATATTTAAGATCTTGTATTGAATTCATTTAAACCTCCTATTCATTGACACAGATTTGGTAAAAGTACAATTTCTTCCATAGCCTATCTGATATGTCTAATCCCAGCTCATTTGCCCACTTCTCCTGAATAAAAACCCTTCTGACCGGGGAATTTCCTATTATCAATTTGGATAGGGAGGCCAGAATTTTCCGGCAGCCAAACGAGTTGGATATAAAGACCAGTAGCTATTTTTCTGCTGGTTACCCACGGATAGCATTACGATGCCGCTGCTTGCAATCTATAGAACTGAAGCATTTCTGTAGGTGTGCCCTTATGTCCCTCACCTCAGGTGTCTTACGTCAAGAACTAAGAACTTCCTGTCTGGGAATAAGTCAACCAATGCACAGTATCCCAGCTTCCTCCAGTGTATTCCAGCGTATTATCCCAGGTCGGTACCAAGTTGGGAAAATTCCAAAACGGCAACCATCTATAATAAACTCTTGGAAGCTGTCCATCTCCCAGCTTATCCACCACACTGAATCTGTTGGTTGTCTCCACAACCACTAGTCTGGCTTCAGAGCTGCCAGAGGCACAGACACTGCTCTCCTGAACACCTGTGAAGACCTGCTCTCTAATCTCGATTCCAGCCCTCCTTCCGTTCTCATCCTTGACCTTTCCTCTGCCCTTGATACAGTCAATCATGCAACCCTGATAAATCTGCTGTGATACGCTTGGCATCACTGACCTGGCTCTGGACTGGTTGACCTCCTTCCTCTCGAACCGACCATCTCAGGTTCTTGCCTTAGCTTTTCAACATCTACCTGGCTCCTTTAGCCCATTTGACTTCCACCTTCTCTCTCATCCCTGGCTGCCTGTCTGCTATTCAGGCATGGTGCTCTGCTAACCACCTCTGCCTTAATGCCAGTAAGACAGATCCTTCTCATTGGGACCCCTGCTCCCTCTTCCCCTCCCACACTCTGGCTGCCATCCATGGGCCCCCTCCCCAGTCTGTGAGGCATAAAACCTTGGTGTTCTCTTCGACTCCTCTCCTTCTATCCTGCACCTCCTCCGAGGCATTCTCCCTTTCCACATCTTCACCCAGAAACTCATAGTCTCCAGAGCTCCGGCCCTCTCTAGTCTGGACTACTGTAACAACCTCTTCATTAATCTGCCTAACTCCTCCCTTTGCCCCCTTCAACTAATCCAGAATAGGACTGCAAGACTTATCCTTGGCCTCACACCAGGGGCCGCATCTCTCCAGCCCTAGAATCGCTCCACTGGCTCCTGGTGGCTGCAAGGATCGAGTTTAAAAGCCTCTACTTCGTCCACAAGGCTTTCCGGGGCCTGGCCCCCCTCTATATCCAACTCTCTCTCCCTAAATACCTCTCTGCTAGAGCCCTTTGGTCATCTAGCTCTAACTCTCTGCAGAACAGATGTTTTTCCAAGCAGAGAGTGAGGGTGGGGGGGTTGTCTGTCTATCTCCTCCACAGAGGCCTCCATTTGGAATGGCCTCCCTTCCCCTCTCAGACTTGAGATGCATCTCCTTAGGCTTTGGAAGCTTCTCAAGGCCTTCCTTTTCTCTTCTTCCTTCCTTCACCCCCTCCCCTGCTAATGTCCCGGTCTTCTTCTTGACTGGCTGCCTGGCTCCCCAAGAGTTTTTTAGGACAACAGCCCTAAGAATTCAGTCTATCCTTGCACTTGGTCTCCCCTGATCCTCCTTCCTCAACCTGCACTTGCCCTTCCAGACCCTTAACTCCCACTTAGCTTGTGGACCCTCCTGTCCCCTGGCTCTGTCCACCTGGCCTTCCCAGGCACTTGCTTATTGTCACTGGCCCTTCCGCCTTGACCGGCGCTCCCCCCTGCCCCCCACCTCTACCCCTCCACTTCTCTTACTGCACTAGCATGATCTGAATATCACAAGGCCTAGTAGGATCGTTTTTGTTGCTCCCTGTTCCCCACCCTCTTGTCTTGTGGCGCCTCGAAACACTTGTGTATAGGCACATTATAAATACCCAATAAATTGATCTTTTTTTAAAAAATACAGGCTTTGCACACCTGTTGGCAGAAAAATGACCCTCCATGCGAATAGTGTAGTCTTCACAGGGTCAAATGGGCAATCATTTTGGTGCTGAGTATTCAATATCAATCTTTACATCTCTGAATTCTTTGCTGTCAACTTTTCCAGTTTGACATGCGTTGGGGCCTCCTCAGTCCCGTACCAGTAAGTTGCAAATTGTGCTTGGGCAGCTAGCCAGTATACGGCCATATGTGGGTTTGTGAATCCCCCTTTGTGTTATGGTTGGGCCCGATCTTCCCATTTCTTCTGACAGCCCCATAGTGCCACAAGAACTGGGACATCTTATTGTGTAGACTCTTGCAAATCTGCTTTCCAAGCCATACTGGCACATTGGCAAAGAGATATAGTAGTATGAGTAATAGTATCCTCTTAATCAAAGTTGGGCAACCTGCCAGTGATGTTGCAATGTGTGACCAACGACTCAGTGTTGTAGCCACATTTGTCTCATGCTCCCCAAAGTTGTCAGCCAACCTTTGCCCCTGGATATCACCACCCCTAGATATCGAATTGTCTGGTGCCCATCTCAAAGTGAATGCCCCCTGTGGTCGGGTTGTACTGTTGGTCAAGGGAAAGACCTCGGATTTTGCATAATTCACTGTAAACTCAGAGAACTCACCGAAACTGGTAGTATATTGCATTATATGATCTATGTTGTCTTGACGGTCCCTGACATGCAACTCATCTGCATATAGCTAGATGATCTCAGGTTGGCCAGTAATCCGAATCCCTTGTTTCTTATGACGATCCCTGATCAGGTATGCCATTGGCTCAATCACCAAAGCAAATGATAATGGTGATAGTGAGCAACCCTAGAGTCCTTCTACTAAGCTCAAATGGTTTGGATTTTACTGCATCAAGGCAAACCGCGACCTCCTCATTTACGGAGGAACGCAAACGGATACCATGTTGAACGCCTTTTATGCATCCAGTGCTATCGCTACTGCTTAAGCCTCGGTTGAGACCCGGGCCATGATGTTGAATAGATGCCTGAGATTCAGGGACATGGACCTTCCAGATACAAATGCTGCCTGTTCATAGTGAACCAGCGAAGGACCAGCAATCTATTTGCTATGATTTTTGCCTCCTTGGTTTTTTTTTGTTTTTTGGTTTTTTTTACTGTGGATTGGGTGATATTGGCTGCCGCTGTATCTTGTCACCTTTTACTTTCTGTTCAGTGTAACATTTTAACAGCTATCAGGAAGACTTGATCCGGTCGAAAGACATGTCGGATGTTCTATTGAGTCTTTGGTTTTACTTGATAAAGACACATGAAACAAAATAAGCCATTGTTAATTAGTGATGGAGTTCTTGCCACTGGGCAGGTATTACACATGAGTGCTTTCAATTAGTGGATGTTAGAGCAGGCCTCGAAGACCGGAATCCTGACTGGTTTTCAGGATATCCCTCATTAATATTCATGAGATCCAATTTGCATTCATTAAGAATCATTGCATGCAAATGTATCATGAATTTTAATGATGGGTTTCCTCAAAACCCGACATGGCTCTGTCCCTTGAGGCCTGGTGTTGGACAACCATGACTAGACAACCCTCTTTAGAACTACTCCCATGGTACACGCAACCATGTTTAGCAGATCTTTCAATCCTGCATGATACGGCCTGATCGGGCAACTTGTGACCAAGTGACTGTCGTCCTAGTTCTCATGCGGTGCACCTGCTTTCAATGGTGACAAGAACTGGGAATCTGGGCATACTTGACCCCTGTATCGAGACTGATGTAAGATATAGACAGCCTTACGGGCTTCTGTGTGTATGCTAACCAATCTGCTTTCTCAATATTCACCTCCCTTATCATGGATGAATTTGCTGCATTATCTGCTGTTATGGCTGCAGCTTTGCTCTCTTCATGGCTCATGCAACCATAGCTTATTCGGTAATAAAGTGCTAACGGCATCCACACTGTCAAACCAATAAGCTGCATCCAATCTCCAGGAAGACAGTATCTTAACCTGATAAATCTCACTGGCTAGTCTGACAAGTACTATTCCAAGATCTTTCCTGTTAAATGTATTCCCACCTATTGTATCATGGCAAACAGTATTTTAAAGTAGAATGTTTTGGGCCACTCTGAATGAAGTCCAGACAGAGATTGAGCAATTCAGACAACTCAGTTAATTTTCAATATAGAAGTTTCCTTTAGCCTTGCCAAGAGGTAGGTTTGTCAAGGCATAAATGGAAGTCTCGGGCCTAGTCAGGGAGAATAGTTGACCTGTGTAAACAGAGGCCTTGTATTGCCTTGTACCATATTCGGTGCCCACGATCTCCCACTGGTCCTAAGTGCCCATTGCAAGGGCTCCACCGTTTGGGCAAACAGCAGTTGTGGCATAGGACCCCCTGCTGAATTTCCCTAGAGTAAGTAAAGGGCTCAAATAGTTAGCTATCAGCTCAGACCGATCTGGAACCCTTCTCCGGAGCTGAATATAGACATGACCCCTGCCCCCTACTCCACCCAGTCAAATGCCTTCTCAGAATATAGTGGGATAAGCACTGCTGGAAATGTGTAGCCAACATCAGTCAGACTGACCGCTTTCCTGACATTATGAGCCACCTATTTGTAATAAAAAGCATTGGTCTATGCCAACGAGATTTTGGCGGCACGGTTGCAATCTGTTTGCCGGAATCCAGCTTAGCCCCTGTAGAAGTAGGAGTGTGATGATGGGGTCTATAAGAGGAATACATCACTGGATTTTTATTAGACTTTGGCAAGCCACTTATGATCTCTTCTATTGAATCGGGAGATTGCACTGAACCTTTTTCTTTTTGCTGAGTTTGTAGCTTAATAGACGCACCTACAGAGTTTTAGAGAATATTGGAATAGAACTGTCTGGGCCAAGAGCTTTATTCAGTTTGAGCCCTTTCATTGCTATTAGATTTTTATTCTTTGATTGATTCATCTACCATTGCCCGCATTTCGTCAGACAGCTTGGACAATTGAATTGTATCCAAAAAGGTATGGTTTGCTGTGGCTTCCCCATCTTCTCTCAAGTACGGTGTAGTGTACAATTCCTCAATAAGTTGCAATTTCTCTTTTTCATTGGAGATCAGCCCATGCCCTCATAATTCAGATGCAAGTTTCTATTGGTCCTGATTCTGTTTTTTCAGTCAGACGGCATGCAGCCTGTTGGGCTAATTTCCCATCTGATAATATTTTATAAAAGTTTCCAATTATGCATTTAGTTTGGTTTGTTTCAAGAGATTGCGGTTTCCTCACTGACGATAGGTGCCTGTAATTTTTCATGCAACCTTTGCCATTTACATTGTCGTGTCTGCGGGTGAACTACGTGAGCCTGACTTTGCTTGTACCACTCTGGCCTCTCCTCGGCTCTCCCACCACCCCAGTGAGTTTGTAGAATGGCTGTTGCAATTCCAAATATGAGACAAGGTATTCCCCCTTACCGGTGCCACATACAAGGCAGTTGGATGGGCAGATGAGTTAAACCTGTGCTAGGAGTACTGTTTTGGAGTGTTCGGTGGGCCAAATCTGCTGTATAGAGACCTTGCACAGGCCTTTTCTTTGTTGTGACAGATAAATGGCACACTTTCTTATTCGGGGCTGGTGCAAACGTCAGGGAGACTGCACGTACATGCAAGTACTATACGAATAGAAAAGAGTCTCTTCAAATTACTGAATAAGCATTTAAGCATTCAGTTGATTGCAGAACTGCACTTTATTGCACAGAAATTCAGGAGTAGTTGATCAAATCTCCTCGGACTGACATGTCTGAGAGCTGTGTACCCCAATCTCAAGCATTGGCCATTGCCCTCAGGCCCCAAAGCTCCTGGGATAGCTACTCCCTGCATATCCTCCCAACAGGGGAACGCCACTCATCCTGCACACCCAGTCTCAAGCTCCGCGCAGTGTGGGGAAAGAAATCGGGCTGTGCTCCAGACTGCACATGCAGTCTGCAAACCGACCACTCCCATCAACCCCCCCATTCCCTGTCTGACCCACTGGCACTAGGAAGCTTCTGACTCTGCTCTGTGCGCCATTACAGAATTCGGCCTCTAGCTGCTGCTCACTCTAGGCCCCCAAACAGGGGTAAGCCGCATTGCAAGAGCGAAAATTGCCCCCAAATACACCTTGGAAAATAATGCTAAACTGAAATAAAGTCGTTCCTGCCCTCCTTATGATGCAGGCCAGCGAGCGAACTGTAACTAGAACTTTACTTTCTTAAGTCCCTGCGCGCGTTCACACTAGTCCGACTTCAGAAAGAAGTCTGATCATTTCTTTCTGGAGTCAAGAAAGAAAGGACCGGACTTCTTTCCTGCCAATGTCCCGGTCTGGCTCTGAAAAGAGCCACTGGGGGCAAGGTGCCCCCATGACCCTCCGCTCGGTATGCCACTGTCCCCAAACACTTTACACCCGGGCTCCCAACGGCACAACGTAACCCTTGGCCCTCCTCCTGGAGCGTAGCTCTGTTCCACACCCGCACATGGGCTGTTGCAACGTTTCAAGTTTTCATTCTGCAGCTCTGGAGACCACAAGACTGTTCGCTTCCTTTTGGAGCATACCTCTTGCACCGCGACCATCTTGATCGGTGGCAGCCATGCTGCACAAGAACATTCTCTAAACACTGACTAGTGAATTGTCAAAACGTAAACAAATGTGTGTGGTATTGGTGTAGCAATATGCCATGACAATAAAATATCAGAAAAAATAGTTGACCGAGATCGTACACTCTCTAGTAACAAATAGCTATTGTGGATGTGCAATGTGATGGCTAACTGCAATGTTAAATGCCATGGGGGTGCCTTTTTGGAGACTTTAAGTTACAACGTGAGCCCTTCAATCTGGTTTCTCTTCTCCTTATTGAATGTACCCAGCTTAAATGTAGAAAATTGTTTCCTAATGAATAGTCCAGGGATGCCCTGTAAATGTTCTATAATTTGCTTGTATTCTGTTAGCCTGGGGTGATGCAAAAAAGAAAGCTAGTTGATTCCTTAAATAGGCTAACAACTTTATTTATTTAGTTTATTTGGTAGCTTTTTTTTTAGAATTTCTTAGATACCATAATTAAGCTAAGCAAGCTATTTGTTTTCTTTTGGATCATCATTATATTCTTTGTGAGAAACCCAACTGTATTCTCCCGCCTACTCCCTTGGAATCTTTCATTCAGGTAGCCAGGGAAGAGCCATCGCTTTTGGACCCTGACCCTGGCGGTTGACAAGTAAGGGAGGAGAATACCTAAGGGTGAGACATGGTATTCCTCCATTCCTAATAATACCCCAAACCACTCTCCCTCAGCCTTCATCTCAACCCATCTCCCCCTCCCCATTTCCAACAAACACTGAGCCGAGGAAGATGCAACTAAGATCAATGAGGATTACCCGTAAGAAAAGCATTGGGGAACAAGACAGGGCCTACTACCACAACCTACCACTATGCTGTCCCACTAATAGTCTGGCAAGGTCAGGCACTTTATTCCAACTGTGCACACCTGACTCCACTTGACTCTTCCCTGCACTATAAAAGGTGGAGTTCTGCCAGAAGCAGCGAGCGAGTTGGGGATGCTGTCTGGACCAGAGAAGCTCGGGTGCTGAGAGCAGCACTAGCTGAAACCTGGAGGATAGCGGCATGCCGAGACGCTGGCCCGGAATTTGTGAGGGGCTGCAGCACATGCCTCCAAGGAGCTGGAGTGAGGCAGCCTGTGTCCTGCTGGCGACGTTCAGTGAAGTGCTCGTCCACTTGGGTGTCTGAGGGGCAGGTGGTCAGACCCTGACCTCAACCCCACGTATCCACAGGGAGATACCGGTCAACGCGACGCTGCCCAGTGAGTTTCGTGAAAGTCGGAGAGAAATTCGGGCGCATGCGTTTGACTGGAGCGGAGCGGGAGAAAGGCACAGTTTGCAAAGCGGCACGGCAAGAGAAAGATAGCATAACAAGTACAGAAAGTGTAAGAAAGGACAAAGTGGGAAAACGGAAAGAAGGAAAAGGTGCTAGCGGTGCGGAAATAGTAAAGCAGAGTATAGGCATGTGAAGTGTGCAAGAGACACAAGAAACAAGAGGACAGGTGCAAGTGTACACGATAAAGAAAAAGGGTGCGCAGTGAAACAAAGGAAAGAAAGAGAAGGCGAGAAGGGGTGCAGGAAGAACCTGAAAGGGAAAGTTTGGAAAGAAAACGGTTGGGTGCAAGAGTGCACTCTTTAAAGAGGAATGTGTGCCAGGGGCACCATACAGAGAAACTAAGGCAAAATAAGGTGCAAGTGTGCACAGTGAAGAAAGGGTGTGCAAGTGTGCACCATGAAATAAAGGAGAGAAAGCAAGAAGGGGTGCGGGAACCACCTGAAGGTGAAAGGTTAAAAAGGAAGAGCAAGGAATAAGGAGAGGTGTTAACTGTGAGTAGTCGTGCTTGGGAGGAGCAATGCGGCCAGCGTTCTCAACAGTCTGATCCTACCCCATGGAAGAACTGTACAATGAAAGGTTCATCCTGACTAGGCTTGTTTAGAGATGAAAGGGGCTTAAGCTTTGCGAAGGGAACCCTGAAAGGCCTAGGAATTGTGTAAGAAACAAGAGGTACATCCTGAGACCAGAAGGACTTTGTTTTTTTGATTGTTAAAAGACAGAGGGCTTAGGTTTGTGGAAGGCAACCCTGAGAGGCCTGACCAGTATGGTGCATTCTCTTTTTTCTTTTTTTTTTTTGGAACTGGAAGAGTCTAGGCTTGGGGAAGTGACCCCCAAGAGACCCAAGGATATTGTGAACTTAGTTGATTTGCTGCAGGGGAAGGTTCTTAGGGCTCCCCTTTTGAATTGAACTGTCTTGCACTGGCAGAACTATACCCATTTGTAAAAACATCTGAAAAAAGCTGTGGGTTACATTTCCTTTGAACCACTATTTTTCCTTTTTTATACCTTCTGAATACATTTTTGTAAACCATGAAGGCAAGTATATGTTTAGACACAGACCAATGTATTATTTTGGACTTTTAGACACCGACGGCCCTTAGAAACATCAGTTAAGGGAACCATCCCGTTGGAGTTAGGGCCAATTAGGCATTACACCAACCCAGGAACCCTAGTAAATAAAGGTTTTGAAACTAACATTTTTGAGTCAGTGTCTCTCTTGATACCATGCCTGTCCTCACAGACCAAAATTTAACTTTTTGAACAGCAGTAGTGCAAAAACCCCTGGACAGATTTGGGCCACATAAAAAACTTGGGCGCAAAGCATTGTTGTAATTTTCTTTTCTGATTTGTGGTGAATCTGTCAAGTAGTTTTTTAAATATTCGACAGAGAAGGGGTTGCACCCAAAAACATTTATATTTCTCCCATGGTCATTTGCAGCAGAAAGGTTTTTCAGAAATGAAAACCAGGCATTTGGTTTATTTATTTTTTCTTCAATGAGGGCATCAATGCGAGCGTTAATACCTGGGAAAGCGGAAAAACCAAAGTGTTCAAAATTCTATTTGGAGAAGGAAAAAGGATGAAATGACATCAGACAAGAGTGGGAAAAAGGACACCATGTGAAGTGGTGTAGTTGGTGTGTGTGCTAGGGAGCCAGTTACGGTACAAAATGTTTGGCTCATCAGGGGAATCGTGAAAGATTACTGTTGCAATGCTGCAAGACACATTCAGAAAAGAAAAAGAAACTGCTTCACACAAACCGAAGGAGGATCGGTGCTAATGAGAGAGGCTCAGGGAGGGAAAAGTGATTGAGGGGTGTGAATACATCATGAAGCAAGACCCAGACAACCGACTTTAAGTTCAAAATACATTATTTTATTAAATCAAATGTCAGGATGGTAGAATAGCTGACTTGCCCTATGCTAAGGTGGGATTTCCCTACCTGAATGAAACAAAGCAAAGTCTGAGTCAAAAGTTCCACTGAAGTCTATGTCCAAAACCTATCCTTACCCTCACAACTAAAACTAACCAACATGTAAGGATGTCAAAATCAAAAGAAATATTGTTCAACTCCAAGTTCTGAACAACTTCCACCTTATAGCTTCCTTTGAGCTCCCCTTCCCCAAGTGCAAGAAAGTTCCATCAAACAATCTCAAGATTACCTTTCTCCAGTTGTACAGAACGACATTTCAAAATATTTCAAAATCAATACTCGGAGTTCCCTTCCCCAAGTACTTTATCTTCATTGGAAAAAGTTTTCAACATGTAGGGCTCACTGGTCTAGGCGCAGTTGTCAGACCAAATGGTCCACCCATTACTGGTCACGCAACCAGGATACCCGACTTTGAGCTTCTTGACTTTGATGTGTAGATGATATACAATCCCCTGACTTTTCCTCATCAGCCTCTTGGTTTTGCCATCACGTATCACACATCGTCTCCAGTTTTTGGCCTGGTCACTCTGCATTTGATCATCTTCTTGGAAGCAAGACAGCACGGCACAGGTTCAAATCCGATTCTGCGCTTAGAAACCACGTGCTGGTATTGGGTTTGAATCCCGATCCCGCGCTTAGAAACCACTTGCTGATATTAAGCACGTTATAAATGAACAATAAAATAAATGTTTTTTTTTTAAGGGTTGTTCTACCCGCACCAAACTTCTTATAACACTTGTGCCCTTATTCTCCTGTGGGGCATTCAGGATATTCACTTTAGTTACTTGGTTTTCTTAATTTCAAGGTTTCAATTAGTTCAGAGTTTGTTAAGCATTTATACTGTAAAGTTCCATTCAGTGCGGTATTCAATATTCATTGGGTTGGTTGTATTTTGAATTCTATTCAATTTGGTATTCAACAAACATTAGGTTTGTTTAATTTTAAAGTTTCATTTAGTTCGGTATTCAAGAAGTATTGTTCTGCTTAATTTTTAAAGTTCCATGTAATTCAGTATTTAGTGTTATTTTCACTAAATGATAAAGTTTCATTCATTCGGTATCCAGGATGTTGTAGGTACGCCCTGGTATGCATGCATCCTCTGTGACACCGGCTTGTGGCTTCTATATCTGGCAGTTCCCGGTGCTTCTCTCCAGCGGAGGTCGAGAAACTCTTCCCTATGCACTTCACGGGCCTGCCGTGCGTCTTCCTTCTCATGCCGGCACCCGGAATTATGTTCTCTGCATGTGGACGGCGTCCTCTCCTCGGGTTGTTCTCTCGCAGCTCTGGCTGCAGAGCATTGGTTACGGAGGCTCCCAGACTGATGCAACTTACACAGTCCGAAGCCGGAGGGCCGTGTAAGTCTTCTCGATAGTTTTCCGCAGTCCTGGCTGCTTGTCCGGTCTAACACGGTTGCCTCCTCTGAAGCTTGGCCCCCTGCTGGTTTCCTCCATGCACGCCCCCTTCTTGCTCCCTGTTCTGGTTCACCAGTCCCTCTTTATACACCTGCTGGTATCTTCCTTGTCCCAGTACCTAAGAGGTAAAATTGTGTCTTCATTGCTCTTAGTTTCTTCTTCATCCCAGTACTGTCGGATGTCACACATGGGGAAATGAGGGGAACAGTCTTAGAAAAACCTAAAAAGTTTGGGGGAGGGTTTGGTTGAGGCTCAAAAGGATAAGGGGGATACCATGTTTCTCCTAAGTGTACCCTACTCCCAGTTCCCTCCACCCAGGTGATCTTCCCTCGCTTCTCCACACCCAGGGTCGGGATCCCACTGGCCTTTCCCTGGCCACCTGAGAAGAGGATACAGAGGATCTAGGATTGAGAATACGCTCCTGTTTCTCACAAGTGGGGGTGGGGCAAGAAAAGAGGCTGGGGGCAACTGGCGAGTGCCTGTGAGGCCTGGGAAGAGTTTTCCGTTTTCAAATGTTATTGAGGGAATGCCACGGGAATCGTCTCTGAATGGATTTCTGGGAAATGATTGTGGTAATGGGGTGCGAAAACAATATTTTACACCTGCAAGGGTCACCTCTACGGGGGGAAATGGGTATTTGGGCGGAAGAAATAATGGTTTAACATGTAGAGCGCCCATGGCCAGAGGCCATTGCTAGTGGGCTCTGAAGAAACTAGATTAACAAAACCTTTTGATATTCAGTAGCGTGAAATTTTGCAAATTATGGAAGTGATAATCTTAACTCGGTTTCCTCTCCACCTTCCATTTGGTTCTCATTGGTCTGTGCCCCCCACATGCTTCATTTTAGATTTCCTTCCGGGACAGCCTTGCCTGGGCATCCATTGGTGAAGGGCCAGAGCCAATGGGCAGCTCTCCACTCCGTGTTTGCCTGGGACGCCTGACCCAGACAACCTACAGCGACGGATAAGGTAAGTGAGGTGTGGGCAAGGGAGTACAGTCATTACTATACTCCAGTAAAGCCCCACCACTTACTTGCTAATATCTTATACTTGCATGCATTTAGCCTAACTGGATTAGTCGGGCATATTTTGCATTTAGCCTATTGTGTAAGGTAGTCTTACCCTGCTTTTAGTCCTTTTGTTTAAGGCAGCCATTTCTCAAATTTAGTCTAACTCTGTAAAATAGCCTTAGCCTGCTTTCTGCCCATTTGTGTTAGTCAGCCATATCTTTCATTTAACCTAACTGTGTAAGGTATTATGAATTCATCTAGCACTTGGAGCAGTGCTACGTTTCACAGGTGATCTATCTTCATAGAGGGAACCCAGGAAGTTGACATTGTTTGTAAAGCTAAGCCTTTTCTCCTCTCCCACATAGCACCTTTGCAATTTAGCAGAAGGCACAGACTCCCTTCCACAAACCCTGCACTCTCATATAACGCACACTATTGCACATCACCACTGCCATACGTATGAAGCTACTTTTAACAACCAACTTTAACTGTAGCTTCCCACATAACTAGCTCCTTAAGCACAACCCCCACGACCTTTTAGTCCATACTATACCTCTGCCCCCATGTACACTCCCTTTAGACATGGGTGACTAGCAGGGTCTTGGCCACCCTTGCATAACTACAGAAATGCACACACGCATAATAGCACCTCCCAAATGTGAGGACTCCAGGCCCTTCGAGCACCATAACGTTTCATAGACTTTTTTTGTGTGGTTTTTAAAGCCCTTGCGGTATGAGCTAAGGGGGAGGGCGTTGACGTTTTAGGTCCTTGTATGTATTTAAATGTGATAATGGTGTTTTTTTTAAATGTAAGAGCAGCAACATCATGTGAATTATCTGTTTGTTTGATCCTAACTCTTCCTTACTTTCTTGCTAGTTAAACCCTTCTTGCTGAATTGGTTAAATTGAATATGCAACGGAAGAGGGGACGCGGGTAATGTTATTACAAGGGTCTGCTCGAGCGGTTTTAATTAGGTTTGCCCTGACGTGAAAAGTAGCTCTTCCATCTGGAGAGAACCCATATTGCAATGGCAGTGCACTTTCCCAGATAAGTTGGTACTACGTTTTTCGATTGTGTTTATTTTTATGGAGATGAATAATGTGCCACACAATGATTAACAGGCTATTTTAGTGTTGAAACACTTGTGTACGGGCGAGTTATAAACATCCTATATCAAACGCGTGGTTTGATTGTAGCATAGCGGTTGTCTTTTTATGTTCGTTTTTTAATCTGATTCTCAAGACCTGCGAATGTGGTGCTTTGCAGTCCATGGTGGCAGGTTGGCTTTGGGGAAGGGTGGGGCCTGGGGAGGCAGAGGGGAGGGCCCCAATCCTCGTGCCTGTCGCAGGGGGGGTATTGGGAGCAGCCAGCAGCACTCACCGAACGTGGCTGACACTGACATTTCTCACCAAGCGTTGCGGGGAACCGAGATGCTGGCTTTTCTGTGCTCGGTGCCTATGGTGTCCCATTCTTCTCTAAAATATCCGATGAGGTTCTCACTAAACGCGAGACTCCGCGCTGTGCCCACTGTTAGAAGTACTTTCAGCAGAACTACTCCCTATTCAAGTTTCTTTCACCGGGCCCCCTTCGATGATGGCATTAGTGAAAGAACTCTACTGCTGACCACGCATTCCCTACTCTCACCTGCTATGAAAGCAGACCCCTCCCATAAAGATTCCCTGTTGAAGGACGATGTTCGCCAGCGGCACGTACACATTGCGCAAGACGTTTGATTGCCATCGCCTAGTTTTACGGCCTGCTTGGGGATGGCAGTCGGAAACTGCTGCAATTTGCACAGGCTGCTTCTTTTGTACGTGCGGTCAGCCTGGCAAACCTTTGACTAAGCAGTTACTTTAATTCGCAGCGCGCCTGGTGCTCTAGCAACATTTATAAAAGTAGTTATAGGTCGAGCTGTAAGTAAGCACACATGGTGTGCTAGCGAGCTAGAGGAATGGCTAGGGGCTGGAGAATCCAAGATCTCTGGCTGACCTACAGGATCTCATCTCACAGGGTAGCTAGTGATACAGGTGAAGATCCTCTTGTTTGTTATGGGAGCGAGGGACAATTCAGTTAGAACAAAATACAGGGGAGTACAGGCTAATCCCCCTTTGACACCATATGGTACAGGTAGCAACCAACAGTGGGGCAGAAGTGTTGATCACTCTGTCATTAAACAGGTAAACGTATAAATCTGATGAAACAAAATGTATTCCTAATTCAACAGAACACCACAATTAAAATAACACATGGTTCAGATACTGACGGCATTTCTAGTACGTTCAAATCTATGGTACACAGTAAGGCAAAATACACTGCAAAGTGGTGAGGTTAGTAGTTGAGGTGACTTTGCATGTTGTGTTTCATAAGTACACCAAGAGTCTCCTCTCACAGGGCCAGCTGCCAATTGTTCGGCTCGTCTTGAGGACGTGAGGTTTAATAATGAATGTAGTATGTATGTAATAACTTAAACATTATACATTGCAGCCCAAGTAACGGATTACTTCATTTTCATTAAACATTCTTATATAGTGGAGCACTTTATTTCTACATGTGTCTATAATTCTAAAAACAAGACGTGCGATATGAAGACGCTGTATAATATGTTCTCATTAAAACTTTTTAGGAATATGAAAGCCGACCAGGAAAATCGAAGCCTCCAGCTAATTTTCTGAGACGTAAAAACTTCGAATTTGAACCACTTTCAACCACAGCTCTTATACTGGAGGATCGACCCGCGTAAGCGATCTTATTAATTACTCTTCTGTATGTCTTCAACCCGAACTCTGCACTGTGACTTCATAGCATGCTAAACAATCTTTTCCATTGTCAAGGGCAGAGCGGTATAATGTGATTTACCGTGGTGGTTTGTGCAGAGAAATGTACACTGCAGACTTTACATTTTGACCCTACTTGTATTGGCTGTATGCAGATTTAGATGAAAGCATCTACATTTATTTTCTTTTATATCACTAAGTGATTGCATAGTGATAAGGGTTTAGTCGTTTGTGTAAAGTGTCCACTTTATTTCAAACGTGTGGAAATGAAAGCCAAGTGCTTTTGCTTGATCTACTGCAATTTATTGGCAACTTTGTAATAATCGCAATTCTTTCCACAGTGACAGGAACGTGCCTGCGCAAAGACTTTAAAAAAATTAAATTCCAGAAAAATAGTTTTATTAACCCCTTACACATCCGTATGCCATGAACTCAAGACGCAATAACCGCAGCCCAGCCCCGAGCATTGAACTCGCCCTGGTCAGGCAGATCTAGTCACCCTGCTGTTAAGTAATCCGTTATACCGACGTTACAAACGAATCACAACACGTCCTCCCCCACGACAGCAATGAGCAATCCGTCGGCATTTGCCCACTTACCTCCCCTTCCCCACCAAAGGACCAGCCAGCAGGTCACCATAACTTAGTTCACTATCATTAGTTTCTATTTGTACACTGCTAATGCTGCCTTTCAGTGTAACCTTTCAATTGCACTTCTTTCACACAGTAGTTGCCCACACACCCACCCTTCTCCACTTTAGGAACTGGAGACCTACTCCAATATGAACCATAACTTACACACGTGCACGCACACGCACACACACGGCTCTGTGACTCAGGAGTGCACCGAAACCTACATTTGGGCGAGAGGGCTAACTGGTGATGGGAGGTGCCACTTTCTAAACTGGGTGTGGCAAACGTGGAGGCTCTGCCCCTGGCGCACACGCAATTACACATTCATTCACTTAAACATCCCATTCACCGTATACTCACTCATTTACATGCAGCCTCCATACAGCATACACTCATTCACACACAAAGGGTGTAGGAAATGATGGGGGCGGGGGGAGACAAAGGGGACAAATCCCCCCCCCCCCCCCCCACAATCGGAGGCAGGGGTTTTATTTGTATTTTTCAGTGCAGTGATGAAGCAGCAGTGCAGCGTTGAGTAAAATCGGGGCTGGACTGGACTAGTTGAGCGAGAGTGAACATCCAGGGCAGCCTGGGTGGTTCGCTCAACGCCATCGGTCACACTGGCTGTGGCTGGCTGCGGCTGGCTGCCTAGGTGGTGCTGGTCCACATAATAATTTTCTGCCCGCGTCTGCCCATTTTGGGGAGAGGCACCACCCAGGGAAAGAACTGCATGTGCCCTCTGTGCTCCCCATGCTTGCATCACATGATGCGCAGTGCACTGCAGCGCAGCCCGGGCAACTAGATTTTTTTTTTTTAATCTTTTTTTTTTTTATCTATCAACATGTATCGCCTGTTCTGCAAATTATCTCCAAGCACTGTAGAGTAATATTCAGAGCTGTTTGAAGTATTTTGGGCACCTTATGCAAAATGTCTCTTTGCATACCGGGCCCTGAACTCCAGGCCAAAGTAAAGCCTTGTATTTGAGGAACAGCTTCATATGTACAAGTACAGCCTTGCTCACACTCCTTGGCCAAAAAAAGTAAAACTTTACGTCATATGCAGAATCAGCCTCATATGGTCAGGAATAAAATATTTTGCCCAGAATCGGCTGCATTTTTCAGGTGCTACTCAAATGCCCAGGAATAGACAAATGTACTCCCTGTGGAACCCTACCTCAGGGGATGGAGCGCCACCCTGATTGAAAGTTTGTCTTTAGCGCATGTTTGACAGATTCCGGTGTTTCACTGCTCAGCTGAACTGCGTTGCGGTTGTGTGGGCTATGCATAATAAAGACTTAGATAAGATCACCTTGGCTATTGGGAGCAGTGCAATTGTGAATGAGCCAGAGATATGGCTGTCCAAGGAAGTAATTATCGTAAGTAGCTGTAGCCGGGCTGCGGGCGCTGCCATTTGAATCCAGGTGAGGAGGTGCGACTGTGCGATTGCATCGCTGCTGTTAATACATATGTTTTTGGGCAATATGCTAATTGGGCTATGAGAGCATCAGCATGGCAAGTGAGGGGAGAAAGTGGGGGGTATGCAGTGTTAATAACAAAACATAAATATCGACAAACATTTTCCGTGACACCTGAATAACGAAACAAATGTCGACATTTTTAATAAGTGTATGTGGGGTTAGGGTAAGGGATAAAACGGGTAGGGGGAATTGGAGTGTTTTGTAAGGTGAAGAAATGGGAGTTTGGGAGCCCCCCAATAAAAATTAAAACATTTGACATGTTTTCGTTATTTAGGTGTCACTAAAAATGTATGTCGTTATTTATGGTGTTATTTTAAACGCATGGAACCGAACGGGGATGACATGTCCCTCTACAGGTGAGGATTATGGTACCCACTCTCTCCCTCCATCCTGCTCCATATGCAGTTTTTGCTGTGCATCGCTTTGCCCACTGCCACCTCTCGGAGGATTCCCAGGAATGCCTTCTTCCCTTACCACTTGAGGGGCAGGGGGGGTACCTATTGTAACAGAGAACCTTTGGTAATGTTTGTACTGTTTACTTGTGCAGAGCGTCAGGCAGGCACATGCTAGGCACTACTTTGAAAATAGCACACAATGTAATGGTTAAATCAGGTGATGCACTGATGTATATGGAGTAATGTTTTGCTTGTTCCCATTCTGTTGTTACTCAGTTGTATTATGTTTTGTATAGTTATTAAATAAAGTTGATAATAAATAAATCAGGTGATGCGTTTATCCACTCCTAGCATGCTGCGTCAGCAGCGGTTGCCACCAACTGACCAGAACTAAAAAGGAAAAGAGCACAATTATGTGTTTACACAGCACTTTCAGTAGAGTGCATGGAAATGCCACGAAAACGTACATGACATTGCTCAGCAGCTTGTTCCACGCAATCCGCATGAAATGCCCCACATCGTCAAATATGCCAATCAGTGTGCCATAGATTATCCGCCAGTGCTGCATTAGATCTGCTGAGTGCCACAGAATATTACACACCAATGCCACAACTTATTATACAGGCATAGTATTTACACCCTAAAATCAATGAATGATGCCCGAGATTTAATTGGAAAATGACTGCATAAAAATAAGCACAGGTCACCTCTAACTCTCAAGAGCACCCCTGCCGCGAGAATATTTTCTAGCAGGTACCCCTGAAATGAATGTCTACGTGCAGTATCCACCACCTCATAATCTGCTGAGATGGATGGAAAGCCCAGAAGCATCCATGTATGCATGCGGTGCCCTTACAAAACAACAAATACAGCACATAAGAACACAGTAAAGACAAAAAAGTGATTCTAAATGGAACTTAATGATGTCAACTATGCAGGGGTGGACTGGCCTATGGGGAAGGGTTGTCTGTAGCAAAGCCCACAAGGTGTGCCCTGCCCCCCCCCCAGATTGTATGTGTCACCTACTGCCCTACACACACACACACACACGCACGCACGCACACACGCGCGCACACTACATGCACACATGCATACGTTATGAGATAAAACACAACACCCTTTAACACTGCTACTTTCAGAAAAGGCTTCCCTCATGTCCCTGCCTAACAAACAAAAAGCAAGTGTGCACATCAGCCCCTCCTAAGATGTGAAAGAGCATATAAAGTTATCTTCGTTCACATCCGTGGGGAGGTGGCTGATGTGTGCATTTGATTTTTGTTAGCCAGAGAGGTGAGGGAAGTCTTTCTTGAAATGAGCAACTTTAAAGTGTTGCTGTGTTTGTGCAAAGACATTTATCTGCACGAAGACAGTAACATTTAAAGCTGCATGTTTCAGAAAAGGCTTCTTCCCCTCTCTGACTAACAAAAAATGATTTTGCGTAACCCCATTGAGCTAACCGGGGACTGAAGCCCAATTTAGCTTAATGGCATTGCGCGCCTGCTACAACTCCTATTCATTCACTTTGTTGGCTAGGACCGATGGGAGTCATCTAAACATCAGGTGATCCAAAGGTTCTCGAGACTCCTCAGATCACGCAATGAAATCCGCCTGGAACCAAAACCATACGACATGAAAAAACTAGGGGGCTCCTCTTTCTCCCACCTAGCTACAAAAACCTGGAACAACCTCCCAAAAGAAATGAGAAACACTAAAGACCACCTAACATATAGAAAACTTCTAAAAACCTGGCTCTTCAACACCTCTGAACCGAATTGAAACAACGAAAACATTCAAACAGGAAACACAAAGAACAGACTGATAGAATATATGATGGCTCAGACAACACCCAGGACCGACTAAGAAACTCCTACAAGAACAAGAGAAACGATGCTAGATGGAACAGACCTAGCATGCCCAACAACCTTACCCACTCAGAAAGGACGTAGGGTACAGGCCTAGTTCGCAAATAAATCAATCCGAAAGGACTAGGTTGCAGAAAAGACCAACTGAGTTAAAGGGGCTGGCGACAACCCCATGAGGACAGAAAAATAGCATACTTATCGAACACCACCAACAACCTTACCCACTCAAAAAGGACGTAGGGTACAGGACTAGTTTGCAGGTAAATAAATCCGAAAGGACTAGGTTACAGCAAAGACAAACTGGGATAAAAGGATGGCCGAATACAAAGATGGAAACATGAAAGTAGCTGACTTGGCATAATGACCGAGAGATGAGACGGCCATATCATGCTGAAAACTTAATCACCGAAAGGAAACCACCTGCTCTAAATCACGAGGGAGACGCAATAGGAGTATGCATTTCTCCTAACAAGGCTACTAACCAACCTCACCAGTCCTCCTACACCTCTCACACTCTAAAACAACCACACCTCTTAAAGCCGCAGCAACCTGCACGCACTTCACCACAACACACCACACAGACCCACATACCACACCAATAAAAAACGGTGTTAACTGAACTGAAGCTGCCAACAGTACTTCACAGCTCCCTTGTTCTTATGCAAACTTTGTCCTACTAACATGCCTAAACTACCCCCTTTTGTTTCAGATCCGCCAGGGGACCACCCCGGTGGTGATAGTGCGGGGTACAAATATCCTTGAACATTAACTACAAACCAGGAATTCTTAACTCTTACCCCATTCCCCCACTCCCATACCAGACTTTCACTGCCCATTACACAGCTTAAAACATTTATAGTTTGCTGCAGCAACCCCTTCTTTACCACCTCATCCATGTCCAGACACCTTAACCCCCAGGCATATTTGTATTTTGTATTAAACGGCACTAAACTTCAGATGGTCCAGACTTCTGTTCTTGTGTCTCTCGATAGGTTTAAGAACATTCACTGCAGTATACATATGCAACCTCTTTCCTATTGTTGCACACTTGTGAACCTTCACATCCAGAGTGCAGTCTGGGTTCTTCACTTGTCTGCCTGTGTTTAGGTATTTTTGACATGGAGTATTGATTTTACTTTCGTTGTGCATGTTTAAATGTTAATCGGGCTACACTGTGTTTTTCTTCTGCTTAATATGAACCTCACTCTAGGTTCCAGAACAGAGAGCCACTTGCCGTCTTTTCTGCTAATGTTCAGTTACTGCTCTGCAGTTGCAAACCTTCCCTCTATGCTCCAAAATGCAGTACAGTATTGTCACCCTCTTTCAAATGATTAAGTGTTTGTGATGCACTTGCAGAATGTCACTACAAATTCCAGTGCAATTGATCTGGCATTTCTCATTGGGAGTATGTGCTTGAACACTCACTAGACTAGCCTATATTCCTTTGTCTTAGTCTCGAGCTCTGCATAATGGCAGTGTGATTTGTGGTCCACATTTCTTCCTTGAATATTAGTCTTCAACTGCTCGTAACTATCTGTGAATGCCTCTTGCTGCCTCCCTCCTTCTGTTCTCCATCTCTACATCTATGGACTGCCTCTGTGCTAGCCTCCAGTGGCACCGCCTCCAAATCTTATCAGGACCGTGGTCTGTGACCCTTTTTGCAGGGTTTTTGTTCTCCAAACGTCTATCTTCGTGTTGCGCTTGTTTCTTCTGCACACCTGGAGAAACTGGCCATCTCCCAGCTTACTCTCCATGCTGAATCTGGTGGTAGTCTTCATGACCATCAGTCTGGCTTCAGAGCTGCCAGAAGCACGGAAACTGCTCTCCTGAACATCCCTGAGGACCTGCTCTCAAACCTTGACTCTAACACCCCTTGTGTTCTCATCTTGCTCAACCTCTCTTCTGCCTTTAACACTCTTAACCACACCATCCTGCTCAACCGTCTCTGCGATAACCTGGGTATCACTGGTCAAGCTCTGGCGTGGCTGTCCTCCTTCCTCTCCAATCGACCCTCCCAGGTCCAACTGGGTTCCTTCCTCTGACATCTTTTTCTCTACCTGTGGTGTCCCCAAGGGATCTAACCTCTCCCCCTGTTGTTCAACCAGTATCTGGCACTTCTTGCTCATCGCATTGCCGCTCTCTGTCCCAACTTTCAGTGCTACGCGGACGATACCCAGCTCATTTTCAGGCTACCCTCGGCCGCCTCTTCCACTTCCCTCATCTCTGACTGTCTTTCTGCTATCCAGGAATGGTGTGCCGCCAACGACCTCTGCCTTAATGCCAGTAAGACTGAGATTATACTCATCGGCACACCCACTCCCTCCTTCCCTGCAGCTCTCTGGCCGGCCTCCCTTGGCCCTCTTCCTGCTCCTACTTGCATGGCAAAAAACCTCAGGGTCATCTTCGACTCCACACTCTCCTTCTCTCCTCACATCTCTGACGTCTCTAAGAAGTCACACTACCAGCTACACCTCCTCGGAGGTATACTTCCTTTCCTCTCCTTCCCCCAGAAGCTCACTGTCTCCAGAGCTCTGGTTCTCTCTAGGCTGGACTACTATAACAGCCTCTATCTAAATCTTCCTGCCTCTACTCTCCGCCCTTTGCAACTCATCCAGAACAGGACTGCAAGACTTGTCCTTGGCCTCAAGCCCAGGGACCGTATCTCTCCAGGACTGAAATCACTACACTGGCTCCCAGTGGCTGCAAGGATTAAGTTCAAAACCCTCTGCATTGTCCACAAGGCCTTCTGGGGCCTTGGGCCAAAATACCTGCAACTCTCTCTTCCTTTAATATCTTCCTTCTCGAGCCCTTCGCTCATCCACCTCCAACCACCTCAGGGTCAGCCGCTTCTTCAAGCAACGAGCTGGGGGTAGATCTCTCGCCGCAGCAGGGGCCTCCCTCTGGAACAGCCTTCCTGCCTCCCTGAAACTTGAGGAGAACCATCTCCGGTTCAGGAAGCACCTCAAAACCTTCCTCTTTGCCTCCGCTTTCTCTCCCTCTCTCCCCTGCTAAAATCACTGAACCTGCACTGAATCTGCAACTGGGCCACTCACTGATCTCGTGTCCTGGCCCAGCCACTCTTCTCTGCACTGCCTACCTGCATTATGGGACTGTCTCTGTATCCTATAGCGCCTTCTCCCGGCACTTACCTTGCACTTGCCACCAGCTGGCCCTACTATTTATCTCGTTTTCTATTAACCATGTACCGCACTTACCCTCTCCCCTTCCCCTGCAATTTTCCCAGTCCCCCTATCCTTGCACTTGCGCGATCTGAATGACACCTGGCCTAGTAGGATCGTTGTCCGTCTCCCCATGTCCCCCCCCCTGCCTCGTCGCGCCTTGAAACACTTGTGTATAGGCGCGTTACAAATACCATATCATATATCTTGGAACCACTCAAGGGGGGGGTCTCTTTGCCTTTTTATCAACACGTTTGTCACTCTCCTCGACTTCCATTGGTTTCTACTCGCATGTCTTCTTGCACTGCTCCAGCAGGTTCTCGCACTGTAGCGGCTTGCCCTGCTGGTCTTCTCGGCCGCACTGGGGTTGCACAACCTAGCAGCCAACACTCTTACCCCAGATAACTCCCCTGCTCTCTCGCTATCTCACGCTATCTCACGCTCCCAGGGCCCTATCACCTGTATGCTTGTACTGTTCTTTAGGCTTTCTCCCTGGGCCATGACTTGGCAGCCCTCATTGCAAGTCTGCCATCTCATCCACTCCCACAGGAACCTCTTACTGATGTTGTCCTTCTTTTGTATTCGCCACCAGGCTGTCCGCCGGCAACCAGACTTGGAGAACACAGTATTGGCAGGCCAGGATCATATTCACCAAAACACTGCAACAGCCTAAACCATTAACTAACACAAACTTCAAACTATCCTTCGAGGTGGCTGTGTGGCGACAGACTGACCCAGAGAAACTGGGGGGAGAGATGGACAAGATTCACCATGCACCCATTTATCTGCCTGTTTAATTTGGGACAGCATTGTGTGTTCATTTCTGCTTCTTTTTTTCATGAGTCTGCATTCTGGCCTTCAGAGGGCACATCGTCTTTCTCATGGTTTATAGTCCGTCCAAAGGCTCCTTTCATTAGTTGGCTGAGGTAACTGTGGTGTAGTGTACTTCCAAGTAGACTGCAGAGCTGCACACTGTAACATCGACAATGTTTGAGATCGTAGGCTGACTCTCAGGCATAGTCACTTCGTCGTATGCAGTTTTTGAAAAGGGCTCCGACAGGATTCTTTTTGGCGAGAAGAGGAGGCTGAAGGCGAAGGCATTTTCTGGTAAGAGGTACCACAATAATGTTTTCGGCCTAGAAGTATGTATTCCTAAATTCCGCGGGGCCTCCAAACCTACAAGCGTGGAGTGTTTTTATAGCTGCACTTGTGTGTGCCCAATGGGAAATCAGTATAGTCCTCCAAGAGGTGGAATGCCTCTGTACCAGACTGAGCATATCCCACGGCAAGCTTTGGGCACAGTTAGTGGCCCCGGAATGACGCAGGATCCGGTTTTAGGGTTAGCTCCCATTTGTATAAAGGGGGGCGTTCATTTGAATAAGTATAATGGGTAAGTAATTGCCTACATGCCCGCTGATGTTTTAGTCTTACTCTAGGCTTACATTGCAAACGCATACTTGTTTTGTCTGGCATTAAAGCCGATTGCCCTTGTAGCATGCCACCTAAGAGTTCTCACAGATGCTCAAGTCTCAGGTGTGCGGGATTTTCCACGTTGGGGACTTTCGAATGTTCATGGAGTCTCGGGAGTGACCGACAGTCATTTAGATTATGCCACGATCAAAAGGTTGTGAAAAAGCACAGGGGCTGGGAGCATTTACTAAAGGGGCTCCAGTCTATTAAATCGTTAACATCTCAATCGCATCCTGTTTTTGCCGTGCTGCAAGTGCAACGTACAGCACATCCATGGGGGCGCAGCAGGGTGTGTCTCGGGTTTAATGGGAGGGAGGTGTGCCAGGAAGGTGGTGTACAGGGTCATGGGCGCAAAGATGGGGAGTAACCTTAGTGGGTATTTAAGAGAAGAGGTGGGGGACCGCCCCTATTCGAGGAAGAGTGCGGCTGGGGAATGGTCAGCAATGGGATAGCATCGACGTATTTACTGCGCGGGAGGGACACAAATAGTGCTGTACACTTGTTGTGTTGCTAATTTGAAAGTTCACCAGATTGCTGGTTGTCACATCCAAAATCCATCCCAATTTAAGGAGTTTGAACAAAAGTGGCTCAAAGTAAAAAGTAACCATCATACCCATGGCGAGTTTGACCAATACCTTCCAAATCACAGTAACGGCTGACCTACCACCAGACTCCTCACCTAATGCACAATCCTGCACTACCAATTGGTATGCCAATTTGATTGGGTTTCCTGAATGGTGGTGCTTGCCCTAAATTAAATATTGGCCCTAATATGGTGTGCCACATGCAACCTGTTCGGTACTCACTGTTGTCCCGTAAGCAAAGCACATTGGTAACTCTACAATAATTAACATTTCTCTGTAGATTATATAGCATGGGCTGTAGAACAAAGAGCGCTCTAATTCTGTGGTCCAACCTGGATGAAAGGACTGCATTCACCCGATTGGCCATATGTGCAAAGGTGAATAAATGGAAGAGTCACCCTAGTTGAAACCTGCATGAGTTTACCACATTTATTTATTTTTCATTAACATTTTTCATATACGATAATACATAAAAGCTTTGCGTTTCATTAGTCATTCTAAACCGCCTGGGCTAAAAAAACTACGATCTCCTCACAGAAATAGGAAGCTCAGAAAAAGAACTATAAGAAAACCCAAACAAAACAAAAGCGAGACTAAAAAATTGGGATTGGATTAACACTTTAGAAGGTGCAGCGAAAAACAAACTTACCCTGCACCTCCTGCCGAATTCACAAAAAATCAATGAGACAATCGATTATTTGAAAAAAATTCCGGACAAAAAAACCCTAACTACTTTCCTAAGAATCCGTTTAAACCTCCTGACTACGAATGAAATACTGGCGATCCGAGGCAAAGCAGTCAACAACAACTGTCGCTTCTGGAAAACCGAAGAAACGGTGGAAACCCTAAGACATCTACTCCTAACATGTAAAGGAACAACAAACCGAGAATCCCACATCGGCCACCTATTCCAAGACACGCGGATATTAGAAGAGCAATATTGGTGGGACCGCTTGATGAGTGGCAAGATGACAAAAGGAGTCATCGCAGTAGTCCAATTCTTTGACAGCCTACAACTCGACACACTAACAACAAACTCGCAGGAACAAGAATACAATTCCAAAATTCAGAAAGGAACTTCAAAAAAACAAACGTCAAGGAATAAAACATACTTCAGATTCTCGAGGACAACTCAAATCTTGTAAAAACTGCAACGTTCAGTTAAACCAAGAATAATAAAAAAATGTCATTCTAAACGAGCAGTTTTGAACGTTGTAAATGGTAGACTAAAATGTTGATATTCTAAACCGACATTTTGATGCGAGACTGCATGTATTTAGCATCAACATAAAAAGGAAAACGTTTAAGTTAAGGCCAGGAAAACTAAAAGTAAAAAGTGCTTTTATTTTCTTTAACAATATAAAACATCTGCCCCTACCTTTGGAAATGATTGTGTTTTTCTGCCCTTTTCATTCAAGGGTTTGGGGGGGGGGGGCAAGCCTGCTCAGACCCCTACTTCTGACATATCCATCTTAAAGGTAACCTGTTTACTTTATACAAGGCTTCCTTAAGCTCTGGCCGCATCTTTTGGGACTGGTCGGTGCCTCTAGACAATTCACTACAACACAGCACCTTCTGAGGGTGAATTCTATTCCGAACCAGAAACACCAATTATTCAATGTGTCGACAAAAATGGCGTACAACTATTAAGTGGTACATGAATCTGCACAAACTATTTTGTTACTAACCCTCACTACAATGTGTAATTAAAACATAACATTGTGTTTTGTTGCCCTTACGGGCCCATGTATATCTTTAAAGGCCTTGTGGTTAGTTATAGGCCTGCAATTTTTAGATGGGTGTCTATATGTTAAATTTTGAATTTTGAATTTATTTTGCCAAATTCTGTGACCTAGTTGATTAGGCTAGTATTTGTTAAATCTAGCTTTCAGCTGCAATCGGTGCACCCATTTCCAAATGCGTCTCTGAATAGGGGTAGCTGCTGACTCTCGTCTGTTTGTTTCCTATGCCACATCAGTACAACATAAAGTGTAGGCATCTTCCCAATCATGGAGTCTTGTGGCATTAAGTCACATCAGTACAGGACATGCCATTGGCACTTTTATGCTGTCCTGCAGATGTACAAAGTATGAGATTTTTGTGATGGCTTTGTTTCAGGCATGCTGACTGTTTTTAAGTGACATTCTCTTCATGTATGTCTCGCTAATGGACTGTAGAAGTGTTGAAAGTTACTGTGCTGCCACTGAGACCAAATAGGTCTGTCTTTTATATCGCTTAACTGCTTTTCCCTATTTGCCACCTGCCTATGTTCACTGAAAATGCAACATGCTTACAAAGATGGGCAGCTGCACATGTGGTTTATACCTTACAATATGGTCAATATGCCAGGCATATCATTTAGCATATTGAGGCATTTGAAGCTGCATTTGACAAAACTGCTACCATCTTTTGTCCTTCAATGCTTTGGTTATAGACTCCCTATATAATTTATTTTCTCCAAAAAGGTCAAGTTAAAAAAAAAGTGGATTACTCTTTGAGAAAGACTTGACCTTAGTATCCAAAGTCAGTTCAATTGTAGGCAGCTGTTTCTTCTAACTAAATTGAGAAGAATGAATCCCATACTCTTGTTAAAACAAATGTAGAGATCTAGTGGTGGGGGCTGCTGTTAACTCTAGATTGGATTAATCCAACACCCTGTACAGTGGACTGTCATTTTACCAAGCTGAAACATGCTCAGAATGCTGCAGTTTGTAGTCTGTAAAGCAAGTATGAACATCTTGCCCACAGCCCAAGGCCTCTCGTCACTAGCTCCCCATCTACAAATAGCAGCCTTAAGATTCCATATCTGACATGAATGTGTCCACAACGTGACACCTGCATATCTTGCCTGTAAGGTGACCCAATCTACTTCCAGACATAATCTGCAGGGTGCCAGTCAGTTGCAGATGTTTTGCATTTCTTCAAGCTTTAACAATGGCCTGGAAACCCCCAGATTTATGCAGAGGATCAGGAGCCAGAAAAACTCGCTCAGTAACAGGAATAGACAAAGTGAAAGGCAAAACCGAGCTTTATTGACATCCAAAATAAAGCAGGGACACCATACAAAAAAAAGATTGTCGCTCTCGGAGCTCTTCATACAAAATAACATCTTTAATATCAAAAACATGTCGAAATGACAACCTAGTGTTATGAAACCTAAGAGGCGAGTGGATTGGTTGGGGGAATTGACAATGTAAATGGGTTAAACCTTTAATTGGTTAATGCTTAAATGATGGCTCCTCCTATGACCACCTCTACATTGAGAACAAGACTACATCATTTATATGTTTAACTATTGGTTAATCCAATACGCGGCTTGTCGCCAGGAGTTTTTTAATTAGTTGGCAGTGCACTGACAGCCTTGGGCAAATGTCAGGTCATCAAGTCATGAGCCAAAAGTAGAGGATGAGAGGTCCATGGGCTGCTTGTCTTAATTCAAGAAAAATACCATCCCTCACCTCCATGTCATGAGCCAGGGCGATTGCCTTTTGTAGTTGGCCTTGTACAATATCTCATGTCTGGGAATATACATGAGCAGTGAGGTAGGTGTCCCACCTGTATTCTTCACTAATGAATAAACTGGGCCTCATTACAAGTCCGGTGGTAACCCTGCCGTGCTACTGGTGGGTTGCCGCCGGACTTGCCATGTTTACCGGTGCCTGGCTTGCTGGAAACACTGGGGGATTAGGACCCCGCCGTTCTGGGAAGTCGGGGCGCCGGTAAATGATGATCCCTATTCCCATTTGAGTCCCATGGGAATGGGGACCATTAACGGTGCTGGTGCTTCCGCACCCACCCGCAGAGTCGTACTATGCCGGTCTGGTAACAACGCTGCCAGTAGGCTTACTGGCACCGTTATTACCGGACCGGCATGTTCGTAATGAGGCCCATTGTGTTCTTTAATTATGGGTCATGTGTGAGAGGACCACATTTTGATTTAATTCACCCTGCATTTGTCAGTATTTTAGCTAATATTAATGCAAATGTTATGGGCTCTACCTCTAAGGGACTCTCGAGCTTATTCTTCATGGGGTCTTCTCACTTATAATCACCCTGCACCTGGCTCACAATGGTAGACTGTACTTTTCCCAACTTTAATTTGGGAGTATTACATTTATGTCCTGCATACACTTATCTCGTGTCTTCTCTGTGGCACTCGGACACTGCCTAATTTCTTAGAAACGTTTTGCTCAAGCTCAAACTGCAAGCTACCATCTGAACTCTGCATGGATCTTCATTTTGTTATTTCACCATTTTGAATTCTCATGAAACGTTGAGGCTTTTCATTTACTTGGAAGCGTACTGCAGCTTCCATTTTTAGTAAAGATGGCTGTCCATTACTGTTGCATTTCTGATAGTGAGCTATACTTGCATGTCGTTAATGTTGCATTCAGCTTATATATGGCTTATGTTAACATTCTTCATGTCTTTATGGTTGCACTGTACAAATGCATATTTCACCTAGTTTGTTTTCTTCATGTTGAGTGCATATGTGCTTCATGTCCAATGAATGCATATGCGTGATTCTAGGATCCGTTTTTAGTTATTTTCGCCATGTTCAGCTTGCATCCTATTCATGCCTTGCTGTACCATGCCTGAGATAAGGGTGGTATGGTTGCCTTAAAGAACCTTTACGATATTGAGCCAGGGGAGGTAGGTGCCTTAGTCCTGGATGACGTATTGCTCTCACAACCAAGCTCAAATCTGGAACCCCTGCCTTGATCTGCCAACTTGTTGACCATATTTAGATATTTGCTTAAAAGCCACCAGTTCCTCTTGGCAGTTTCATTGCCTAGTACCCCGACACCTCCTGATGTGTTGATTAACTATATAAACACAGGAAGTTAATCTGGTGTTTTCTTTCACTCATCGTTGGGGGGCAGTGTCTTTTGGAAGCCACCTCAACACAGGCAGAGCAATGTCGGTGCTTGGTACGTTTTCTGTAGCAACTAAGATCCATTCCCTATAAATTCTAAACCATGGCATGTTGTCTGATCAAAGTGCTCTCTTTGTATCCAATCTGGGCTTCTTTCTGGTCCTGCCATGTTTTGACCAAAGCCCATTTCAGCTGCAGGTTGCCATTTGGCATAGAAGGAAGTGTGTTTCATTGAGTGCATAATATACTGAACAGGTCTTCAATGTACTATTTCGGTATTACCCCTCCCCTGTTAGAACTAAGCACTTCTCGGAGAACACATTGTGGATTCTGTTGGCAGGTGTGTGGAAGATGGGGCACGTTTCCCCATGCTTTGACTTGCCTGAAATTGAATCCCTACTAAAAGGATTTGTCAGTCATCTCATAAGTATTCAATTGCAGATGAAACTAGATGTTTCTTTTGCGAAATATAAAGAGCCAATTTACCTCTGTAAACCACTATAACAGTAGAATAATCCATAATGCTCTGCTGGGTGCTAAGGACGTGTTGACATTGCATTGGCCATCTAGCTTTGGTAGCTACAATAGGGGAAAATATGACCTCTTTTGATGAATGAGAAAATGACTGCTATCTAGCACAAGGACCCCTTTTTTTTAAGGATTATAGAAAATCCTTTTACCATAAAGATTAAAAATGTCCCCCAAGAATTGGAGCCTTGAGGTTAGTAAACTGTGGCTGGACAGTTTAAATGTTATTTATGTTTACTTTATTGTGAAGTTACACCGAACACCCTGATATACAGACCTGGCTATCAACCATGAACCCGGAGGCCTTCACACCCGAGCTTCCCTCCTGCGCCAGGTTCCTCTTGTTTCACATCGACAAACACCTCTCCTTCAAGATACACATGCGTCCTACACGCGACTGCATGCCTCAGCAAGGGTCTAGGCAGATATCACCACATTAACATGGCCTTCATAGACCTTCACTGGCTCCCACTGCACGCCCAAATCCCTTTCAAGTCTTGCTGCATTTTCTATAAGGCAGTCCGCCCTCAAGTCACCCAGCTATCTCGCACAGAAACTCGGCATCTCGGGCAGATAGTGCACTACCAGAAGCCAGGGCACATGCAGACTTGAAATGCGCTTCTGCAAGAAGGAAAGGACCAGAAAGCAAGCCTTCTCCGCCTACGCCCCAAGACTATGGAACCCCCTCCCCGTTCGCATCAGGCTCGTCCCCACCCTACAATAATTCAGAAAAGAAAGCAAGACGCACCTTTTCAAGGAGTCTCTCCTCAACACCAAGGCCATCACGTTGCTCCCTGCACCACCTGACTTGCTAGATGCTGTCCACCCTTCTCCTCCCTGCCACCCTGTACAGCTGTGCCGCTCTGTATCCTACCACCCGCTATATATCTGTTCTGTTGTTAACTCTGAAAAGCACTCAGTTATGCATCTGTACTGTTGTATAGCTCTGCAAAACGCTCCGTTGTGTATCTGTATTGTTAAATACCTCTGCTTCTCGAAGCTTGGTCCACACTCGATAAATACCATAATAATGTCAAATTGATGGCAAGCCGGGTGACTACTACACACTCCATGTTAGGTTTCTTCTGCCCATTTGTGTGTACCTCAAGATTGGTTGCTGGCTTCCATTGTGTTTTTTAGTTTTTTTAATTATTTTTTTTAAATAGCGCCACTACTATGAAGGTGCACTAGAAACCTTTTTTACTTATTTTCTGCCATTAGTATACCATATGGCTACAAGGACAGTGCTTTTTAAGTAGACGTTTTGATCCCAGGGTGATTCTGTCAACCTGATGTGTTTCGGAGTAGGGTGGAAGAAGCTGAAATTTAGTTTTGACAATGTCCCGAGTTGTAGCCATTGTTACCCATTAGTAGCAGACTAATATATTTAAGTCTTGTGTTGAGGTGTGAAGATGGACATGGAGACATAGGAAGTATAAGGTCAGTCTTTTCTTATTGTGGTACGTACAACCCTCCATGTAGGCAGATGGAAGTAGGTATTCAATAGGTGTAATAGATATAATCGGTAACAGGCACCCAGGCATGCCTTCACTCAACCTTTCTCTCTGTGACGCTAACCGTTCCTAACGGAACGCTTACCCACAAACAGCCACTGCATTCCAAGCTGTCATACCTGTGACATTACACATACACCAACATGTGTCCACTACATCTTGCCCATTTATGTTTTGTGACCAATGAGGCACAACCAACATTTCTGATTTGCTGAAACCAGCTCATCCTGAGCCCAGAAAAGGCACCGCGGTGCAGACTTTGGCTTTTATTCTGGCCAGTCCGAATTGACTGGCCTTCCAGAACGGCATGCTTGGTGGGCTGGCGTAGGCATGCCACTTAGTCAAATGTGAATAATTGAGAGACCTTGTACATTCATCACATTCCCTCCTGTATTCACCTGGAGACTTCTAAGGGTCCTGGTGTGACAATACTGGCAGTGCCTGTGGTGCTTTATCCTTGCATCACTGCTCTTGGCGTAATCCCTTTTTGGACTCTTCCTTTACTTCTTTCAGTCCCCCTTGCTGGTGTGACTGTCCTTGCTGGACTCTTCCTAGTTGCTGTGCCCCCGTTTACATTCTTGGGGCCCCTGTGCCTTAACATTGGTCTTTGCTGTGCTTGCCTGGAGATCAGAATGGCTACTGGGTAATCTGCCTCTACTCTATCATGGCGACATACTCTTATGTCCCGTCCCCTTTCCTCCACTCTTGTGGTCGTCCCCCAACATGGGGACGGTACCAAAACCTTTGGCAACGAAAAATGTAAGTTTCCCCTTTAAATTTAGTACTGCGCTCAGTGGTGCGGCCTTGGGTGTGAGATTGCCCCGGCCTCTGGCGCCTCACCTCCGTCCCTTTTTCCGCACGGACAGCTTCGGACCTGGCAGCCACTGTGGAGAGGTTTTTAGCTTTCCACTTGCTCCTCCCTTTTGTTTTTTCAATCTTATTTAACTTCTCTTTGGTGCCTCGCCTCCCCCGGCGCATGTCGGCCGCAGGAGGATTCATGAGATGTGCCTCATGAGAGCGCTAGTTCTTGGCCTCGGACGCCCATGCACTCTGCCTTGAGTGTTTGGAGCCCGACCGCCGCTGGGACGCATGTTCGGCTTGCAACGCTCTTGGTCACAGGGCATTGAAGAATCTGTTGTTGTGGGGGAGGGAGATCATCCACACTTCTCCTTGGCCCCACCTTAAAGACTTTGTCTCCAGGACCTCTCGTCACGACATGGTAGGCTCTCCTTCCCTGGGGTTCCAGCGGATCAGGGTTCCTCAGAT
Source organism: Ambystoma mexicanum (assembly GCF_040938575.1). Lineage (NCBI taxonomy): Eukaryota > Metazoa > Chordata > Amphibia > Caudata > Ambystomatidae > Ambystoma > Ambystoma mexicanum. The sequence continues at coordinate 1,233,210,680 of NC_090929.1, forward strand.
TCAGGTTCTGGCAGGCCTGAGGCCTCTAAAGCTACCGGCTCTCAAGTGGAGGGGCTCAGGGGCCCTATCGGGCTGTCCTCGGAAGGGCGATCAAGTTCATACTCTTCTCTGACCGCATGGGGTAAGGGATCGAGCGTCACCTGCCAAAAGACTGTCCATGGCACTATCCAGCACAGCTACCGGCACAGGTGCGGAGGGTGTACAGCCTACCGGAGCTCGCTCCGAGGTAGTCAGTCAAGGTGTTACAACTACCGGCTGAGTGCTCAGTACCTACCAGAGTGATCTGAGGTCGACGCTTCTGCTTCGGGTGCAAGACCCGAACTATATCCTCCCGTGTCTGGGGCCTCTAGTGGCTCAGGGCCTCCATGCCCTCCCGACCAGGGCGTTTGGCAAGGCTTCAAAATGGCAGAGACACGTGGCAGAGCATGCCAGGCCGGTGGCTATCTTGGATTCAGCTCGGGGCCCGCCCGTGCTTTTGCCCATCGAATGGGCTTTGCAAGATGATCCTAGTCCCCTACCCTCTGGAAGCGGCAGCGGATTGTATGGTACAGGCATCTGGTATCGGGGATATATCTACCCATCACAGCCTTATGGCTACGCACCCCAGGTGCCTCGACGCTTTGACCAGGAGAGGAGGCACAGCCCCTCGGAGGGCCGGGCCCCGAGCGACCCAATGGCTTGCAAGGACCGCTTCTTTAAGCGCTTCTTCTTCCTCATGCTTTTCACTCAGATGAAGAAGCTTCTGAAGGATATAGTGAAGGTCAACCCGTTGGTGCCGCCGTTGCCCCGGCCCCTCCTTTGGGTACTCCTGCTGGTTCCGGGCCCTCCCATCGATAAGGTCCTACCGGTTGTTCAGACCCCTCTACCACCACCTGCACTACCAACGCCTTCCCCCTCAATAGCCATTGGACTGGTCTTCGGCGCTGGACTCCGGGGGGTGTGGGGGGGGGGGGGGTCCCGTTGACATTTATGTCTCAGAGCCCGGATTCACCTCGTTCTGTGAAAAAGGAGGGACAATGACGATTATGACAATGATGCCCAGGAACCCTCAGCATCTGGTAAGGCCTTTTTATGTCTGCCTTCAGGGACTGGCTGAGTTCTTGGGAGTTCCCTCTGCCTGAGGAAGGCCCCCCCCCCCCCCCCGGAGTCGGGAGTGCTAGCACAGGTCTTCAATAAGTGCACCACAATCTGGTCTGGCAGGATGTCCTGCATGTGGTGCAAAAGTTCTGGGATAAGCCCAGGACCAAGGCCAGATGAACAAGAAGTTGGACAGCAGGTTCAGGCTGACGGACGGCGAGCCAATCCTCCTGGCCTCCCACCCGCAACTTCATTCTTCAGTAGTGGCTGTGGCCTTCTTGTATTCTAAACCATATTCTTTGTCATCTTCCGCCACAGGAGCCACCTCCCAGTTGTCTTTCCAAGGAGCACAAGGTCCTCAAGCCTTTAGGAAAGCTTTGTTATTCAATCTAAGGACTGCACCTGCGGCAAGCCAACGCAGGTGCCCTCTTGGCTGCGGCCAACCAGAAGCTGTGGCGGGAGCTCGGGGGAATTCTGCCCGACCTCCCTTCGGACAAGCAAGCCTCATTCAAGGCCGGTCTGGTTGATGCCAGGGCCATTGCACTAGACCTCATGGAGTCTTCGGTCTCCCACATCGACACAGCCAGCAGAGGGCTGTGCCTTGGTGTCGAGATGAGAAGGACAGCGTGGATGCACGCCACTAAATTTTCATCTGACGTGCAGGAGCGGATCCTGGATCTGCCCTTCAAGGGTGTGGACCTTTTTTTCATTTGTCAATTGATGACGAATTAACACAGAAGAAAACCTCTACTCAAAGTTTCAGGTCCTTGGCCATCCTGACAAAAGCCAGGACAGAAATCCTTCCCTCAAGCTCAGGGCAGGACAGAGTTCAAACCCTGTGCTTTCTCCAGCTTCAAGGGGTTCCGGGACTGGGGTACACTGAGGCCTGCAGGTCACCCAGCAACAACAGGAGGACGTGGCAGAGGACGTTGCGCTGGTTTTTCAGCTGCTCCCCTCTGCCCCCGCCTCTGGCATCAAGAAGCAGTGATGTCCAGGTCGGGGAACACAGCTTGCATGTGGGGGACCGTTTGCATCTGTTCCAGGACACCTGGGTGCGTCTTTTCAGCAACCCGTGGATCCTATCCATTGTCTCCATGGGCAGTCTTCCTCTTCCTTTTGCCTCTACCATTCTCTCCTCTTTGTCAGATCGAGTCCCCAGCTCTGCTACAGGAGGGCCTTTCGCTCTTGGAGGTGCAGGCAATGAAACTCTTTAAGACACGGACTCTGAGTACTATTACAGGATTTTTGCAGTACCCAACAACAACCAGGCTGGCCTGAGAGTTGTCCTGTACCGGTCATTTCTAAATCTGTCTTTACCGGTGGAACGGTTCAAGATGATTACTCCCGCGCACATAGCCGAGTCTGTGTGCAGGGGACTTGATGTGTTCCTGGACCTCAAGGATGCCAACCTGCATGTACCCATCTACCAACCGCATCAGAAGTTTCTGCGGTTTACGATTAGATCATGCCACTTTCAGTACAAGGTGCTGCCCTTCGGCCTGAACTTGGCTCCTGGTGTCTTCACTAAGTTGATGAACGCAGTAGCGGGCCGTAGCTGCTTGCAGGGCCATTATCTGTACCCTTATTTGGATGACTGGCTGGTGTGGTGGTGGCACCCGAAGGGGTGGCGCACTCCTGCCAGAGATTGGCAGATATCCTTCATCAGCTGGGGTTCTCTCTCAACGAGAGGAAGTCACAGTTGTGCCCATCTCAGGAACTGGTCTTCCTAGGGGTGGGTTGGAACACTACAGTTGAGTGGGTGTTCTCTACGCCGTAAGGCGGTGGGGCACTTTATGTCCAACCCGACCACATCTGCATGGTGGTTCCAGCACATTCTGGGCCTGATGGCCTCCTGCATGCTCACTGTACAGCACGCTCGCCTCAAAATGAGGCGCCTCCAGCTCCACCTGGCTGTCAATTGGGATCTGGAGATGGGGTCTCAGTCGGACAGGATCCCAATACCACTGCTCCTGCTGCCCGATCTTCGCTGGTGGATGGCAATGTTTCAGTGGGTGCCCCCATATACCGACCAGAGCCTACCCTGATGGTTACGACTGACTCCTCACTTTAGGGCTGGGGGGGCGGACAACTCTGGAGGGCTATGCAATTCATGGAGGACGGAAGCCCTCATGCATATCAATCTGCTCGAGCTCAGGGCTGTTCTTGCCCCTCATCAGGGGCAGGTCTGTTCTGGTCAGGACGGACAATTCTACTACATTGTTTTACCTGAACAAGCAGGGTGGAACGCTCTGCATGGAGGCGGTATCGATCTGGGAATGGGCGCTGATGGAGGGGATTTGGATTTCAGCAGTCCACCTCCCGGGGGACAGCAATGCTAAGCGGGACAGCTGAGCCACTTGCGGTTCAACACTTATGAGTGGGAGTTGTGCCCTAACTCTTGCCTATGTTCCAGCGTTGGATTTGTTTGCTTTCCCTCTGAATTGACCCCAGTTTGCTTCATGGGCAGGATGGGGTCGGTGTTTGGGAGATGCCTTCCAGATCTGTAGGCACAGTCAAGGTGTTATGCGTTCCCGCCCACCCCTCTACACCAACGGACCCTCTGCAAGTTCCGGGCTTTGGTGTTTTTATAGCCTCATCCTGATTGCCCCCCCCTCCCACAGGCCTTCGAGACCCTGGTTCTCGGATCTGCTACAGTTGTGCTCCCAGGGTCCTGTCCCTGAGGGCGGTGCCGTGAAGGACCCAGCCAAGCTAGCGCTGGTGGCCTGGTTCCTGACCAGCTGAAGCTTCAACATGCTTCGTTTTCGGATGACAACTGGGACATCATTCAGCAAGCCAGGGGGCCCTCAACTCGGTCACAATACAAGAGTAAATGGACTAGGTTCTGCCATTGGGCTTGTGACAAGGGGTTGGACCCTTCCACCTGTCCTCTAAATGATGTACTGGCTTTTTCAGCACACCTGGCTTGTTCTGGAGTTCAGGTGGATACTTGCTGCACTTATTTTGTGGCCATTGGGGATTAAAAGAATAACCTGGACCATGCGTTTTCTTTGGCCAACCCTGTGGTTCAGGCCCATCTTAATGGGTTGCCTAGGCTGTTTCCGCCATTTCATAGACCGCACCCGGTCTGGGACCTCGATGTGGTTCTGGTGGCTTTGCATCGCAAGCCTTTCGAGCCGTTGGTCTCTGTGGCCATCCGCTTGGTAACACTAAGGTTTTACTGGTGGCTCTCATGCAAGCCCTTCACCACGTTTCAAAACAAGGTCATCTTGTGCACTCCCAAACTTCTTTTCCAAGGTGGTCTCTCCTTTTCATCTGAATTGGGAGATCTGCCTTCCAGTGTTCTTCCGAACCTGCAGTCCAAGGCAGAGAGGGCCCTGCATTCTTTGGGCCTCTAGATGGTCCTCAAGTTTGATCTCTCACGGATGAAATCTTTTAGGAATTCTGAGGCATTGTTTGTGACTTTTGGGGGCCCCTTCCCCGACTCTCAGACTTCTAAGGCAACCATAGCCGGTTTGATGTCCAGGCCATTTCGGAGGCATACACAGCCATGGGCAGACCTGTTCTTGAGGGGATTCATGCCCATGCGGTCAGAGCCAAGGCCATGTCCGTTGGGTTTCAGAGACCTGCTTCTTGGGATGTCATCAGCAAGGCGGGAACTTGGGCCCCTGTCGGCCTTCTGTAGGCTCTACTCACTGGACGCCAGCTCCAGGCGCGATGCTGAGTTTGGTCAGGCGGTTCGGAAGAACATTTTTGCTTCATCCTAGTTATGAGGCAGGTTATCACAGGTCCACCCTATGATGTTCGGTGGAACCGCCCACAAGAATGGAGGAAAGGGGACAGGACGCATGAGTAATTCGAGTTACTCACTGTAGTGACTAGAGTACTCCTAGTCCTTAGTCCCCTTTCCTCCATACATCCCAGGCATCTGTAGAAAAAAATAAATAAAGTAGAAATTACATTTTTTGGGTCGAATCTTTTCAAAATCTTTGTATATTTTTATTTGTAAAAATAGGTGGGGGGTGGTGGTAAGTGGATAAGTTAAGGTAGGTGGAAGTGTGGGGTTGGGGGGCAGTGGGTCCCCCCACATTATTTTTAAAAGATGGGGGGCAAAAACCCAAAAGTTATTTTGGTTTTTGATAAAAAATAATTAGGTCATTTTTTTTATTTAAATTATATTTATTAATTTTATGTACATCAAATTAAATGCATCAACAATAAAAAAATCAAATTCATCACAGCCGATAACTCCAAATACCACCACCCCTCTTCATAACTGGAAATTTATAGGAAACAACAAAGAGACGAAAGTATTACTCATCCAACAATCTACCCCACATTTGATGAAACAAGTTCATCTTTTTATCTCTGCGAAGAACTATCTTCTCAAACTTGGAAACCTGTCATAAATCCTCCACCCACTCTGAATATGTCGGTCACTCATCATAATTGGGTCATTTTTTGTAATGAAGTATTTTATTTTCGGTTATTTCATGGACAACCTACGTCCCACTAGCCTTCCCCCGCTAGTATGCCAATGGCTAATATGTCATAAGCATAGCCAGGTATCAAAGGTCCAATGTGTTCAAAGGGGACTGAGTTGAGGTGCCGGAGGGCATTATGCAAAATGTAAAGGGGAAGCTCAATTGTTCGCTGCCAAAGGTTCTGGTTCTGTCCTCATGTTGGGGGACACCCACAAGGATGTAGGATTGCTGCTTGCATGTTCTTCTCAGTTCTATCCAGGTGTTTTTCCGCTGGCCTAGTCTTTGTCCTTGATGGGTGCGAGTTACACTGCCTGGAGATCCTAACTAACCTGACACCATCAGCCAGCACCATGAGTTCCTCTCCCTGTATCCTTTGACCCTGATCCTGTAGTTAGTCACATCCTTCGGGGTCCCTTGAGTCCTAGAGCAATGGGGTTTTGCAGACCCCCCCCCCCTTCTACCATAGATCTCCATTGGAACAAATGGGCCTTGGACACTTTCTGAAACCAGTTCTCCCTGGCCTGTTGTTTCTTGGGCCTTTGGCTGGACCTCTTCCTTCTTCCCACCCCCCCTACTTCCTCCCCCCCACTCAGACTCTCCATCGGGCTGACTGTCCAACTGAACCTGTGGGTGAAAGTAAGAACTTGCTTAACCTTTCACCACGGTTGATTATGCTACCCTTATCCAGCCTAGAAGTTAATAGGCAGGACTCCAAACTGTGGGCATAGCAGCAGTCATGCCCTTTGCTATGACTGGGCCTGCTGTGTCTCCATTGTCCTCCACCATATATTTACTATGCTCTCAGGCCAGGAGATATCTACATCCAACTGTCTGGAACCATTGCCTTAGACTTTAAACCAACATCCTAGTAGCACTTATGTACATATGCCATGAACGAGTGGGATCATTGCCTTCCTCCACCAGGCATACACTATACTCTGAAGCCAAGAGATATCGCCATTTATCTGGATTGATTGTGCTAGACTCGTAACCCCAGCACCAACGCCAAGACTGTGCTTTATCACTGCTTCCTCCAGATATGCACTACGTTATCGGTCCAGGAGATGTCTATCCTTGCTAATCCTGCTTATCTGGGAAATCCTTTGAGCAGCACTACATACAGAGTGCTTTTTAGCACCTATATTGAAAGACTATGATTTGGGCCAGATCTGGTTGCCATCGTCCAACGTTTGTGTTCAATAAGGGGGTACTTCCCACATTTTTTGTTAACGGGCAGTGGGGGGAGTCACAATGGGGGAAGATGCCTACAAAGCTAGAACAAAAAAATTGTCATGAGCACTACACCCGAGGAGCCAGGACTGGCCCAGCGCTCCCGGAAGCAGACCTTTCTTCCACATCTCCGGACCCTGCAGACCCCTACAGGGGCCCTTTGGACCATGTCCTGGCGCCTTTGGCGCCAGGCTCATAAAGGACTTCAGTCCCGGCGCCATAGGCTCATATTGATAAACTGTGTATTAATGCTTGGGTGGACTTACCTGAGCCAGACCACGCTGCATACTTGCCCAGAACAATCCAGTCTGGCTGAAGTCCCCAGCCATCAGGGCTGGGAGGAACTATTTCCTCTATTCAGGAACTCTTTTCTTACCTGGGTGGGGCCGGTGGAAGAACACACACCTGAAGCACTTCTCTGCTATTTAAACCACGCCCGATGGAATACACGTGCTTCGCGTTATTCTGCATCAGCAGCCGGACGCTCACCGAGTCGGCTCCTGCATCCTGGCTCCTGACACGCCCGCCAGCACCCGGAACACCTGGAAACAGACAAGAAATGAGAAGGCGAGCATTAGAAATTATACTTAACGGAATCCGGCCTCAGCAATCCTACCTCCGACGATCCTGCAAAGGAAAGGTACAAGATTAGCAGCGCTCTCAAACGCTCGCAGCCGCGCCGCCTTGCCTTACCCATCCGTGGCCTCGCCGAACTCCACCGCGGCCACGACGCCGGCAGCATCTCGGCACCTGAAAAAACAGAAAAAGACAGTCATTAGAGGTGCCCGCTCTAAAGTGGCCACATTTCTTCCACTTACCTACGTGCCTCTTCACGCGCGACAGCAGCTGTGTCGCAGGCAGCATCTCGGCACCTGTAAGCAGAAAAAGACAATCATTAGAAGTAAGCAGTCGCTTTTCTTTCACTTACCTTCCTCCACCGCGGCTACGACGCCAGCTACATCCCAGCACCTGCATAGAGGAATACATGGTGAGCACTAACTAAGCACGGAGAACAAATACTCACCAAGAGACTTACCTGCTTTAGGTTTCTGGGCCCCGGCTCCTGTGGAGAAAAGACACTCATACTTACGGCTACCGCCGGAGAGACGAAAGGACACAGTGTCCGCAACTATTTCCCATCCAGTGACGTAACTGGATTCAACGCACCCCTGCACCTGAAGCAGGATGGAGAGCTCATCTTTACAATACCTAAGGTGAGAGCTTGCAGAAACCAAGTTGGGGGTCAAGAAGAGTGAGAAACGGGAGATTGGTGGGAACACATATCCACCCCAGCTGGTAATCAACCCCTTTTCTTCCACCTGCAGAAAACTTACTCTACAAGCCAGGCAATCCAAATTCGGAGGCCCCGTCCAGAGCATCTTCCGGGCCCTGCGCCTCACGATAGAAGAAACGGTAGCAGTCCAGTTCGGGTCAGCGTCTCTGTGGGAATCAGGTGATCGTTACAAAAATACACATGTCTGCTTGCGGGTGCCGGTACCGCCGCCAGGTCAGACCTGGCGGCTGCAAAAGCACCCGTTGTTGCCGGTATGCTAACAACCTTACCGGTACCGTTGTTACTTTCCCGGCAAACTCGGAATGAGGCCCGTTATTTAATAAATATAACTATCTGTCAGACTCTCAAGATTCATATAAAAATTCATAGTTGTGCAAAAAAATTTAAATATTCTCAACAATAGACATATTTACATTTGACATTTCATCAGCAAACTCATAACAAATTATTGTGTTTAGGGATTAGTATCCTTCCAACAGACATGAATGTTCTGGGATCATCTGATGCTTAATCTGACCTGTCTGTGATCTCGGAACTCCTTTCACATGGGGCGCAGTAACACTTGTAATCTGATGCTTTATTTGGCTTGCTCTTTGTTTCTGGCTGTTATGCACTACGCTCACCTATCAGATAAGCGCTTGAGCGCTCTAGCACACCCAGCTCTCGCAAGGGATTTTGATGCAGTCTAATTTCTCAAATTCTAACCATAAATTAGGACTGGAATATCTGACCAATTGCTGTAAATTACCCAGGACCTGAAACTGTGGATCCAATAGCACTTGTGCTGTGACTTTTGTTCCACCTTAAAGAGAATAAGGTCTACAAATCGGGGAATGAAACTGGCGAGGCACGTATCTGCAAGGGACATTGATGTGTTGTGCGTAACTCTGTTAGGCAGACACAGCACAAACGAGGCCTGGCCAGATGCTTGACCTTCGGGTTCACTGAATACCAGCCACCATATCTAGGATGTACTCCTATGTCCATGAATACAGAACTTGATGCAACCACACACTGAGAAGGTGCCACCAACAAGCAATTGCAGATGCAGCAAGACACAGGGATGACCATAGACACTGATGCCGGACTGGGCTCATGAGCACCAGCCATAATTTCTAGGATGTAGTGGTAGGACCGATAGAACTCAACTGGATGCAGCGGTATTCCAATAAGCAATTGCAGACCCAACAAGACACAGCGATGACCATAGCCTAATGGCCCTGAATCCCAAAGGGAGATACTGTCACCTCGACAGGCACTGGAAGGTCATCAGGAACAGGGTCTACCTCCAAAACACACAGACACTCAAACACACCAATATGCCAACTCTCTCCTCTGCACCAACAAACAGTAGAATGCAGCTATACCCTTCAGCTAATTCAGCCTAGATGCACTCATACTTATACACCTACATGATCACTTGAGTCTTTAGAACGCAGCTATATTCCACGAAAATCGGCCTACCTGCACACATAATCCCATTCACAAACTGCGCCACCAGAATGCAGCTACCCAAGTCCAATTGGCCTTGCTGCACACATTCTACTCATCTGCAACAACCACCGCACCATGCCTAGCACTAGAATGCAGCTACACACTATTCAATCCGTCCTGTCTGCACACATAGTGAGTGAACCCAAGCACTTTTTACTACACTACTCTCTCTCCACTGACCTGGACTACAGTCCCTGTGGGCGTTCAACCCACAACGTATAGTATATAGTTAGAAGGTATCAGTGATTTATAGACGTTTTAAGATTATAAATAACTGCAGTGTACACCTTTTTTTATATTGCTAATAAGTGTGTTACTGTAGCAAATTGTAGTTCAATGTTTCTCATTGGTTATGTGTGGTGCACTGGGGCCGCACTAGGGCCAGTACTGTACTTTATCTTATCACTATATCTTGGCCCTTTTGAGTCAGTTTCCTGAATTATTTAACCCCTTTTGGAAATCTTGTAGGGGACGGGTGTTCACTAAATTAGGTTTATGGAATCAATAGGAATCAATATAAGCCCATAACTGTATTTATTATATAATTGTGTTAGTATTTTGCCAAGGCACACATTTGACAGTGCTTTAATCTTACTGTAATACTATGTATTTTTCGCAAACACCAGCAAAATAATGTTGATTTTAAACAGGCCTAAAAAAACTGAAATGTTAAAGTTGAATAAGCCATTTGAGCCAATTCACACATGCCACAACGAAGGCCACCTAGTAACCATCACTGGAAGTTGACCTCCAGTTCAGAGGTGCATCACCATGGCATTGTGGGTATGCAAGTCAGCCCAAGTGCAAGCCTTTTGCCCCAGAAAATTGCCTTTGTCCTACAGGGAGTTTATGCTTTATATACATAGCTTAATCAACACAACACACATTTCCCAAGACTACAGACTACATACATGGTTTCAGCCTTAAAAGGGATAATCTGTGTAGTAAAGTCTGACTGTCTTATGGGTGGAGCACTGAGACATGTTTAGCAAACACCAGCAAAGTTATGGTGGTTTTAAAAATGCTTGAAAAAATCCTTTCACTTGAAATGTGGAAGTGGAATAATCAATTTGTCTGTCTTTGGTAGATTAAGCTTTGTAAGAAATATTGTTGTGTATTTTTAGCCGGTCAAGTGGCACAGCGAGTAGAGCACTCACTTTGACATCCGTGCAGAGCCTAACAACGCAGGTTCGAATCCCGGCGGGGCCAAACTCAGCCTTTCATCCTTCCGAGTCGATAAATGAGCACCACACACCGTGGGTAATAATAAGCAGCGCTCCGATACCTGAGGGTTCGTTGCGCTATATAAATGCGAAATTATGATTATTTTTAAATCTTTTGATTTCTAGGCTCGCGCTGGCATAACATTCTACAATTCCACACCACAATTCTAGGCAAGTAACAGATTATTTAAAAGAATAATGTAACTTCAACCAAGTTGATCTCCAACTTAACCCCATGGAGATCAACACAAAACTATATAGCAAATCCAAAAACGAATTACCTGCTTAAATGAATCCGACTATTGTCGGACCACACATTCGTTTTCATCATTCTGAAATCTTGTACTGTAAATAATACTAAGCATTATAATTATTCCTACAAATTCTTTGATCGCAGAAATATAATTTTACTTCCACATTGACATTGCCACTTCTCGGCTAGTGTATGCATATTTACAAGTAAACATTAAAAAGAAACTTTTCAGAATGGTGTTGTAAACCTTTATTCGGCATAAGCCTTTTAGGTACATCAAACACAATACAGATAAAAACTAATAAAACCCCTTTACAAATGATTGAATAAAAACAGTCAAATTGTTATTCAGTCGCATACAAATATTTATTACAGTTAATAAACTCACAAACCCTCGGTACAATTAACCAAATGTATCTCTAGGCGAGAACACTCAAACATCTTTCTATCTCGTCACTTCATAGTGCTAGCAGATACAAATGTTAGGGATTAAACATGTTCCTTATAGCAATTTACGTCCCACTGTGATGCAATACATTTCAGAATATTGTTTTTTTCCAGTATCCGAAACTAGTATGTCATCAGAAAATGTGTTTTTAGAATGACTTTATAGTACACCCATTATCAACCAACTCCTCTGTGCAGGTGTGATATAGTGAATGCATTGCTATGTGTAGGTCGTTCAAGGTAGACCATGAACAACTTACTTTGGCTCCTGCTGGTTTAAATTCGAAATTATTCTGTGATTTGCTCTGTTTTGAGCCCACATGTATGCGGTCTTCTCAAAATACAGATTCAGCTTTTACTAATCACGCATGTGACTTTCAGTTGGTAACTTTTGTGTGCGTGATGAAATCCCCAGCTTTAAATTCCCATGTGTGTATGTGCTGTTTCAAACTGCTTGCATGTGCAACTTTTCAATCAATATGTTTGCACAGCTTTAGTGCGCGTGTGTTTGTGTGTTACTATCCTTGTGGGCACTTGGGTATGAAAACACGCACATGCTGTGGGGACTTGATTTTGCTGTGGGAACCTAAACCCAAGTCCCCACATGGTAATGCCTTCCAAATGACGTAAAATAACCTAAAAGACACATGTGGCCATTTTTATAACATTTGAAAAAATTGCCTTGTGGGGACGTTTGTTTATTTTGGTGCGTTGATTTTTATTTTCTCAGCTCTGCCCCCCTTCGCTCCCCCCTGTAGGCTGGTGGTAGTATTGCAGTCATCAACACACAGACAGAAATCTAAACACACTTCCTAAATCCAATGCCCTACATGCTTAGGCAGCAGACAGCAGATTCATGGAAACCATTTATAGACAAATTCAATTGTGTTTTTAATGGCCTGAACCCTTTGCTCTTTGCATTTTAAATGTAAAATAATGAAATTAAGCTGTTTTTTTGAAATACTCAACGTAAGTCTTCCCTCATTGCACAACACACTTCCAGATTCAGTTTAAGCATTGGCTACTTTTGTAACAAACCAATCAAAATGTGACTTTCTTTACTTCCTTATTTTTCTATGATTTTGTTGAAGTCCTCGCAGGGGTGGTGTGTGATAATATTGAATTCCATACTGTGAAGACAACATATTGTGTGCACTGATGCCGTCTTGTCTATAGTCTGATATGTGAATTATTTGAATGTTGGCTTGAAATGTTGTCTGCTTACACAACAATTTTCACAGGGTTGATGTTTAATTGATACTTATTTGGTCTCATTACAAGTTCAGCGGTGAGGGGAAAAAGTGGCAGTAATGGAATTGCCGCCACTTTGACCAATCTGCTGATGAGGGTTATTGAAAATCAACGCTAATTCCTCCTGTGGAATTAACCTTGAAGAAATTGGTGCTGGAGGAAGAAGCAATGAAAACTAGTGAAAATTCCCCTGGGGCTAAATCCGCCGGCGGAATTAGCACTGCAAACAAAAATACTAATTCCATTGTATCTTCAGGTTAAAATATCGAACGAAACACTGCCAATAATAACCAAAAACATAGTGCAGTTGCCTCCACCAAAAAGGTGAAGGAAAATGCATTCAGGTGGTGCAGATGAAGCCACAGGTGCACCCAATTGGCCGTCAAAGGGTATGTGAGACCCACAACTTCCCCAACACACTTTCCAACACTATGCAGCCACTATATGCAGTTACCAGCAGTAGGAAACCATAAACTCATAGATTTCCTGCTGTACAATGAGCTGAAGAGGCATGCACATCTGCATCACATAGCACAACCAACATAAATTCATAGGAGATGCTTTGCAAGGAGAGCACCCATTCCCTGGGTCAAGCAATTTCCCTGGGCACTACCTGATGTGCAGCTGATAACAATCTAGCACCTTAAGTGAGAGACGTTAGCTGAGCTACTCTCCCTGATGCAGGCAAATATTCAAAGAATGATCAACACAAGAACAGCCATCCCCCCGTTGCTGAAGCTTTGGTCGGTGCCGTAAGTTTACACCACAGGTACCTTCCAAGACATTATGGGCATGCAGCATGGCATGTCGCAACTCATGGTTTCAATTGTGCTTGCCCATGTGCTGGACTCGCTCATGCAGCATGCAACCCAGCACATCTCCCTGGACAACACCCCAGCACAGGTAAATGCAACAAAGGCACAGTTGTATGTGACATCCCACTTGCCCATCATCAGTGCAGCACTGGTCACAATGGTGTTGCCATAGGCTTTGGAAAAGGTGTACTGTAACAGGAAACAACATTGCCTTAACATACAGGTGACCTATGATGCAGACCTCCATGTGACCCATTTCTATGCCCACTTCCCCACGCTCCACCCATGAAGCTATGGTCTTATGCAACAGTACACCACCAGCATATATGGTGATCCAACAAAGGCAACCAACCTGTATCCTGGGTAAATGCAAACAACATCAAACACTCAGGGTTCACAAGTGCACAGGGTACGACCGCTGAGGGGGTTGGGATTTCACCTATGTGATTGTATTGTAATGTAATGCAAGCCCTTTCACAAGCCTTTGCTAGAAGGACCTGCCCTCTGACCCAACACATAAGAAGCACTACTCCACTGGACAAAGCCCTGCAGAACACCACCTGGGCATTAAAGGAATGGAAAAAACCAAAAAAAGGCTAAACTGCAGGTCCCCCAATGTATAAGAGAACCATACCTAGACAGACAATACAGTTCTCCGGAGTAAGATGACAAACGCAACACCGACAAGCAGAGATGGCACAACAGCCACACCATATGAATACCATTTCCCAAGAGCAGGATTACTATCATAAAGTGCATACGATTATCAGAAAGCATATCGGGGTACATGCGTGAGTGCACAGTAGTGAAAATCCAAAGATAACATGTCTGTTTACAATCCATTTACAGTATATGTCTGTTACCTCTGGTGGAATTGGGGTAATCCCCTAGTGACATTAACCATTTCGCCCCTCATTCCATGAGGCATTGCATGATCCAGGGAGAGCGAGAAATGTCCCAATTGTGCCATTCGTACATAACCTGATACATTAACCATCAAGCCATGACTCCTTGTTTAAAACCAAACTTAAAGCCTACCTCCTCGCCTCTGAGTTACCCTCTTAACCTACCTTTCATCTGTCTGATAGCTAACATTTTTCTCTCGCCTCTGACCTGCCTCTGTCCTTCACTTTCTCTGTCTCCACTCTAGCACTTCGCCCATCATGGTAACATCCCAAGCACAGCTGGCCGTACTGCCTATCTGCACTTAAAAATGTCCTGTTGGTTGTCCTCCATCTTTGTATGTTGTAAAACTGCAGTATTAGACTCTGGCACTGATGGGTCATATCGGTTGGCATAAACCTTTATTATATCACGAAAATGAAAAGAAAAGCCTATCTTACTCTAACCCAAAGAGGGGTTTCCCAGCCCTAACCTAAATAACTGTCACTGTCAGGATGTGGAAAGCAAAAAGTATCAATGTCCAATGTCTGAATCCTAAACTCCCTGTCCCCCACACTCTTAAGTTAAACTAAATTTATTTATTAATGTGATATAGTTTAGTACATACGTACAAACTTTACCCATATTCCACATAAAAAGCGTAAAACAGTAAAAGAAATAAATAGGTGATAATTAGGTATTCATCCTCATAGAATCCTATAATCATATGATATTTCAAAATGTACAAGATTTACAGCTATATAGCCTCCCATACATACCTAAATAAAATACATAAATATCTTTGTTTAACTATGTTTCTTGAACAGGTGTAGATAAGAGAAGGGATAGACAAGCATGCATGTGCATTTCCCATTACATAATTAATACTCCATGGCTCCCTCTGTGGGTTTGTAGTGCACAAGCAAAAGCGTCCCGCCATACCTGGTATAGTGCCATATGTAGTTTTGGGTTAAGGGTATTGATACATTGTACCCAGAATTCTGCTTGTTCTATGAATTCAGGGTTATGCACAAATCTACCAAGGTGTTTGATATAGCTAGCTCTCGTCCCAGTACACGAAGTTAGAACATGTCGAGCAGTTTCAAGTTCATTGGGCAGATCACAGATTCTACAATACCTCTCCGTTTTTGCTAGACCCCTCTCCTGACCCCTGGCCGCCAATATTGGGAGATGGTTAATACGAAGGAGTAGAAGAAAGCGCCTCAATTGATCCGACGGACAGAGGTTTAAATAAGGCTGCGCCTTCATAAAAATGTAGAGAACGTGTGAGACAAAGCTGTAACTTTTCAGTCCTTCAAGGTGAATATAATTACACTGCCAGTCCCATAGCTTGAGACGGTACGCAAAATTGTTGAACAAGCAATTGTTTTCTCGACCCCACTCCGGCTGCCAGCAGGTTTCCTCACTTAGTTTTTCCATCTGGGTTTCAAAGTTTTTCAATTTGCCTGCCTCCATCTCCCTGCTGATACTAATTAGGAGGCCATTTCCAGGGTCGTTCTTAAGACGGATATATAATTCCATTCGTTTTTTCAAAACCATGGCTCTGAGGGAACCAATTCCTAGTTCCAATCTAATCAGGGCCATGGGTATACATTGGGGGAGGCCGAGGATTTTCCTCCAGAAATTACCCTCAACCAGCTGTAGCCATCCCAAGTTCATATTGTAGAGGGGATCAAGCCCATAGGTGACCATCGGGGCCAGACATTGGATATACAGCTGTCGTGCCGCCCATATAGAGAAACCACTCCGGTCTCGCGTGAATTTGTATATGAGTGCTGTAAATTGAGTTGCTTTTGTTCTGCGTAATTGAATACAAGTAAGATAATTTCCCTTGTGATCAAATTCAACACCTAGATATTTATAGCTGGGGGTATAGTTAATTTCAGTCACTCCTATCATCATACGGGGTCTGGCTACATTTCCAGCTGAGAACAATAATAGATTTGTTTTGCTGATGTTGATCTCAAGTTCGTTGGCCTCCGCATAATCCCATAGCTGTTTAGCAGATTTTAGGATCCCATTAAAGGTATGGTCGAGGATCACTAAATCATCTGCATATGCAAGCATGGGACAATGACTAGGGCCAATCTTTGGTGGGCAGTTGTTGATTCCCTGTAAGCATTCTGGCGCATCAGATACGAATAAGTTGTACAGAGTGGGGGCTGTGACACAACCCTGCTTCACTCCTCTGGTCTGGGGGACGGGTTTAGTCACTGCCCCAGCGTTATCTAATCGAACCTGTACCGTATTATTTGTGTGTAGGAGTTCTAAATAATAAAGTAAGGTTTCAGGGCATCCCAATCTACTGAGTTTCTTCCATAGGAGAGAACGATTCACCGAATCAAAAGCAGCCCTAAAATCTATAAAGAGTGCATACAATGGTGGATTAGAATGTGTTAAGGCCTTAATTCTCAATGTATTCATTATGAATAGATTATGTGTGGTCGAGTATCCAGCCCTAAAGCCACATTGAAATGTATCCAAAATGCCCGCGCTCTCAACCCATTTTAGGAGTTCACTAAGTATAAGAGCAGCAAATATCTTGCCAGTGCAATCCAACATGGACAATAGCCTATAGTTTTCAGGTTCGGTTCTATTGCCTTTTTTAAATACAGGTATGAGGATTGCTGTCTGCCAAGATGGTGGTATTTGGCCCTCCCGTAGAATCTTCCCAAAAAGTATTTTAAGTAGGCAGGCCCAGAAAAGGGGATTTCGCTTCAGCACCGCATTGGAGAGTCCATTAGGCCCCGGGGCACGGGACGAATTTAACTCCTCAATTCGGCTTTGAAGCTCTTTAATAGTTACCACAAAAGGGTGAGCTTTAGGTTTCATATACACCGGGTTGTTAGTAATATTACTAATCCCACCATTACGCTTTTCCAGATAAGCGATCCATTCAGTGTTACCTATAGGGTTGACCATATAAGTGGATTTCTGTCCTCTGACTTCACCTAGCATAGACCAGATCTTCCGAGTGTTTCTACTACACAGTGTGCTGACCATGTGCTGCCAATTTGCCAATTTTCTTGACCTTTTGTGTGTTTTTAGCCACCACCGATAATCATTTTTCACTTTCCTCAGCTTAATGGCAGTTTCCATTCTAGTTAGAGGGCCATTTCTAATCCGTCGGATATCACTTCTAAGCTTTCGCTTTCTATCTCTAATGTCCCTATCATAAACAACCTCTTTCACGGAATTTCCCACCATCTTTCTCATTTTACAGGAGCCGTGTTTACCCGAGAAATCACTAATCCATTTCTCAATTTGCACTGGTGACATATGATAGAATTGCTTGATCAAATCGGGGCCCCATTCTTCCATAGCCATAGTGGCCTTTGATATATTTTTATCCGACCAGGAAATACGATTATGAGAGTGGTTGCTCAACAAGTGCCCCAGATTTACTTCCTCCCTTTTGTGGGCCGAAACTCCCATAGTTAGAATCAGGGGGTCATGGTCACTCCATTCACATTCTTTTACCACCATATCACAAACTATCAGGGCCACCTCCCAGCTAGTGAAGATGTAGTCAAGAGTACTTCCCGATCTACTGTTTCTCCAAGTATTCCTACCCGGCCTGTCACTTTGTGTGCGCCCATTAATTATTTCGAGTTCCCAACAGCCAAAAAAACCAAGCCAACCCTCCCCCTCCTTATCCGTAGACGGGAGGTCCCATGAGCTATTCTTGGATAACAGAGGGTTATTACCAGTGCCTCCACCATTGTTGATATGACAATTTAAGTCCCCAGCAACAATAACGAGGAACTTCTCATTGTTTGATCTCCATTCAGCAAAAAGTTCATGCATGGTTTCTTGGATAAGTTCTCTTAGTCTTGCACCTGGGGGATTGTAAATATTGACTATTAGTATTCTTTCACTTAGTCCTTTTATATTGAGTCACTTCAACGGCACATATATAATCACAATTAACCGCTGGTATCTTTTTACTCAGGATCTTGTTAGTCACTCCAATAGATAGACCCCCGTAGGGGCGCCCCCGCTCTCCTTTTTTCGCCAGCGTGTGATATGTCATATACCCGTCGATATCCATGGGAGATGTCCACCAAGTTTCTTGCAATAATATAATAGGGTAGTTGTTGATGAATGCCAGAGAGCCCTTATCCGAGAGAAGATGCTGATGTCCATGGGTGTTCCAGCTCAATAGTAAGCAATCTCATGGTTGCCGAAGCACCATCGGTAACAAATCTGCTATCCATTTCAGAGTACTCTGAATATCAGTTAATTGGACCTTCTCCTTAGGTGGTTGCGGGGGTCTGCCCGTCTTATTCTCAGATGTCCCATAATCCTTGCTGGGCAAGCATGGATCTTCCTTATCTTTATTCGCATCAACTTCCACACCAATCTGCATTAGAGATTTCTTATGTGTTCGAATCAGCTGTGCCGATGCTAGCACACTACAATGAAGAGCAGAAACATTTGGATTGCGCACCTCCAGTGGTTCGACAAACAGGAAGTCTTCCGAGCGTATAACACGCAACTGTGGTATCCTGTGTAGTTTAGCTAGTACTTCCGTCCTTGTCAGCCATACGTCTCTTTTTTTCTGGTGCAGATTTTTGATTATGCAGATTTTACTTGCACCGGTGTCTTCCACTTCCTCCGATTCCTCTCCCCCCACGGATGCACGGACCTCTTCACCATCCGTTTTTTCAATTCGACCTGGTGTCGAGCATTTAGTCGATTCACCGATGATACTGATCGATAATTCAGAGTCCACGACTTCATGGGCCATGCTTTTAGCTTCATGCAATGGGTCTGGAATTATCCAGCCTGATAGAGATTCCATCCCCTTTCTTGCACGTTTCTTTGTCTTCCGACCCCTTCTCTTGCTTTTTTTTGATCGAGCAGCCGTGGGAATGGTAGCCGGTAGGGGGGAGGCGATTTCTACCACTGCGTTCTTTGCAGCATCTCGTTTCTGTTGTCTGCGTTGCTTTTTGGTTAAAGGTACTGCCGTATTAACCTCCTCGGTCTCCTCCGGGTTTGTTATGTCCGGCTGATCCGTAAATATTGGAGCTTCATCCATTGCAGGGGGTATTAATGATGTAGGATCCATGCTCCCAGTCAGATTCGTTGTCCTCAATTGCATGATGGTGTTAGTGTGAATCCTCCCACACAACTGTAATAAAATTTTCAGCGCAAATTGGAGAGATGCCATGGAAGCCTGCAGCTCTGCTATGGCTAAGCCATTGGAGTCTTTCGGCATCCCATTGCACAGCTCGCCCGTGTGGTCCAATTCTTCAGGATCCATGAAGAGACTGGGGGATGCAGACAGTCGTCCCATCGTTGGGTGTACTGATGGGATGGGTGTGGGCTGAATGGAAAGTATACCTGATAGATCAGAGATTGAGTTGCCTGTGCAGTTATCCGTGCATTTAGGACTGGGGATCTCTATGTCCTTTTGTTGCTCCTTATGCGCTGGATTCAGGATCTGCGCTTCCACCACAATTGTGGGTCTTTCAACTGAGGTTACTGGTCTGCCTGAAGTTGCCATTGATTTTTGGATAGATAAGCAAAGCTCCAGTAATGAATTATTGTCGATGTCTTGATAATTGGTAGAGTCTAAAACGTCACTGCCATTATGAGTGGGCGAAAGAGTCTTCTTTTCCGGTGCGGCAATATCCGCCCCCGTATTAACTTTGGGCTTACCCTTCCCAAACATAGCAGGAATAGTACCTTTTTCAGGTATAACACTGTCCCCATTTACTGTTGCCTTATTTGCGATCTTAGGGGGTAGTTTCTCCACTTTTTCATTATTACCTTTCCGTAGGTTGTACCTAGTGTTTCCTGCTTTTGTTTTAGTCATTCTCCTTACGGAGCACACCACCGCACGTCTGACTGGGGGGTATGCCGTAAATTGCAATAGGACTGAGATCGTGCTATGCAGGTTATATATCGGTCACCGATGTGTCGTGGCTCACTGTGACAGATTGAGCGATGATAGGGATCAAAGAGGTAGAATCGCCCTCCGCAGTCTCCCGGCCCAACTGCCGTCTGTGTGGGTGTATCAGGTTCCTTACCGCTCTTCCGGTGCCCCTTATGTAGATCCTGGAGGGGTTTAAGGTTCTCGTCCCCCGCCGTCCACCGCTGTCCACAAGTGACCACAAAGGACCACTTGTCCTCCCACTTCTCCGCGCGCGCTCCGCACTGGAAATGATGTTAAGTAGAGTTGGTAGCTGCTCACTGCTGCAAAGCTCCGCCTCCAAGTAGTGTTCAGGGAAAAAATACTCAGCGCACCACAAAGGACCACTTGTCCTCCCACTTCTCCGCCTAAACTAAATGAAAAGGTCTTCCTGGCCCAGAGAAATGACTCTTCCCTTGGACAAAAAGGCAGCTTGGAGTTTATTAGTTCCTTTAAATTGTGGGGGGTAGTGTCTCCCTTCCCCAACCTTCTGTAGGGTCCTGGTGTAGTTTGGCAACTTCTGGGATGTCTCCTGTCCCCCGGCTTGCAACACAATTCAACCTCTACACTGTGTCTGGGGTCCCGACCCTTGGATTAGCAAGCCTGGTTCTTTTCTCACCATGCACTATGACAAAGAAGTGGAGTTTGGATACGTATCGAAACTGTGGTAGGTCATTGACCCTGGTTGGCAGACCTGGTTTCCTCCTACCAGGCACTGCAACGAAGAAGAGTGGCTTGGATGTTCCTCCAAGCTGTGGTGGGTCCCTGACTCTGATTGACCTGGTATCCTTCCTCAGGTCTCCTAGTTTCAAACACAGACTTGGTTCACTCGCCTGCCAAGCTCTGTGTTCCTTTGTACTGTTCTCATAGTTCTTTTTATGGTCTCTTGGTGTTACATACAGACTTGGTTTACTCACCTGCCAACTGCTGTCATCAGATATATTGCTCACAGTTCTCTTTATGGTTTCTCTTATGTGACAGTCATGGGTCACCTTCCCCCCAAGTACTGCCATGAAGAAGATTATGCCTTCTTATTGGTTGATATGTCATTTTCTCAGAAGGATCGCAGACCCTGTTTCCCTTGTTACCACGTCTTGGTAAACTGTCTCCTGGGATTGTGTAGGGGCTGTCCTCTTTCCCCCACTTTTAATTTGTTATACTTTTTTGCATTTCCTACACCCTCTGGGGCCCCACAACCACAGGCTCAACCATCCAGTTACCCCCAGGGGCTTGGCTGCAGCCCTCTGGTTGGTTGTGGGCTTCCCCATGTTCTTTTCGTTTTGCTGGTGCTCTGGCGTTCCTGCGGGCTTGCCGCAGCAGCTCTGCGGCTCCAGACCTGCTTTGCCGTCTCCCTCTTCGCCAGACCGTGTGCTCCTGTTGGGCTGTATTGCTCCCACTTCTCATAGCCATCCTTTCAGTTTGTTTAACAGTACCGGTAGAGATCACCCCTTCAGTGTCTCTGTGCTTTGATCGGCTTTTGCTGACCTTGGCTGCGAGCCTTGGTCTGTCTCGCAGCTCCTCTCCAGAGCATCTGACAATCGGGGGAGCCTGTCAGTGTTTATGCTCCCAACCAGTAAGCTCTCTGACTGAAGACCGTTCAGATAGTTTCCTTTCAGTGATCTGTGTGGCTCTGTGCCTCTTCCTCGTCAGTTTCTTGCTTAAGATCTTCATTCTATTCATCCATATTCTTCCTTGCCTCCGTCCTTCCTACTTCATCCATACTAGAGAAGTGTATAGGATAGGGGGGTAGGGCTGAGGAGAGTGGGAGTTAAGGAGAGGTTGGCCAAGGTGGATACTGCGTTTTCCCATTATAGTAGTCACCAGTCCCATAGGGATTTTCCCCTCCCATCAGATCCACGCTCTGAATAAGACCCCCAGGGGGACTATTGGGTAGCAGACCCACCTCCTTGGACTCATCGGAGCGGGCTCCACCTATGGAAGCAGTGACGACATCCTGGGATTAATCATAATGTCCACTTGTATTGTCTCCCAGTGACTGTTCCATTTGCTCCCGTTCACAACCTGGTCAGAATGTCCCTCAAACTCATTTCATTGTAAGAAGCTCACTGCTTCCTGTCAAATCTGATTTCTTATCTATTGGATGTTATTTTGTGATCAAAAGAGCATTGTTCGTCCTGTAAATAAATGTTAATAAATAAGTGTTACACTTGCTGATTGTTTCTCACCCAACACCTATCTCCATTGCGTTGCAAGTATTTCCGGCTAGCACCATCTCCTGTCTGTGTCTTGATGGTTGTGGCAAAGTTTTCATGGAACAAGTCAGGATGGAGAGGAGAGGCTAGCAGAGTGGTTAGCAGTGTCAACCCATGGGTGGCTGGTGTGGTATCTAAGAGGTTACTGATCTACACAGGGCATGCATGCTAGTGGTACTGGCAGCAGTGTTGGTTGGGTTGGCAGCAGTTGGTGGCACAGCATTCGCAGCAGTGTCGGTAGTGGTGGCGTCAGGAGCCACAACTGCTCAAATCGATACAGCACGGCAGATGCTGTTTTGCCAGAGGTTGTCCAGCGGGTGACATGACTGTGGGGTGTAGGGGTGGTGGCTGGGGTGCTGGTGGTTGGTGTCTGCACCTTACTGCTTCTAGTCGCATGTCGCGTTAACACTGATGTACTGGGCCTGGCTGCCTCTCCTCAGTGACCTGTGAACCTGTTGGGTGATAAATTATCTTCAGTCACTGATCATGCAGAATGGTACATGGCAAAAGAAGACACTTGCATTTAGGAGGTGCTGACCTAAGGCTTATGGGGGTAAGGTGGGCTCACATGCAGGAGGATGACTAGGCAGCCAATGGCACATATGCCTCTGAGGTGTACACAGCTTGCAGGATGTGAGGGTTGAATTTTGTGTTGGCATGGTACTGTGCCATCATGGACAGTATTTTGTCAGGGCCCGCACACAGCACTTGAGGTTAGGACTATGGTAAGGAGACATGAGGAATTGGCCTGCTGTTTTTTTTGTTTATACTCACTTCTTCACTAAGAAAACCCCCAGATGGTGGTCAGCGAGAAAAGTGCAATGGGGGAACGGAAACGTCTGTTAGAAAGCCAGTTTGCACTAATGAACGTAGAAACGACACGCTGCTCTCACCTAATTCCCAGCATATGTAAAATGAATCCAGAAGGTGCTAGAAAGAACATTATTTAAACAGAAGCAGTACTCGCAGGAGAGTAAAAGCGGTTCCCAAGCCATTGGTGCCTATTTATTTGGGAAAGGCAGCTAAGACTTGATAACAAAAGCCCTTTTAAGTGGGAGTTTTTTGGAGAACCCAACCAACTGTGGGGGGAGCTTTATTAAGAGTTGGTGTCAATAAGCATTGCCCAAGAGAAGCTGGAAATAAGACAAACTCAATGTAGCCAATATTACAAACAGCAGAAGGGGTCTAATGCAAGGGATGTAAACTGTGAAACTAAGTGCCCATATTGTATACAGCATCTGGTACAGGTTGTGAGAGCCACAGTTTGTGAAAACCAGGGGAGAGGTAAAAGGAGATCCTATCCTTGTCAGTCTTTGGCTATTTGTGAAGGAAAGGCTACCCTCCTTGGGGCAAATATCGAGAAGGAAAGGAACATCATTTACAGAAAAGAGTTGAGGAGCTTACATGTGAACCTTGTCTTCCCTAAAAAGGTGTTAAGAGTCCTAAAGTTGTCAGTTGACATTAAAATATCCAACGCACTCTACGGGGTATGCTATTTACGAAAGTCAAGGAAGAAAGGGCATGTGCGGACCCAGTGTCAACTACAGTGCGAGCGTGGATGCAGATCCTAAAGAGTCCAATGCGACACGCCCTACTGGCCGCACACCCCGATTTCGAACCGACCCTACATCGCGCCATACAGAACCGCTGGGATCCGGAACATGGAGCCAGACTGGGAGACCTTTTCCCTGAGGGACAATTTATCACTATGCCAGAGCTACAGGAGAGAACAGGTAAAGGCCTGATCCCAACATTACAGTATCATTGGCTGAGAGCGGCATGCAAAGCAATCTGGCCATTGTTTCTGACGGAACCCCCGGTGAACAAGTTCCTTGCAGACATTCTTACAACGGAAGGGTTCAGAAGCAGCGTCTCCGAATTATACAAAAAGGTACAAGCGCATACCCCCTCAGCCAACGCAATGCGAACCAAGTGGGAGGAAGACCTTAACATTCATGTCAGTGAACAACAATGGACGCATTACTGTAGATATACCAAAGCCACTTCCATCAATACTAACTTCCGCCTAATTCAATACAAAATCCTGAATCAACTGCACATCACCCCAAGAAAATGGCCAAATTCGACCCCACCAAACAACCAGGGTGCCCCAAATGCAGGGCAATTGAAGCGGACGCAATGCACATGTATTGGAACTGCCCTCCGATTCACCAGTTCTGGATAGATGTGGCAGAGAAGATGAGCAATGTATTGAAGATCCACATACCGGCAGCCTCACAAAAATACTTATTTGGAGACATTGGAAAGGCTTCAACTAAGACACGCAGACTGTTCGCAGTGGCAGGAGCGGTAGCCAAGAGACAAATACTCCTGAAATGGAAGTCTACCTCCTCCCCCACGCTCCAAACATGGTTTAGAGGGCTGGCCATCACGCAAGAAAGTGAGGAGATGTATGTGCAAGGAGTACAGCCCCACTCCAAACCCAAGGACCTGTGGGCCCCCACTGAGATCATATTTACAAGCCCAGGCATCAAGATCTGACGAAGAAGACAACTAGAAAGACTTTATTAGTAAAGAACTGTGATATTTTTCTATTAACAAAATCGTTTAAGTCAGTAATGTTTATCCAAATGTATGACTATATTGTGTCTGTTTACTGCCTAAATGCCATGTCAGAATTAAATAAAGGTTTTTTAAAAATAAAATGTATCCAAAGCACTGTTGTTGTGTAAAGCTGTTCAGGCATGGGAGTATAACCGAATAGAAACCCTTAGTGAAAGTTGGAGAATGGCTACAAGGTGGTCCTAACAGGGACATAGTTTGTTTTGGTAGTCTTGGAAAAAAAAAACAAGAAAGGCTGTTGTGGAGAAGTTATATTTTCTGGAGGAGTTGAAGTGGCAAATCATCCTGACCAATATAAACATTGTGGCTTTTGAGAAACTGAAAACTTGTTCTGAGAAGAAGAATCTTATAATTTGTGTTCAAACTTTCTGTTTACAAGTTGAACTTCCACATGACTATTTTGGAATTTGATGACTGGCTCCTGAACTGGGCTTCTATGGTGTTTGTACATGATTTGTCTGTCCTCTTTGTGCGCACTGAGGCCTATGGCATTGATGCACGATACAAGTAATTAAATAATAATAATCTACATTGAACACAAAGTGAGAAGTGGTATCTTTTTAAGGGCCAATCCGTCTGAAATTGAATGCATTTTGGTGCCACTTCAATTCAGAACAGCTTGTGTACAAATAGATGTGTTTAAAGTATAGGTAGTCAGGAGGCCGTTCTAGTGTACAGGACTAAATCCGACAATAATGAAGACACTGTCTTTGTCGGCACATTTAACCCTTTGTCAAATAAAAGAAGCCAAATCAACAGAAATTGGCATATTTTAGAAGGTGGGGATAAACCTTTAACACACTCCTGCTGTGCTTTCAAGAGGTAAAAACTTGAAGGATTTACTCTCTTGCAATGACATCTATGAGCCTGAAAACAGAGAGTTGGGGCCTACCAAGACCCACAGGACATACCCCTTGTGGTTCCTGTAGCTGTGTGCACAGACTAGCAGGACATGTGAGGTTGATACTGCCTTAAGAGGAAATTAACAAAAAATTACTGAAAGACTGCAACACAGACATATTTCGTCTATGCTATATGGTACCCATGTCATAAAATGTAAATTGGCAAGACAGAACGGAAGGTTAAAGTAAGAATAACTGAACACAAACATTGTATTAGGAACCAAATACTTAATGCACCTCTTGTAGGGCATTAAATGTCAATGGAACACCATTGTGAAGAATAACAGTGATCAGTGCTGCTGAAAATAACCCTGAGTGGCAGCATACAAGCAGACCAAAAAAAGACTATGAACAGGAACAACTGATTTTTCTTCACCAACAGTATAGAAATGGGCCTCAATGAGAACATTGATTGGTTTAGACCTTGATCCTAACGTAAGATAATTAGGGCCTGATTCGCCGAATGTTTTCCTACGGGATTGCGCCTTTATAAAACACTTGCATGAATCAGGCTCTTAGTATGTGTCCTTGCGTCGCTCGTGCACAGGCATCCCCAACACAGAGGCTGTAGGTGACAACTTCCCTGTTTCACCAACATAACAAACCACGCATGATATTCCCAGCAAGCTCATGCAACAGAATTGAGATGGCAATGCGTAGGTTAGGCGAACATATCTGCTAGCTGTCACTTTGTTTTCCATTCCGTAGATGATGCATCCTTGAATAAGAAGCTTGATTAGCCGCATAATGACAGCGCTGTTGGGCAAGATTTTTTGTTTACTTTACAAACAGCCCTCCCTTCCGCCACACGATTCACAGGTGAGTCTTACCTGGTAGTGCCTCTATATATTTTTCATCCAACCATGACCTGATTAGGTCATATTACATTATAATTCTTATTCTTGCAGTAAAGAGAATTGCCACATGGTATTAGAGAGCTGCGTATTAGAGAGCTGTGAATTGCGCACCGTCCACCTCAATCATCTATTTACAAGTGATCGCATTTTGCGACCTCTTGCTCGTTCCCTTTTTTCTCCCCTTTAGCTACCCCCAACCACCAGAGGATCCAATCATCCCCCTGACCTGATCACTGCTCGCCCTTGTGATCACCTGCTGCCGATGCCCGTGATGAGCCCTGCAGCGTGTGCCATCTAGGCTCACCATCCACCAGACTTGCAGTTTTTAATGCCATCCGTGAGATCTGAAGAAATTACTGCCCTTATTTCACCCAGGCAGCCCAGCCTCTGCGCCTGCACACGCACCAACATCATTCTCCAAAACAAAATGTCGGGCAGCACGATGCGGCGCCACAACAAGGCTTAGCATCGGCTTGGTTGCCTAGCAACCATCAACAAATTGCCACGTTTCTGCCGGCAGGTGGAAGAGCCAGCCTCACCGAAGGACTGTTTGCCACGGTGAGCCGCTGCTCCAGATACTGCTGTGTAGCCAAAAACTATGAAATTGCCTCATTGCCCGTTGGATGCATCTACGTCTTAACGCAAACATGGACACATTGTAAGTTATTGACTTGACTGCTGCGATTCCGCACATGGATATATATATATAGTAATTCACCCACTCTCATGCCATGATTGAAGGTCCCATGCATTTCCTGTATGTCTATATGCATATATTTTATGTGCAGCTCCCTGCGCATGCACAAACCCATCTCACCCATTTACTGAAACAGCCGTGATTCCCTGCCTGTATGTCATTGGCTTTTCAGATGTCTAAACTATTGATCTACACACCCAACCTCTTAGTTAAATGTGTTTTTGCCTATACTTTTGAATGTGGCATGCTGCCTATTGTGAACTATTGCTAGCCAGTGCATTTTACACTTGCATTCTGTTATTAGCCACTGAATTATTAGCCCAGCTACCAGCTATTGTCCCATTGTTAGCTATTGTACTTTGCACTTGCATTCTGGTATTAGCCATTGTATTACTAGCCCACCTTCTAGCTATTGTGTCCCATTGTTAGCTATTATACTTTGTACCTGCCTTCTGGTATTAGCCATTGCATTACTAGACTATTGCTACAGCCCATGGTGCCCACACCATTGTTTGTTTCACTCTGCCTATTGAGCCCTGACACGAGCCACTGCCGACCTCAACACACCGTAGCTCTCAGCCTTCCTGCCTAAGCCCATCACACCAGCAGCATATCCAGCTGCTCAGTACTATGGCCAACTTAAGAAGAGCGACACTCAACATGGCCACAATCCTTCCACTACTTCATAACATTTCATCCCTGAACTGTCCACGCTCCTCAGGTCCTAACATCCCATCTAATACACATACTATTGACTCCTTCCTCATAGAACCATGCTTATCACCGACAAAATGGATCACTAGATTTGACACCGCCCCCACACCGTTTATCCCATGCCCCACGACCTTAAACACTAGACTAGGATCTCGCTTTAAATTAGTCAACAACACTATTCACGCTCTCGCTTGTCCTACTCGCCTGACAAACGCTAGATTAAGCTCCCGCACTAGCCTTAAACCTAAGCATCATAGGGTGCCTACCCAACAAACTAGAAGTAACAAAGTACCACTGACACCAGCAACCGCTCCTAATAGCCAAAACCCTGTCATACCTGTAGATGACTTCACGACACCTACCACTATTACAATCAAAGGCGCACTCATTAACGCTCGCTCCCTGATAGCTAATTCTCATGACATTGCTGACCTGATCATCGCCAATCAATTAGACTTCCTTGCGGTCACAGAAACATGGCTCCATCCTGCAGCCGGCCCGGCACGCTCAATCGCTATGCCAGAGAATTACAATATTATCCAAGCCGATAGAAAATCAGGGATTGGGGGTGGAGTGGCCATTATCGCCAAAACCAACTTGAACTTCACTGGCTTACCTTCCACTGAACTCCTCTCTATCAAAATACCATTATCGCACACCCGTACTATACTTCTACACCTCATCTATAGACCACCTGGCACCATCTCTTCCTTTGAAGAGGATATTACACACCTACTGACCGCCAACACTAAACCGGGTTCTCAAATCATCCTTATGGGTGACTTTAACATAGGCCTCAATGACCCTAATGACACCAACGCTATCCTACTCAACGATACTATCACTCATTTAGGCCTCACACTACATATATCCAAACCCACACGTGCAAAAGGGAGATCCCTGGATTGGTTGACTGACGTCAACTGTAACCTTTCTTTGACGGACATCACCCCCTGCGCCTGGACAGACCACCATCTTATCACCTTCTCCATACACAAAGACCTGCCCAAATGTGCACCTGCCTGCACAACACCACAAACCGCGTCCAGAAACAGACGTAATATCACAATCTAAGACCACTACTAAACCCAATCACCAATGCCAACCTTCCTATCTTGAACTCTAATCCAGTTGCCCTCGTTAAACTTTATAATAACACACTGGAACAGGCCCTTGACCAAATAGCCCCGCTTAAATTAAGAAAGCCTAAACCACCTGCTCACATAAATAAATGGTTCTCTGCAGAGCTAAAAGATCTCTGCACCATTAAAAGAACAGCAGCATCCAACTGGCGAAAAGCCCAGTCGTTAGCATCCAAAGAAAAGTTTGCATCAGTAGCAGCCACCTACAAAACTGCCATCACGAACGCCAAAAAACAGATCTTTAATTTGAGAATACATAACACCAAATCCGGCACAAAAGAACTATTCTCCATCCGTCAGACGAGTGTATCAAAGACAAAGCTTGGTGCAATAATATTCAACAAGCTCGCTCAAATAAAAGCCCTCTTACAAGCGAAGATTGACTCCAAAAAAGCTAGCCTCGCTCCCAAAGACCACTCAAACACCAAAAAGAGCATCACTAGTCCGGATTGCCGCTATTTCACTTCACTCCAGTAACTAACTGAGGATGAAGTCATTAACATAATTGCCAGCCTCAAACCTCCAAACTGCCAAGGCGACATATGTCCTGCCTCAGTCATCAAGGACTGGGCTAACAACCTAGCCCCCTTCATCACCACCCTGATCAACTCCTCATTCAAAAACTCATCTGTACCCAACAACCTCAAAGAGGCGTGGGTCTTACCCCTCCTCAAAAAACCCAACCTAGACCCTAACATACCTACTAATTGCAGGCCCATTATTACCATCCCCTTTCTCCTTAAAATACTAGACAGACTGGCATACCTTCAAAAACATTTGGAAGACCATAATCTACTAGGCATGCGAAAATCTGGCTTTAGACCCAGGCACGGGACTGAAACAACCCTCCTGGATCTAAAAATCCAAATGGATGAGGCCAGAGACAAGGGCAACCTAGCCATCTTGCTCCTGTTGGATCTATCCGTAGCCTGTGACTTAGTTGACCATGAAATTCTCACCCAAAACCTCTCTTTGGCTGCTGCATTCTCGCAGCATGCCACCAATGGGATTCGGTCCTTCCTTTCCGATAGGTCGACTAGGGTCTTCGCACTAGCGGCTGCAGCTTACCCGGTCCCAATCCAATGTGGAGTACCCCAAGGTTCCTGTATTTCCCCCTACACTTTACAACATCTTCACCAAGCGCCTCTTTGATCGACTTGACAAACTGGGTGTCTCGTATACCATTAATGCGGACGACACCCAGGTCCTCATTACACTCACTGGGAATTATGAGAAAGATGCTGTAAAATTGAATGCAATCTACCTTGAAATTCAAGCATGGATGGCCACCCATAACCTCTGCTTGAATGACAAGACAGAACTACTTCTAGTAGGCTCCCAGGCTCAACTCCACAAATTAGATCCCAGGTACCATTCATTCACTATTGACTGCAATATCATTAACGTATCGAAGGAAGTCAAAACGCTAGGTGTGTATCTTGCCTCGGCATTATCACTCAAAAAACAAATAAACGCCACTATCTCATCCACGGCCTACACCAACAAATTAATCCATGCCAGTAAGCCATTTCTCTCAACCACCAGCTGCCTTACACTATCCAGAGCATTGATATTGTCCCGACGTGACGACTGTAACACTCTCTCTTCCTGGGTTCCACCAATCACAATCTGAACAGACTGCAGGTCCTTCAGAATAATGCCCTCAGATATGCCCTCAATCTTCCTCTCAAGGCCCACATCTCCTCCATTAGCAAGGAAGTCCACTGGCTCCACATTCGACAGAATCAAACTGAGATCGCTTGTCATTGCACATAAATGCCTATCACTGACTGCACCACGCTACTTATCTGACAAATTCTCCATATATAGCTCGTCCAGACCCACTAGAACACCTTACATGCACCAACTGAACATTCCCAAATTCAACCTGAAAACAGAAGGGGGATCTAGCTTCCCTGTGCTTGCAGCAAAATGCTGGCACGCACTCCCCATGATAATCAGGGCTGAAGAATCATTCAGGAGCTAAAGTAAAAACATGGCTCTCAACGCAGTAAAAATATATGCCCTACTCGCCCACATTCAATGTATTTCGTATTATGTACGATTAGTCTGTAATCCTGTCATGAACCACTATGTAACCCGGTTCTCTTGCTACCTACTTTATCACGCATGTGCAACATATATGTAACCTGTTGCTCATCATGTCTATGCACCCAGTTACCCTTGGGTTTGGCTGCGCTCTATAAATAAACTAACTAAACTCCTTTCTCTTTGCCGTTTCTAAATTTTCGCCCTTTTTCTGTTTCCTTCATTGTTACTGCCAACGTTATGGGGAGCCCCAGCTCTCTGCGTCGCGAGGTTCCTCCCTCTTTCTTTCCTTTCTCTCTTTGACTTCAGCTTTTCTTCACCTTACTTTGCTCTGCTCCGTTCCGACTTTCCTCTTGTTCTTTCCTCGCCCTTGCGCACCTCGATTCTTCTGTCTGCATTCCACCTTTTTCTTCTCTTATTCCTAGTCTCCCCCCAACCACTGCTTACCTGCATTGGGTTCTGACCATGCAAGCCAAGCCCCTGCTTACCTGCATTGGTTCCCTCCAATCCTGCTTACCTTATTTGGAATCCTGCCTCAAGCCCACTTTTCTTCATTGGATCCCTGCCTCTAGTCTACTTGCTCTCTTGGTTCCTATCTTCAGAGCGTTTACTATTGTTTCTTTATTCCTCACAAAATTTACTAAAACTACTGTAAAGACTGGAGTTGGGTTATCTATGCTCCGGCCGTCTATATGGCAGAGTGGAAGCACAGAGCACCCCAGCCAAGGTTCTCTGTGGTAGCAATGGAGGAACAACCAAGGCTTAAGATCTCAAGATCTCAGGTGGTGATGCAGGCTGGTTCTTAAGTACAGTGTAGCCCCAAGCCCCCCACAAAGAAATGTCCACACAGTTATGTACTAATACAGTTCTTTATATATAAATAAGGTTCAAGGTATACACCAATTATTAACGCACTTTCTACCCATATGCACAATGTCTGTGGTACCACACTTAGCTATTGACTCCATTAAAATGCATCCACTGCTGACAGTTATAATGGCATACAAATCATATAACGATGTGTATCAGCATAGATCATGGGAAGGAAGACCAGTTGGGTTAACCAATGGCAGAATGGTACTTTAGCTACTAAGACACAGTTCGGTGTGAGGATCACCCCCCCCCCCACACACACACACGCACACCCCCCGCCCCCCCCCCCCGGGCAACCTGTAATAGAGTATTAACAAGCCCAGTCCATCAGTGTTCAAATAGTCTTCTTTCCTGGTTAAAATGTTCCACTACCCCAATGTGCCGGAGTTAGAAGAGTTTCTTCAATGGATCCCTCGAGAGTGAACTCCCTTTAAAGCTGAAGCCACAGGGCATTGAGATTCTTAGAAAAGTGTGAACACTGGGTTGAGACTGCAGCTTTGATTTTCGCGGTGTTTGTCGACGATCGTTCGAGGATGTCCTGGGAAGATGAGGTGTGTAGTGCACCTCGATGCAAAGTGTTTGGTGCTGCAAAGACTCCTTGAAGAACGTAGGCCCAGCAGCAGGCGTCTGGTGTCTATGTCCACGTAGACGATCGGGACTCGACCACGGCTGGAATTCGAATCTTCACTTATCAGCGTCTTTGTGGACTTCAGGTGGCGGGAAACCACTGGCGGATTCTACTCAGTCAGCCAATCGGACAGAAGGGCATTGATGCAGGCAGACAGCCAATCAGGCTCACAGTGCATTCAGGCCATTCTCTTCCACCAAGACACCCATAACGAGGAATGTGGATTGGGACAAGCACCCAGCCTTTCAGCACACAACACTGCATTCATGTCAGTTTCAGGCAGGGTTGTCTCATTCTTTATGTGTCACACACAGATGCCAGACACCCATAACATAGAATGCATATTGGTCACACACTCCATTCACACAGGTCACGCCCCACAGGTGTACCCACAACATATAGTCACTGGGAAGGCTCCAGCCAGTCTGGCCTGAACTTCCCCACAATACCATATGTGGTTCTTCCACCTAGTCGGGGGGAAGGGACAGAGACTGGGCTTCCCTGGACTTTGGGAAAACAAGGTAACGGGTAATAGAAACCAAGAGGCCACAGGGGCCATCTTGCCTTCTATCAGGAATCCACTGATTCCTATGGCAATGCCTGGGTATCCCACAATGGAGGATAGTCTGAGCACCTGTCAAATATAGCATGGAACTGCCACCAGCCCATACCCTGCTCTGTTGCCCACTCACAGGTGCCCAAAAACATACTCCCGCCCCTGGGTGCCATAAGGGTATCCCAAGGGCCTGTTCACCACAACCATAAAGCAGAAGAGCTGCACTGCCAGGAGACTCACATAGACTCCTGTGAAGAAAAGTACAGGACAAGGACATGTAGGCCGTGTCCCTCCAATGCATTTCCAGAATCACAACTATGTCATCCATTAAGATTGTACTTGCTGGACCTACTTTTTGGAATTCATCCATTCAACATCTGCATCTGGATTCAGGTTTTATTCCCTCAGTTTCCCGAGAGATCTCCACACAGAGTACACAAAGTCCTGATTTTAGCAGGCCTCTGAATACCTTGTGGGTCCTCCCCCTCCCCACCCACCTACTATCTTCTCGCACTACAAACATTACTACTATCAACAACTGTGAGTAAGACAATTCTACAAGCAACAAAAAACCGGAGTATTTTTGGCTCCGCTAATACTGACATGCGAGTGCAGCGCTCCGCTACTACATACGTGCCTCTCACTCGCAAGCCTGCTTCCCACCTGTGAGCAGGCACAGAGTGATTCAGGGTCACGCACTGGTCTTGACACGTGCTTCTGTGCTGCCCTCGCCGTCCGTAGGACTTCTGCTGCTCCGGCTCATCGCGATGCAGCAAACCTCTCAGGCAAGCCTGCCTTAGTTGTGCCACTTCCAGTTGGAGTGGCACTTGCTCCGGAGGCCACCAGCAATGGCCTTGAGGCTTACATGTGCATGGCAGCCACCCATAACAGCCTCCTGCCCGCTTCCCGCTGCACAGCATCTTCAGAACGGGTCACAAGTGGGAAAGCCTTTCTTCTGCATGGTTTCTGCTGCGCAACCTCTGCATTTCTGTGGAAACAGACCCTCTCAGTACCGGCTCCTGGAATCTGCCCTGCAATGGTCCCAGTGTCTGCTCCTTTCTCGAGCTTCTGTTCGGCCTGGCAACTCGAACCACGTGCTTTCTGCTTCTGACTTTCTCTGCTCTTCACTAGCAGAGTCTGCTCTTTCTCTATGGCCTGCACCTGAGGAGGCCTTTTAAGCCTCTAGTCTCCCTCCGGTGTAGGTCATCTACACTAATGATCTGACCAATCCTGCTACATTGTGCCTCTTCAGCCCTCTTCCTCCTCCCAGTACTTGAGGGGAATTCTGGGACTTGAAGTCTTCTAGTGTTTTATAATAAGCCATAAAACGGGTGGTGCTTCGGGGAATGTTAAACAAGGGGGTTTCCCATTCCTCCTGACCTACTTCACCCTCAGGGTCGAGATCAGGCAGCGTCTGCCTATCCGTGGCCACATGGGAAGGGGTCCCAGGCCAGGTTTTCTGGGGGAATCATTGCTGATTAATCACAACCCCCAGTAGGCAGTACTGATCAATGTGTTCCTGTAGCTGCAGGTAAGCCGCCCAATCAAGAACCTTCAATAACAAAGGAACACTAGCGATGGGGCGGTAGTTGCCTGCAACCTCCAGATAGTTTCTTTCTTCAGTATGGGTGTGATCCATAATTCCTTTAAGCATTGAGGAACATCCTAGGTGTTAAAGGAGGCATTAATAATATTGATTAAAAAATGTGCAAGACAGTGAATTGAGTCTTTGATAATAGGAGCCAGACAGGCATCGGCAGCACAGGCGGTGAGCTTCAGTCCATTAACAATCCCAAGAAGTTTATCTTCACTGAGTGAACTAAGGCAATATTCAGGAATTATGCCTGCTTTTATAAATCAATGCCTCATCAACATTAGGGAGCAGATCAGCACGATCTACTACATCTTGACGCCAAATTTTAATCACATCTTGATGAGATCTAATTTTTGTGAAAATTCCATCTTTGATCTTTGTGCACCAGTATTGCTTTTATGTCCAGCAGAGCGTGAACCTGTTTTACCCTCCTATTCTTTCAACATACCAAACAACTCTTTTGTCCGATCTTGCCTTAGACATTCTATTATCAAAGTGTTTCCTCTTAGCCGAGAGAATAGCTTTTTTTATAGTGCTGTTCAGTATTTAACCAATGTTTCTGGAAAAGGGATTTTCCTCCATTCTTTGTCTTTGTATTTGTATTTATTAGGCTTATATAGCGCTTTGCACAAAAGCGCTGCACATTAACAACAACATGATATATTAACATAACAAAATAACAGTAACTGAAGCAAATTACAATTTTGAATCAGCCAACAAAACAGTATGTAGAGCAATTAGAGAGAGGGAAGGGGAGGTAAGTGGGGGTAGAGCTGGGAGGAGGAGGGAGGAAGGGAAGGAGGAGGGAAGACTGAAGGGCTGAGGGTGAGGAAGGGGCAGGGGGCATTGGAGGGAGAGGCTAAGGGGGGAGGAGGGAGTGGATGGGAGGGGGGAGCGAGAAGGAGGGGAATCATGGTGGGGAGTGGAGAAGGAGAGATTTAAGGGACATGCGGAATGAGGAAAAGGTAGGGATAGAGCGGATTGAGAGAGGTAAGGAGTTCCAGTGGAGGGGGGCCAGGAGTTGGAAGGAGCAGAAACGGGAGTAGGCACAAGGGGAGGGAGGAACAGTGAGGAGGCAGTGGTCAGCGGAACGAAGGGAGCGAGCGAGAGTGAGTGTAGAAAGAGAGAAGGGAAGAGAGATAAGGGACAACAAGATTGTGGAGAGATTTGAAGACTAGGCAGAGAAAATGAAATTTAAGTTGGGAGTGAAAAGGAAGCCAGCCAATGGAGGATAGGGAAGCAGAGATGGAGTCTCTCGGAGGAGGAGACAGAGGGTACGGATGGCAGAGTGTTAGATAGATTTGAGGGGGGCGAGATGTGAAGACGGTAGACCAAAGAGTAAGGAGGAGCAGTAGAAGAGGCGAGAGAAGATAAGGGAAGAGGTTAAAAGTTATTAGCATGGAAAGTAAGGGAGGGGCGGACTTTGTGAATATTAACGAGGTGGTAGCGACAGGCACGAGAGGCGAGTGAGATATGGTGGTAAAAAGTGAGAGAAGAGTCGAAGTGAAAGCCTTTGGGTAAACCTTTTGGTTTTTCTGTATTTTATTAATTCTAGTGAAAACCAAGTTTGACCAGAGACTTCGATTTTGACTTTCTTGTCAGAAACATGGACAAATCTGTCAATATCCGAGGTGGTGGTGTCTAAGAATTCACGAACTAGGGTATTTGTCTTTTAGTTTGCAACGGTTGGAGATTAGAGGTAGGGCAAGATCTGCAAAGAACCTCCTAAAATGTCTTGCTCTGATTTTTAATCTGAGATGTGCACTTACCTTTTTATTTGTGGCTGGAAGTAGGTCAATAGAGATCAAATAATGATCTGTCCAGGGATTAGGGTTGATTAATGCAGTTGTAGTTCAAAGATTGTGAGTTGAAACCCAGTCCAAAGTGTGTCCTTCACTTCACGTCCTGAAGTTCAGTGAGAAGAGACACCGCATTTGGGTCGGTGTTGTTGGGTTCCTAGAGATTAAAATCTCCAAGTATGATAGTAGGAGTGGTAAACTTAGTAAAATCACCAATCTGAGATAAAAGTTGTTCCCCGAAAGAGGCAAAGTAGACGGATGGTCAGTATAAAACCAATATACTAATATAGGTGGTATGGTCCACATGCAGTTTAATCAGCAAATGGTCCCAATTATCCAGGGTATTAAGGCAAAGCATATGGGTATTTAAAAACACTACCCCTCCCCCTCTTCCCTCAGACTGATCAGTTCTAATTATTTTGTAACCAGGTGAAGTAGCCAACTGGGCAGCATGATTAGTAGTTATGAATGGCCAAGTTTCTGTTAGACAAATAATGTCCAGATCTTGTGTGATTAATAGATCTGCCACCTCTGTGGCGTGTTTGACTATAGATCGAATGCTCAGTAAAGCTACCTTTAACCTATCATTAGTAGTTTGATTTAATTTGGGGGTTTAAAAAGGTATTGTTTTATGTACATAATAAGGTGTCAACCGGTTGTACCGCCGGGGCAGAAAAGGGCTCATTGGACATTATTACTTTGCTAGCAGTGTCCTGCCTATGGCCATGGGTCTCTATTACAGTTTTTTCTTTTAAGTCTGAAGACTGCATAGAGTCCATCTCTGGTTGCACCTCATATGGGGTAGCAGAAGTGTTGTCTGCTTTCTTTTCCCATAAGGTAGTTTGGATAGTATTCCTTCTAATAGGCAAGATAGGAGATTGAGCTATTGTTGGAGTATGTCGCGTGATTATATCTGCAGAACGCTGACGAGTAGTGTAAGAAATAATACTGGGCGATTTGAGTTCCAGATCATTCGTTGCACGTTCATGGCGGTCACCTGGCCAGTGATGCTATAAGCAATGATACAGGCACTGAAGTATAATGGCACTTATAACTACAACAAAAAAGTATGGGTTGTCGCCACAAAATGGCATGGACCCGCACAGACAGGGTTGCCCCTGACGCGCCGGCGCTGACAACCCTGGGTTCAAAGAAGTACTGCGTTCGAACTACAATGTTACTGGTAAATGTAGTTCGATCGTGCATGGGTATAAAAGGCAGTAAACGGGTGCTAAACTTTACATCACAGTTTAGGTGTCTTAATTAGGTGCAATTTAAAAGATTATAAAAAATAAATGTAAATGCTGCCAACCAGTTTCAACTTGATCGTCACAGTGGAAAACACAGGGCATTAAGACATCCATCTTTGTTCCTGTTTTCAAATTGCATTCTCTAGAGTTCAGTTTACTTTATTATCTCAAATTTCGCCCTTATCTCAAAATTTCACCCTGGTGTAAATCCAGCTGGACAATTTGGGCTTGAGAGAGGTTTAATTTAACTTTTGAATGTAGCATCTGATTTTGGAGACCCAGCAGAGGACTGTCAGTCTGAAATAATTCCATCAGCAAACCCTCTCTTCAGTTCTTCAGTTGGGCTTTTGTAAATCAATCTCCCATAGACTGGCCACTCTTCTCTCAATGGACTGACCTCTTTCTCTTCTGAGATCAACCCTTCAAGTTCATTTGCCCCTCTCCAGATAGTTCCTCATGGCCAACCAATAGTCCATAATTTTTTCTTTCTCCTACTCCTTTCTTACTAATCTTATGTCCTGTCTGAATGCAATATATATATGTATGCCTCCACCTCGGTCTTGTGATGGAGGTGTGGCCTTCCAGCATCAAAGGTGGGAAGGAAACCACTCCTATTGAAAAGTCTACTTGGTTTGTATACTCTTAATTTCTGACTAAATATGCAAGATTGATAAAACTTTTTTCAGATTCTGCAAGTTGGTGCGCATATTTAGAGACTTTAAATGATTGCGCTATGATGCAATTTGACAAAGTTCTGCGTTTTTGCCAATTCTGTCCTATTCAAAACATGGCACCATATAAATATAATTTTGTTAAGTTTTTTTTATATTGATTCTCTCTACAAACTGTCATGCCAATTAGAGCTTGTATTGCGATGAAGCACTCAATTTAGTGATTGCACATCTCATGTGAGATTCCCTTATGTAAATGATTCATGTTTTCTAGCGGGAAGTTACTGACGTTCCTGGGAACAGGAGGTGCTAATGTGGAGTGTTGTTGCAAGAAAAGCCCAGACCAGACCCTTTTCCCACTTATTTTGTGGCTGCTAGAGGGTTTGGACAAAGCCCAGAAACATGCTTCGAAGAAACTACAACTTTGAGAGAACCAACAGTTCCCTGGAAGGCAACACTTTTCTTTTAATATTTTAATATTAAACGATCAGTCTGACAAAAACCCTAAACAAGATGCAATATATACTTGCTGGTAGGAGTGTGTTGAAAATTATTGATGTTGGCACAGGAGGCTAGATGGAGAAAATATCTGTCTGACGATTGTTACAGTAAGGGGGACGAAGCACTCTCTGGTCAGAGATTGGCAAAAAACAAGCCATGATGCTATAACTCCAGGTCTAAGATTGCCATGAAGCAATCAGTGCTCTATATCCTTGGACTGATTTTTCGAGAGGTGTTTTAGGCACGATATCCCTGGGGAAATGTGTATTCGCTTTGGGCACACATGGAAGACTAGTAGTCGAAGAGTTGTGCTGTTTAGACACTAGTCGACCCATCTTGACACCTTTAGCATTGTGATTGTTTCTATTTGGGTACCCTTAGACCCTGCAAGTGGTAATCTCGATCCTCTGAACAGTTGATAAAGGTTTTAAACCTTACAAACCAGACTTGTGTGGGATCTGTTGATCCTGTGCCACACAATGCCCAAGTTTGTATCTGTGGTGCACTTGGAAAATACCTAATTAATGCTCTTGTGGCACAGCAGGCTCTGCAGACACTGTAACATGCCTGTGTGCTGCAACACTGGTAGAAACGACATGCACCTGGAGAAAGCAAAGATAAATATCAAATTCAAAACGCACCCCCACCGACGATCAACTGCATTAAATAATGTAGTCCTTGAGTTACTTGTGGCTTAAAACAGTGTTAACTGCACCCGCAGGTATGAAACTGTTTCTTTGTCCGTCCTTGATATCATTCACGCTACGTGATTAAAGTGTATGGGATTGTAGGTCATACACGTGCAAAGGCAAAGATGTTGCAGCCTGCACACACAGGTAAAATCCGCTGTCTCGCGGCAGTGAGCAGTGATCCTGCACTCTCACTGACACATTGGCACACAAAACATGCTAAAGCATTGTCTAGGATATCTCAACACTGTTGGCAGCTAACCAGTACATGGCACACATAGCTTCTGAGCCTCACGCTGACAGAGAAACACAGAAGAAAAAAACGTTTGGGTTACCCTGTAACGCATATGACATTGGGGTATAATCAAAACACAATTGAAAGATTTTGTCGCATGGGCTAAATCTGCAGTTATTATAGTTTATAATTCATCTAAATAAACCAGTGCAGAGTCCGAGACTATACTACGAGTAACTTTCATTCACATTTTCTTTTTAATGCTTGACCTAAATACATATTCCAAACTATTATGTGCTATTTATATAGATTCCCACAACAATTTAAAGCCATATATTAGGTCATATATAAATGGTGTTCATTGCATCCCGAATTCAATAACATTCAAACAAACATGCATTCCTTACTCAAAGCATCGTACATGCTACTAGAAAGCATCCACAATTTGATTATGGACCAAAACGCTAAAAAGTTCTTGATTTGTAGACCTATGCCCTTGTCCACTTGTGGGTACTCTTTCTGCTTTAGTTCCAACAGTAGATGGAACAATGCTTAGTATTTTTACTTTGTTACTCCCTGGTCCACATGCATATGCCTATACTTTATTGCCTAATAGTTTTGACTGAGGCCTGTTATTTTGTTGGCCACATCTAATAATTAAAAACTAGGTTCGACAACAGTAACTTGTGGTAAAAGTTAATGTCTTCTTCAGGGCTTTCTTGCTATTTAAAAAAAAAAACACAAAAAAAGGAGTCCAAAACCTTGCTAGGCCTTAGACTCTTTGTACGCAATGGGGTACAGTAACTATCTTGTTCACACTGTGTGCTACATACATTATAAACTTATGGGTACCTATATATAATAGACCCACATAGACATGCATTGCCATGTTAATAAATCCCGGCATGGTAGCTTTTAGTCAAACCCAACGTGACTGGCCTGTGCTACACATTTCACACCTTTGGGTAGCCTTCATCCCCATGACCATGTTAGTTACTGAAACGCTAGCATGTTCGTGCTGGGTTTAAAAAGTGCAGATAGCCATAATGGAACAATTCATACTCCATGATGGAAAACCAAGATACTCATATTGGTGTAAGCGAGTGTTGGGCACGATATAAATATAAAACCAATTTGATAGAGGAAGTAAATATACAATGTTTAAATTACACCTCCCTAATTGACAACACACCAGAATTATAAAAATAAATTGGGTGTCCAACATTTGGAAAACCCGCTGTAGAAAAGTTTGTTTTACAAAAAAAGCATTGTAAAAAACATTTTAAAAAACGTCAGATGTTTGACCCAAAGTGGGAAACAGTGTGACAACGCCTGACACAGTTCAGAAATCTACTAAAGCACATACTTAGTTGATACACGCTAGATTACAATACAGATAAAACGGGGGCACCAGACATGACATCCTATTTTAAACATTTCAAACCATGTGCTAACGGGCTTGAGCAATATGAAAATGAGACTTCTGACTCTGGTCACCAATACAGGGGCCATCTTAAAATGTCTGAAAGTTAAAGTGAACATTTACCTTCATGCTGCAATGTGATGATTTATTTTGGCATGTATAAAGCGCACCGAATTCAGGGGCATCTGGGCGCTGGTTATAAGCTGATGATATATACCAATTTTTCTTTGAGTATATGTATTGTGGATCTGCTTAGATCACATGCTATGTATAGGCCAACCTCTAGTGGTAGTCGCAGAGTTTTACATTATTTGTTTTCGAAAAAGGACTTTGACATGGCGCATCAATAATGCTATCTCTAGTGCGACGTCCACTGTACCCGTGGTCCTTCACGCATCGTGGTCCCTCAGATTGTTTTTTCCGCCATCATAGTCGGACGCAAGTTGCTGAGTTCCTTCTTTCTGGCTAACGCTTTTGATTATACAAGTTTTAAAAGTTAGATTTCTTTCTATCCTTTCTACGGCCGTACCACTGTAAGCTCTTCGGTGACGGCTTTCAAGGACAGCATCATCGTTGATTACTTGGACTGTCTCGAAGAACTTTGACTGTGGCATACTTGGGCCTCAGTGGGCCTCTGCCGTTCACAGTAGAGAGAGTGGGGGAGGGGCGTCATAACGTTCTTTCATAGGCCTATTTCCCTATTGTTCCTTTTCCATCTCTGGGCTGCCACCTTTCCGTATTATGCAAAACACACCCTTTACATTTTTTCCTTCCTGTAACAGGAATTTTCCCTGGAAGGACTTATACAAGGTGTGTAACCTCTGTCTCCCCAAGGACCACACCGAAAAACATTGCACGTTTTGTAAACTTTTTCGGCCCAAGACACATGGACCATAGGACTAAGCGCTGGGACCATCACGCCATGCAGGTCGAAGCCGCCATGGACGTGGCGGGAGCGTCCAGCGATGTTGGTGTCCTAAGTGACGCCGAGGGCGATTTGGAACTGACGATTTCCTACGTGCGAGTCCCCAACTCCATCAGGCAGGCCGACGGTTCTGCTACGGAGATGACACCCGGCAGCTCAGGCACCCACACTGCAC
This sequence comes from Ambystoma mexicanum, assembly GCF_040938575.1. NCBI lineage: Eukaryota > Metazoa > Chordata > Amphibia > Caudata > Ambystomatidae > Ambystoma > Ambystoma mexicanum. The sequence goes on from NC_090929.1 coordinate 1,233,253,502, forward strand.
ACCACACAAAGCACATAGTGACAGTCAACCGCTTTGTCGATCGTTAAGCCACACACGGTGTCGAGGGGAAGGTCCAAAAAATCCCTGTCCTCTGGGCCATCGCCACATGACGGGCCCATAAAACAGATGTCGAAGTCTGCTTACGACACTGCAAAGAAACCTGACAAACCCTCAGGTACTGGTGAACGTTTGTCGAAAGACGCTTCGATGGCTGTTTCCAATAGCTTGAAAATGAGGGAGATTATTAAAAAACATGTCGCAGACACTCTCCTTAAGTCTAAGGTGTCGAAATAGTCAAAATCCTCCATGTCCCTCACTAAAACCCCTATTTCGAAGTCTAAGGAACCCTCCCTCTCTAGTGACACCCTTTCAGGGGCCATGCAGCATAAACAACCCTCTACATCAGAGAGTATCTCTACCCCTGTTCCCAACGGTTTTCCAAGCTCCACCCAATGGGCCCCTGAAAAAGTTGACTAATGCAAAGAATGTCATGATCAAGGTGACGATCAAAGAAGTTTATGAAGCAACTGCCCAACCTCCAAAGGCCTTCACAAGGGGAGGATGCTGAAGACCAACCAGCTTCCAAAAAACCACGACTAGACACTGCCCAGCCCAGCACTTTGCAGGACATTTCTCAGCAACTCTATCACATTGACACTTCAGGCTCTCAAGATCGTGGTTCACTAGCAGACCAAGGGGACCTATATGACAAACCAGTATTATGATGACAGCAATGACATCTACATCATACAATCTCTGGACCACCATGACCATCCCGTGGCTGTCTCCCCTGTGGATAATCCGCTGCAGTATAATGAGCTCCTCCTAAAGGCTGCCGAACATTTCAAGATCAATACACAAGTGGATAAAGATTTTGTAGAAGACATCCTCGAGGATAAAAGGTTTGCAGCACAGTTTATACCACTCCTGCAGTCCATCCAGAAGCGCATCCAGCCTTCCCTAAGCGCCCCCAACCTTACGAGGACAGTTAACCTTCGTATTGAAAAAAATGTTCAGACCATCCCCCCTCCTGCCCCTAATCCTTCGTGGATGAATCGAAGCCTGACTCTCGTCGTAACTACCACAAGGAGGAGGGCGGGCACACCCTTGGTCTCTGTTGAAGCCCCTCCTGACAAGGAGAGCAAAAAGATGTATATATATACTGGGCAGGAAAGTGGCTTCCTCGGCGGCGTACCAAGTGAGAATGGCTAATAACACCACTCTTGGCAAGTTACAACTGCCGGAAATGGGATGAGATGCTACAACAAATCCACTATGCCCCAGAGCCTTTTAAAACACAGCTCCTGAAAACAATGGCTGAGGGTAAGCCGGTGGGCAAATGCATCCTGAAAAATAATCTGGACGCAGCAGATAATGCAGGCTGTATAGTAGAAGAGGGTACTCTTATTAAACGCTACACATGGTCCGGCTTTAATTTGTCAATGCAAGCCACCCAACTCAATATGCCAATCAAACGAAAGGTCTTATTTGGCAAAGCAGTAGAGGACGCACTGAAAAGTGCTAAAGAAGAGTATGACACCCTTATGTCCCCGGGACAGCTAACTAACAAACCATTTGTGCAAACCCTGTGAGCGTCTGTGTCCCCCCCACTGCGCCCCGTTGAGCGTCTGTGCCCCCCCATTGCACCCTGTGGGTGCCTGTGTCCTCCCCCATTGCACCCCGTGTTTGTGTCTCCCCATTGCACCCCATGAGTGTCTTTGTGCCCCCCAAGCACCCATGTGTCCCTCTGTGTGCCCCCACTGACCCCTGTGTCCCTCTGTGTGCCCCCTCTGGCCTATGTGTCTTTCTCTTCTGTCAGCCATCTTGCCCTCCCCTTTCCCCACTTCACCTTTCAATTATCTTGACACATACTCTTATCATTGCCTGTTGACCTTTGATAAGCGCTTGTGTGTCGCCCCCCCCCTTTTTCCTCCTTGTCTTCTCCTCTCTTCTCCCTCTCCCTCCCAGCACTACCTTGATCAGGCGTTTACCCTTAAGATAGTCACTTGTTTTATTCCACTCCTCTTCCCTTCCCTCCACTCTCCCCCACACCTCCCCTCCTCCCCCTCCTCTTGTCACTCTTGCATTGCAACAATAGTAATGTTACTGCTAGTATTGTCTCCTTTTTTCCTTCGCCTCCTCTCCCTTATTGTTCCATGCACTTGTACTATCTGTTATGATATAATCGTTTCTTTCACATTCTGATTTGTTTCAAGGACCTGTAAGAATGTAACTGTATTTTCCCATGTTCCCTGCCTCCTTGATGCGCTTTGTAACACATTTTGTATAGGCGCAATACAAATAAACAATCAATTGAATTCAGAGAGGTGCATTTAATACACGCCGATTTCGAGAACAAAATGCTCAACGCTCCTCTAACTATAGTCAAAGTGGACAAACATCATCTTGGGTTTACTCGCAGGGGCAGTTCTCCCAGCAAAATTTTCAAAGTGGGCACAGAAGGTCTAGGAGTAGAGGCAAAGCCTCCTCAACTCGCCCCCCCCTTAGCCCCCCTTCACCCCCAAAACAATGACAACCCACTCCAGGTCCCCTCCCATGCCTCTCCAGTAGGAGGTTGCATTTGTCAATTTACCCACACATGGGAGGGGATCATGTCAGACAAGTAAGTACTTACCTTCCTGGCAGGGGGCTATTGTATAGAACTCATACAGAGACCATCCAACCACCCACCAAGACAGAGACAAACAACGCATTCTGCTAGAAGAGGTCAAAGCACTGCTGGAAAAGGGTGGTATTGAAATCGTCCCGGCCTACCAGGTAAACAAGGGTATCTATTCAATGTACTTCTTTATGCCAAAGAAAGACCTTACAATGCGCCCTGTCCTGGACATGCGTCTTGCAAACACGTCAAGCCACAAAAGTTCTGCATGACAACACTACAAGAAGTAGTCCCACTGCTAAAACAAAGGGACTACATGGCAACATTAGATATGAAAGATGCATAATTTCATATTTTAATGTTGCCAGCGCACAGAACATTCCTGTGCTTCAAAATAGCAAGTCAATGTCTACCAGTTCAAGGTGCTCCGCTTCGGCTTAGCCTCAACTCTAAAGGTATTCACCAAGGTAGTGTTGGTGCACTTACACAGAGAATCAATCCCAGTGTGCCCTTATCTGGGTGACTGGCTAATAACAGGGGAATCCCCTCAAATGTGCAAGCAGAATACCCAATAGAAGAGTCATCCTTCTGTTCCAATTGGGGTTTTCAATCGATGAGAAATAAATTAAGCCTTGTTCCAAGCCAAACTAAGCAGTTCCAGTGAGCTATCATTAAGACAACGGAGGGACTAGTCTTCCCTTCAAACGAAAGTGTTCAGAACATACTACTGAAAATACCTCATTATCTTGCTGGTCGCCAAATAACTATACACTAAGCAATACGCCTGCTCGGGATGATGGCTTCATGCATTTATTTTGTTCCACATGCACCAATGCGCACATGTCCAATGCAGGAATGATTAGTGAAACAATGGTCTCAGGCAATCAGTCAGTGGGAACCTTGGTACAAGCACTTCACTGGTGGTCAAAGGAAAATCTGTTAAAGGGGAAAAAAATGTTTACAATCCTCCCGCCCACCCATTGTAAACATTATAAATGTTTACAATGTTTACAAAGTAAACCGATACTTAAAACAGACGTCTCACTCTCAGGATGGGGAGCCCATTACCTTCACCACACAGCGCATGGCCTGTGGACACAGATCACAGCCCACAACCGCATCAACCTTTTGGAACTATTAGCTGTACTCCAAGCCCTACAAGCTTTCCAGTTGCATCTAACAGGCCAAATGGTGCAAGTCCTCATAGGCAGCACCACTGCCTTGTTTTAAATAACCAAGCAGGGAGGCACACACTCTCCAAGTCTGTCCAGGCTATCGCCAAAAATGTGCAAGTGGGCACTTGAGCAGAACATGACAGTCTTCTCCCACTGGAGTTACCCTCCTTTGGACTAGTTAGCCACAAACCTAATCGCAAAATGCCCAGACTTTGCATCCAGCTTTCCCCAACTCAGATCCAAGGGAACGCCCTGCGGATTAGCTGTTCAGGGAAATGTGATTATGCTTTTCCACCAACACCACTCCTGAGCAGGATAGTGCACAAGATGCACCAGGAACAAGCTACTCTAATACTGGTTGCTCCTGTGTGGGCGAGGCAACCTTGGTTTCCACATCTGCTCAAACTGGCGATGTGTGACCCAATCAAACTTCCGTACTCCTGCAACATGCTGTCCCAGCACGGGGGAACAACACTCCACCCACATCCTCCAGCTATGAACTTGGCAGCCTGGCTCCTGAAGTCATAGAGTTTGGACACTTGAAATGACCTCAAAGGTATATGGATATCCTCAAGGAGGCATGCAGACCTAGCAACATCCACTGCTACTTCAATACATGGAAAAGATTTGTAATATGGTGCCGATCAAAAGATGTAAACCCTATTGAATGTACCCCATAACGCATTCTTCACTACATGCTCCACTTGCTGAACTCTGGCCTAATATTTAACTCCATCAAGGTTCACCTGGCGGCTCTGTCCTAGTACACAACTTCACAAAACAAGATGTCCTGGTGGAAAGTCCCTCCATGAAAGCTTTAACAGGGAGTAAAGAGACTTTAACCCCTTGTTTCCAACACGCCTCCAGGTTGGGATCTTAATGTTGTACTCACAAAGCTCATGGGTCCACCCTTTCAGCCTATGCACAAGTGCAGCTTCAAACACCTAACATACATGACCGCTTTCCTAGTAGTCATCACCTCAATAAGACTGGTCAGTGAGCTACAAGCATTGTCGGTGCAAGACCCTTACTTTGTTATCCACAAGGACCAAGTGGTAAGGTTTGGACCTGAATTCATATCCAAGTTCCACGTTCCATTGAACTACCTGCTTTCTTTCAAAATCCATCCAACTCGGCTGAGAGAAACCCCAATGCACTGGATGTAAGGAGGTCAGTTTTGTACTATGTAAACAGATCAACTGTTTGTCTCCATAGCACCTAGCAGGGAGGGTGGTCTCCAGATGGATGGGCAAATGCATACAGCTCTGCTATTCCCTTTCAAAGAAAATCCTACCTTTCACACCAACAGCTCACGCTACCAGAGGTACAGGTGCTTTTTTGGCATTTATTGCAAAGCAGCTACATGGAGTTCAAAACCTACATTTACTCTGCATTACTACATTGACACGCATTCTAAAGCCGATTCACAGGTGGGACAAGCGGGGCTAAAAAATCTATTTGCTGCCGTACCTTCTCACACCTCACCTCTTTCTCCAGATACTGCTTGCTAGTCTATGCATATCATGTGATCTAAGCAAATCTGCAAGCCTCAGAAGGGATACATTACTCACCATAATCGTATTTCTGATGCTTGTATCTTAGATTCAAATGCACCCACCCTTCCTCCCCTCTTGGAGTAGAAGGTGCATAGATGTTTTTCTGGCTTTATCGCTTATCTGCTTTATTGCATTATTGCATCTGTACTCATTCTTCCTCGTGTCAGAAACAAAACAATGAGGCACCTCGACGCTTGAAGGACCACAGGTTCAGTGGACGTAACACTAGGAATAGTATTACTGACACTCCCTGTCGATGTCCCTTTTCAAGTTTCGAAAACAAATGTTCTACTCTGTGACTACCACAAGATGTCGGCCTATGCATAGTATGTGAATCTAAGCATATACAAGCATCAGGTGTGTGTCTGTGTAGGTGTAGGTAGCGCATAGCGCGCTCCAAACCCGTAGGTATCTGGGCACTGGAGAGCAGGTAATAAACATTACAGGGTTACCACAGGCAACAATGGAAAACAGTGGTTTGGCATAAATCATAATAAGAATATTTACAAACATAAGATATTTACATATAAAGTAATCCCGTTGGTACATAATCAGTATTATTTACATGTGCAACCTTATTAACATAGCTAATTTACAAATGATGTAGAGCAGATGTATTTGAGAAGCATATTTTATAAGGAAGAAACTGTAAGCATTAAGGCACATATGTTACACATTGGAGGTGAAGAAACCAGGCTTTGTTTTCTGCGGATTGAGGTGTGTGAAGGGTCAGACCTAATGTCTAGAGGCTGCCACAACTGGGAAGCTACATCCCCCAGTCTTCGTTCTTTTAAATTTAGGAATAGAGAGAAGGAAGGTTGTAGCAGATCGTGTGGTCTTGATGGTTTGGTTTGGAGTTATCAGGTTGATAAGATGTTTAGGAGCTATGTTAGTGAGGCATTTGTGGGTGATTGCCATTGTTTTGAATTTGATCTGATCCTGAACTGGTAGCCAGCGCACTTTGTTCTCTTCTTGGTATGTTTAGTGCTAGCCGTAAGGCGTTGTTTTGAGTGACCTGTAGTTTTTTAATACTGGTAGTTGCAGTGTCTGCCTGGAGGATATTACATCAATCGAGTTTCGACAGAATGAGGGCTCTTGCTGAGGTTAAGCAGCTGTCTGCTGATAAGTAGGATCTGTGGGCGTTAATGAGTTTGGCAGGGTAAGCTGCTGATGAGATTATGGAGTTAACTTGTCTAGAGAAGGTTAAGGGGTAATCCAAGTACATGCCCAACGTTTTGACTTCTTTAGAGACTGTAATGGTATTTTCATCGATTATGAAGGGATTGTATTTGGGCTCAAGATTTATGAGGTGTGTTTGGGTGCCGACCAGGAGTAGCTCCGTTTTGTCATCATTTAGACAAAGTTTGTGTTGTGCCATCTAGGATTGGATCATCTGGTAAATGTCATAGAGGATGGTGGAGTCAGTGTTGCAGTCTCCAGTTAGGTGTATTCGAATTTGCGTATCGTCCGCATAGTTTGTGTAAGATACTCCACGTTCATCAAGGCGATTGAAGAGCAGCTTGGTGAATATGTTGTAAAGCATTGGTGACCTGCAAGATCCTTGAGGAACCCCGCAGGGAACGGGGCAGGGGGTGACATTAGCTAGGTTGAAAAAAACTCTCATGGTGCGCTCAGAGAGGAAGGGGTTTTATCCAGGCAATGGCATTGGGTGAGAAGTTTGCAGCACTGTCCAGGTGGTGGCATAGAATTTTATGATTTAATAAGTCATATGCTGCAGAGAGGTCTAGAAGAAGTAGTATGGCTAAATTTCCGTTTGTTTTGTTTATTTTATTTGTATAGCGCTCCAAGGTAGAAGGGCGCATAAGAAGACGGTTATTTAGTTGTGTTGCATACAGATTCCAATTACAGCAGTTTACAAGGTATACAGACATGTTTGAGCAATGGAAGGGTACTCCCGTATTGGGAGAAACTACAGTTAAGAAAAAACAATAATTTACAGAGTTTACATCTATTTGAGCCTATGGTGGGGTTACTCATTGTTCAGGAGCCATCTGATAACATGTTTCCTGAAGATCTGGAAGGAATTTTATAGGTCAATTATAGTGTCTATTTGTTTTTTTTAGGTCGAGGAGTGCCGTTTCTGTTCCGTGTCGCGGTCGGAAACCTGATTGGCCTAGGCCCAGGAGATTATTTTCCAGGTGTTCCTGAAACTGGAGGTAGGCGGTGCGGTAAAGGATTTTCAGGAGGAAGGGGACTGTCGCGATGGGACTGTAATTAGTAGGATGCTAGGGTCAAGGGAAGATTTTTTATTTTTTAAGTAACGTGATGACCCGTGCTTCTTTCAGATTCTTAGCGACTGTACCTTGTCAGAAGGAGTTATTGATGAGAGAGGTGATGAATGGGGCGAGTTCTGTAACAGTCTTTGATGATAGGGGCAGGGCATATATCGCCTTGACTGTTTTAAACTGGAGATGATTTTGATGACCTCCGTAGTAGAGACAGGCCTGAATTCGAAAGGAGGGGGTAGAAGCTCTCTCGTGTTAACTTGTCTTTTTTGTTTTGGAGCATAGCTATTTTGTCCAGGGGTGCATGCTGTATGTTGGCACACCAGGTTTCGTCTTTCTGACCGGTGTCAGGTGGGCTGGTGGGAGACTCAAGTTCCCTTGGGATAGTGAATAATTCCTTACTGTTAGATTTGGCATTTGCTACGCGCTCGTATGTAGCGTTTTTAGCTAGCAGTATTGCTTGTTTGTATTTTTTGGCGGAGGAGATGAAAAGATCCCTGTTTTTCGATGGTGAGTCTTTCTAGGTTGATTCAGCAGCACGTTTATTCAATCTAAGATTCTTGAGGTTAGGTCTGAACCAGGAGTTCAGGTGAGCTATCCGTTTTGGTTTGCGGTGTTTGAGTGGGGCAATTTTGTCAATGGCTTGAGGATGATGGAGTTGTAGAGATCTACCATGGCTGATGGGTTGGCATGGCAGTAGGGAACTTCAGTGATGGGGCCCAACAGAGGGAGCAGGTTAGTGTGTTTGTTGCGTGTGTTTCTTGCAAGGGTTGCTGGGGTTAAGCGTGGAGCCGTTTTGTGTTGGGTTTGTCAACGGATAGTGAATGTGATGATGTTCTGGTCTGACCAGAGGCAAGGGGAGTTAGCTATAATGCTAGTTTATGCATTTAGATCGGCAAGCCAGTCTAAGGTGCGGCTTTGTCATGGCTAGCTTGTTCAATACGTTGAGTAAGTCCAAGAGCAGCAATTGTGTTTTGAATGGTCGTGGCATTAGTATGTAGGCTGTCATAGAGGCCAAGATGAAAGTCTCCTAACATGATGATTCGAGTAGTTGGTTTTGTGTTTTTTGAAAGTAGTAAAGTTATATCCTTGTCAAAAGTTTGTAATGGTCCCGGGGGTCTGTATATGATATGCATGGTGGTGGTTGCGGTATTAGGGTAGGATAGTTTGATTGATAAAAGTTCCCTGGAGGGGATAGCTTGGTAATGTGATTCTCTGATGGTAAGGTTAGATTTAGCGATCAGGACAACTCTGCCTCCTTTCGTGGCGGTTCTATGTTTTCTGTAGATTGTAAATCCTCTCGGTATGGCTGGGTGCAGCCAGGTTTCTGTGACTGCTAGGAGGTCAAGATGGTTGGTAGTTATGAGGTCAGATATGTCCATGGCATGTGCTAGGAGAGATCTAGCGTAGATGAGACCCCCCTTGATGATAGTTTTGGTGACAGTGTTAGTCTGGGTGTCTTTTGGGGTGTTGTGTGATGGGGAGAGGGTGGTATGCTGTGTGATGGTGGTGTGGCTCTGCATCATTGGGTACAGTGGGAGTGCTGAGCGTTCGAGTGATGTTAGTGTAGTCGGCTATCAACTTAGGCTCGGGTACCGTAGTAGGTTGTTGGTCCCATCTGATGGGTTTGTGTTGCACTTTCAATTCAGGGCTGGGCACAATCATTTCAGGGATATATATATATACTATTGTAACAGCCTCTTTCTAAATCTACCTGCCTCTACTCTCCGCCCTCTGCAAGTAATCCAGAACAGGACTGCAAGACTTGTCCTTGGCCTCAATCCCTGGGATCGTATCTCTCCAGCTCTGAAATCCCTCCAATGGCTATATATATATATTTTCCTTGTACCGGGGTACTACTATTGTTTTTTGGTCTTTTTAGTTAAAAAAAAACTCCATGTTCGCCGTTTGTCAACTTAAAAAAAGAAACTACAATACAAGATGGCCGCCATGGATCTGGGAGAAGCTGAAGTAAACGTAGTTCCTGCTGTTTCTATGGCGGCTTTGCTGGGTCAGGGCGCACCGGGAGCACTAGTGTTCATGGCGCCGGAGAGGGACTGAGCAGCGCCAGTTAAGTGGGGTGGAGGGGCAGATGTGGAAAATTGGGCTCAGGGTAGAGGACGCAGGAGAGCGCGCACTTACCTGGTATCCGGAGGGGGAAGATGGTGGCCTCCAGCTCAGAGGAGGCTCGGAGCGGGGGCTTTAACGTGTGGTAGAGCCCTTGTTATGAGCCACCTCATTGGCTGAGAGGTTGAAGCGACGCCCTCGTTGGATACAAATAAATGACAAATTAGAACCGCAAAAGTTCAACTCTTATCGCATTCTAGCTCCATCTTCTATCACTCTAACAGAATCCATCATTTCCATAGCACAAGCAACCTCCCGAAAGCCTGTATTTCAAGTTGTAAATTAGTATTGGCAGATGCCATTTTTCCTCATGCCACAATTTTTAAATTTTTACTTGCAAAAAAAAATGCATTGGGTGTTTTTCCCCCAAAAACATTATTTATTTCTCTTAGAAACTTGTTTCAAGCCTATACTTGACGGCTCATCCATGTTTCTTGCAGAAAATCAAACATGCCTTTTTTTAAAATTCTTTTGCCTTCAAGTTTAAGGATCCGATAATTATGTAAAACGGCCTCTCATTCTGTAAAACCATAAAAGATATAGTTCAGTGACTTTCTCTTAACTTCTTTCTCCATTAAAATCCACAATCACTCGATTCTGTCACCAGCAGAGACCATCTGCTTCAAATGCGGGAGCAGCAAACCTACAATAGTCTATAGAGAGATTCAGTTAATCAAAAATCTTATACATACATTAATTGAATTAGATGAAAACATGTGCGGACTAAATTCAATTTGATCTCCACATCCGCGTCACCTACGAAAGCAGTTGGCCCTCTCTGGTGCTAGCACTTCATCTCTTCCTGTACAGTGCTATACATGCAAGCAATGCCAACAATTTGAGCTTTTGTGTAGGCATGGTAAATGCCCTTGCCAGGCACTGCTCTAGGGGTATTAACTGGATATTAATGGTAGAAGGTGCAAAATGGTGTGAGGGCCTGGGAATCGAATAGCAGTGCTTGGCAAATGACATACTTGTACACAAGCCAAAAGCTGTTGCCAATGCTTGTTTTTAACAGGACTTCAGTGAAGGATATGCATAGTGCTCATCAAGACATTTTTATTACACAAGTAGCACGTTTACAAATCCACTTGGCGCCGATTCATTGAATAATCTGCGTGGAAAATGGGGTACTTTCACGTGCAACTGCGTGCAAATCCGCCTTCGTTAATTCATGTTATGTTAAATTATCTTGTTAAGCGCACATACGCACAAAGGCATCATGGCACTGAAAGCATGAGTAGGAGATTTTAAGGTACATCTGACTTTAGAATAAAGTGGTTTTCAATAGCCGACAGTGTGTCAAATGGTCCATAACCACCCGTAAGGCCCGGGGGAGATCATTCCAGGCTTTAGTGGCAGCCACAGAGAAGGCACACCCCATGCAATCTAATGCACGGTACTTTTCCTGGACTTGCGTGGAGTTCGCACTGGCTCGGCATGTCTATGCGCGCCGTCAAGGGCCTTGTGCGAGACTCCAAACAGAGCGTGGGTGTGGCTTACGCAGAGGGCTGGAAAGGGTGTGGACCACCAAAAATGTGGCCGCTCCAAGGGATGGCTTGCAGGCAGGCCCTTGCACGCCCACAATTGTGCGGCACGAGACATATTCATGGATTCGATCACGCAAAGTCTCGGCTTGGAAATGGCCGTGCAAGTCCTTCAACTGATCCACCACCTGAAGGCAGGCATAAGTACGCTTGCGCGTAGGATTTGCAGCGTGCAGGTGCTTTTGCATGTCGGATTTCGCAGTGCATGTACTCAATCGGCGTTCCAATGTAACTTAGGGGTGCGCGTAAGAAGTGTAGCGTTGTGTAGGAATGTTTTATGGGGGTTTGCACACAGATTTTCAGCTTTATTGTATAGTTACGATTTTTTATATGTATTTATTGATATTTTATTTCTATCGCGCTCGTACACAAGTGTTTCAGAGCGTGACAAGGCAAGGGAGGGGAACAGGGGAGAACAAAACAATCTTATTAGGCCCAGTGACCTTGAGAACGCGCAAGTGCATGGGAGAGAGGGAGGCGAAAAGTGCATGAAAGGGGGGGAGAAGTGGAAAGTGAAGCAAAGGAGAAACCGATTAATAATAAATAATAAAGGCAACAAACCGTGGTAGTGCAGCTAGCAATTAGCAAGTGCTAGGTTTAAGGCAGCAGACAGGGTAGGTCTAATAAGTGCAGGATGAAAAAAGGGGTGGGGGCCTGTATGGGTACAGTTACAGACCCTAATGCAAGGGGTGGCCCGAAGGCAGGGCGGGAGGGTGGCAGGGTGAGCAGGTACCAGGACAGAGTGGCCAGGTGCACGGTGCCAAGAGAGAACAGATCAGCATGGGAGAGGGGTAGAAGGGTAGCAAAAGGCAGAAGGAAAGAGGAGGTTCTTGAGGTGCTTTCGGAACCGGAGATGGTTATCCTCAAGTTTTAGAGTGGCAGGGAGGCTGTTCCAGAGGGAGGCTCCAGCCGAAGACGGAGATCTACCCCAGCTTGTTTCTTTGAAAAAACGACTGACCCTGAGGGAGTTGAAGGTAGAGAGCGAAGAGCTTGAAAGGAGTTATTTTTGGAGGGATAGCTGAAGGTATTTTGGACCCAGGCCCCAGAAAGACTTGTGGACAATGCAGAGGGTTTTGAATTTAATCCTTGCATCCACTGGGAGCCTTTGGAGGGATTTCAGAGCTGGAGAGATACGATCCCAGGGCTTGAGGCCAAGGATAAGTCTTGCCGTCCTGTGCTGGATTAGTTGCAGAGGGCGGAGACTAGAGGCAGGTAGATTTAGAAAGAGGCTGTTACAATAGTCCAACCTAGAGAGAACCAGAGCTTGGGAGACCATAAGCTTCTGGGGGAAGGAGAGGAAAGGCAGAGTACCTCTGCGAAGGTGAAGTAGGAAGTTTTACTTTTTAAAGACATCGGAGATGTGGGCGGAGAAGGAAGGTGTGGAGTCAAAGAGGTTCTTAGCCTCGCAGGTGGGGGTAGGAGGAGGGCCAAGGGAGGCCGGCCAGAGAGTGAGGGGAAAGGATGCTGAAGGTGTGCCAATGAGGAGGATCTTGAATGGCAGTTAGGCAATCGGAGAGGAGAGAGGGAGAGGAGGTGGCCGAGGGAAGCCTGAAAATGAGTTGTCATCAACGTAGCACTGGAAATTTGAGTTGAAAATGGCAATGCAGTGGGCAAGAGTTGCCAGGTATTGGTTGAAAAGCCAGGGCGAGATGTTAGACCCCTGGGGAACACCACAGGTAGAGAGGAGGATAGATGATGGGAAGGACCCAAGTTGGACCTGGGAGGGTCGATCAGAGAGGAAATAGGTCAGCCAGGCCAGAGCCTGATCATTGATACCCAGGTTATCACGGAGACGGTTGAGCAGGATGGTATATGGTTGACCGTGTCGAAAGCAGAAGAGAGATCGAGGAGGATGAGGACAGAGGGAATGTTAGAGTCAAGGTTGGAGAGCAGATCAACACGAATGTTCAGGAGAACAGTTTACGTGCTTCTGGAAGCTCTGAAGCCAGACAGGTGGTCATGGAGACAGCCAACAGGTTTGGAATGAAGGTTAAGCTGAGAGATGGCCAACTTTTCCAGGAGTTTGCCCAGAAAGGGAGTAATGAAAATTGGGGGAATAGTAAGCTGGACAGGAAGGATCAGCTGTGGGTTTCTTGAGAGGAGGATGCACAAGGGAGTGCTTCAGAGGGGAGGGGACGGATCCTGAGGCAAAGGACTGGTTGCAAAAAATCAGCAAGGGCTGGAGCGAGGATGTCAATGTGGTCCTTGATGGTTTTAGAGGAACAGGGATGAACCTGTTTTGATGAGGCTTTAACAGATCTGACTTGTCTAGCGACCTAGTCAGGGGAGAAAAGAGGAAAGGACCAGAAGGATGGTGCCTAAAAGAGGGTCAGCAAGCACAGATGGAGAGGGCAGAGGAGGAGTGGGGGTGGAGAGGCTGGACAGGATGTCCTGGGTTTTTGTTCTAAAGTGAGAGGCAAGGGCATTACAAAGAGCCTGGGAGGCAACAGGAGGGGTAGAGACTGCAGCAGGGTTGGCCAGCGCCTTGAAGATTTTAGAGTTCAGCCGAGTTGTTGGGTGCCGCAGAGACACGAGCTTGAATGTGGACTCTTCTTGGTGTGAACAGAGAGTCAGCATTGCCTTTGTAGCAGGCGACGGGCCAGTTTGTCAGAGGATGAACAAGAAGCCCTCCATTTCCTCCCAGCCGCCCTACACTTAGGTTTTAAGTGTAGCTAGGTCGGAGTCATAACAGGAATTGCACTTGACTTTGGACTTCAAACGGATCCTCATGACAGGGGCAAAAGCATCATGTTGTTGGGGTGCCGACTATAGTTACGGGTGACCCCGTTCAGGGTTCCCTAATCGCAGGCCTGCTTAAAGGGGACCCCACGCACTGTTTGAAGGGTGCATGTATTCACGCGTGGGGAAGCGCGCAAAGGTAGCTGTTTTTGCTGTTTATGCTTTGCGTGTGGGAGTGTCAGGGGTGTTCGGGGCGCGCCTTGCGAATATGGTTACTTTGCGCTGTAAATTCCATGAATACACGGGGTGTGCATTTTTTTTTTTTCTGCATGCAGACTCGCGCAGTGTCCTTCTCGGCACGCAGCCCTTGAACAATTTCTGCACACATTTCCATTAATCGGGTCCTAAATCAATAACTCTGACTGCTTTGAAATGACACTGGCAGGCACTTTGAGTGCAAGGTTTGATGCGGAAGGCTTGATTAAAGCGAACTCAGAGATTTCTCATGAGGAGGTGTTAGTGGATGAGCAAATAACCAAACGCCTCCTCCTACAAGTGTTGTGTCCCTCATGCCATTTCTCCCGATCTGTACTCTAATTTAATAATGTTGGTTTATAGGTGACGCCGAGTCGCCACTTAATAGCCCAAACTAAAAATGGAGATGCAGCATTTACGGGCATATTTGTTCATTGTGAATGCTTGCAAAGTACAGACCACAAAGTGGTTTCTTTCTGTTTGGAAAAGAGTAGTAGGGAGAAAACTTTGTAAAGGGAACCCAGCATCCACAGCCACGTGGAATGCCACCTTGTCAATGTTTTGGATGCATTGTGGTGAAGAGTTCCCGAAACGGGCAGCCAAGTAGAACAGTTGTCAGGCTTCAACATTTTGTGAGGAGAGATTAAAAGTAGATTGGAGGAAGTGAAGCATTGGGATAGAGTGGGCCTATTTCCTGAAATTGAGTGTGGATGTGCTGGCCAAGTTGTTTTAAAGTATATCTGAACATAAGACGGACACAAGTTAGACATGGTTTTGGCTAAAGACCTTTATTAAAGAAAAGGTGGGTTGGGGAAATGTCTCTGTCCCTGCTCTAGAGGTGTTTCCCTATCAAAAAGCAAAACTAAGGGTCTGTCAAAGTCAGACTGTTCAAAACCAAACTGTCCTGAGTCGAAGTTCTATTCTGGCCCTCACACTAAGAAAATAAACTATACAGTGAAAAGGGTAATGTCTTT
This sequence comes from Ambystoma mexicanum, assembly GCF_040938575.1. Taxonomy (NCBI): domain Eukaryota; kingdom Metazoa; phylum Chordata; class Amphibia; order Caudata; family Ambystomatidae; genus Ambystoma; species Ambystoma mexicanum. Next base: position 1,233,268,681 of record NC_090929.1, read on the forward strand.
GGGCTTCCGTGTTTTATTAATGTTCAAAAAGGAAAATGTGAACTCCAAAACAAACGTTCCAACAGGATAGAGTTCCTGTTCCAGAGGGTGGATCCCTTCACCTGGCGTTCTCTTCCCTTGGTTGTTTATTCAGAAATTGTCAAAATTCAACGCAAAGGTTTTTCTTCATGGACAAAAGTTCACAGTTCTAAGGAAAACCTCCTTCCATAGGTTCTTTGCATTTAACCTCGAGTTTCAAAAGAATCGCCACGTTTCTAAGTTGACTTCCTCTCTCCCCTTAGTGTTTACGTAGCTTGAGGATCTTGATCCCTTCCCCAAGTTTACTCTTTACTTCTCGTTTCAAAGTCACCTTTCTCCCCAAAGACCTTTCCTTCTCTTTATACACTTTTGTTCTCAGTTCACATGTTATTGTTTTCCTTTAACATCTTCTGTTAATACGTCACAACCATAGGTCAAGGTTTCCAAGACATGATTTTCCCTTAAACCACATTATTATAGTTCATAAATGGCTTTTCCTTTTCACAGTTTATACAACAGACCCATTTATCTTCACTTGGTATTCTGCCAGGACTTTTATATGGGAAGCATTCAACACTTTGTAGTGTCAGGGGACCGTGTCAGGGGACCGGGGGAGGTTAGGGGGGGCGGGCAAAATGACTCCCTTCACCTGATGTTTGACAGGCTGGGTTCACTAGCTTGCCCAACACCGTCACTTGTCTTGACAAAAGTTCACAAGGCCCAGCAGGATGTTTTCTTCGCTTGGCTTCTCACAGCCTTTGTCTTCCCCTTCATGTATTTTGCATTTCTTGCCACTTAGGAGCTTCCCTGCATGTATATTTCTTTCCTTTCGATTTTAAGTAACCACATTGGTGCGCTGGCCACCTGGTAACCCGTTAGCTTCCCCATGGCTTACTGGTTGCCTTTGGCGTCACCTCTTCTCCATCTGCTTAGTAGAATTGGTTTGGTGGGTACCTGGCTAAGCGCAGTCTTGCCACTGTGCCTCTCTCCTTGATGTGCGGTTCCTGCAGCGTTTCCATTGCTTGCGGTAATTCAGCCGGCACATACTCTTTGCCTTGGTGAGGTTCGGTTGGCCTCTCTATCTGCTGCAGTGCATCTTCCCCCCAACATGGTGTTCAGGTGCGTTACTGATTGGCAGGCAAACCCGCGTATGCAGCACTTTCCGTTCCTGCTGGTTTTCCCTCTCCTCTCTGTAGATTCTGATGTGCCTTGCCCTGCAGGGTAGGGAACCAAACTCTCCTACCAGTCTGGTGAACTCAGTAGACTGCGAGCCCCAGCTTTCCTCCTCAGCTAGCTATCCCTCCCTCTGCTCGACTAGTCTCTCCTGGGCTATGTGCAGGTTCAGCAGACCATGAGCCCCAGCTTCCCTGGCCAGCTTCTTCTCCTTCTGCTGGGCCAGTCTATCCTCCTGACCTCTGTCTGGGATTCCACAGCCTCAAAGTAAGCATATTGGTCTTCCCTCTTGTGGCTTCTCTGGATTGGCTTCATTCCTTCTTCATTTTGCCCATGGGGCGTGGGGGTGGGGCTCCTCTCGCACTTCCTGAGTCTTTCCTTGCTTTCATATTGGCTCTGGCCAGTAGGATTTGGGGAAAGACTATACCGCCGATAGTGGTTCTCATCAGGAGTGATCCTCGTTGCTCCTCGCCTCAGTTTTTGGAAAAAGACTAGACTGTTGCCAGTGGTTCCCATTAGGAGCGATCATCATTCCTCCATTCCTCTCCCTTGTCACAGTACTGAGAAAGTGATCTTCATTGAGGTGACTTATTCTTCCTCATCCCAGGGCTTATTAGGGAATGATAAAATGGGTACCATTTATGAGTATATTAGGGGAGGGATTATTTTGGGGGTTAAAGGACGGTGGTTTAAGGTCCTTTGACTGGCGGGAATTATGTGTTCCATCTAGCATGTCCACTTTACTCCCATTACGATAGTGTTACCCCCCCACCCCCACATTGTCCTCCCTCTGGGAGCCACCCTTAGTGGCTGCCATTCCCTGGCTATATGGGCAGGGACTCTCCCAGGGCAAAAAGTGGTGACATCGCTAGATTCATCACATATCGTTGTTTTAAGCCCCTCTGAACGATGCTGTGTGTCATGAGTTTGACTCTTTGGTGCCTGCAAGCCAGTAGTGGGAGTTTTGTGCAGGGGCAGCATTTACAGTGTCTCAGCAAGTCGGGCCTCCACATTCTGCACTCTTTGCAATTTTGAGATAGAGTGCAGATATTTACCAAGGGAGAGGATGATTCATTATTTCTCCTATATGGAAAATGATCGAAGACCGTAACCCTGCCAGGGATGACCTATGAAGACCTTCTTCAGGGTTTGCTAATGGAAGAGACAGCAGGTGACTGTCTATTTGACTTGGGAGGACAGGAAAAGTATCTAGTCTAAGATTAGGTAAATAATGAAAATACAGAGATATACTCCCTTCCGTTGTTTTGTGATATTGTTTAATACCATACAAATTGAGATGGTAAAGTGAAAAAGAAAAGACATGAAGGACAGGTTTTGAAATTAATTCACAGGCATTGTATTGGTAACTACCTTGCTTAAGTATTTGGAAACAGTTATTACTTATAATCAAGCACCAATTGCTGTTCGTCTGCCTCCCTGAGACTTTTGTCCTAATACATTTTGTAAATTTGTATCACTGACTACTTTTTTATGAGCTGGATTGACCAGGGTCCTTGGAGTGCGGTCCTCCCATGATTGGTGGATTTTTTTTTTTCTCGTAAGTGTGTATGTGTGTGTTCAAAACTCAAAGGGACGTCGAATGGGCATGCCAATAATACTATCCCTAGTGAGACGTCCACTGTACCCATGATCATTCACGCATCTAGGTCCCTCAGATTGCGATAATGCATCCGTCAATGATGGCGGAAAAAAACAGTTCCATTCGGCTGACGCCATTGACTATTAAATTGGAGTTAATTAATCTTTCTATTCTTTCACTACACCAACTTTAAACAGCATCTTCGGCGGTGGAAAGGACGAATGTCGAACAAAGACCTGATTCAACTGACCCCTTTGCACTTGGAAGCCTGTGCCGGGCCTCAGCGCAAACAGTAGGGAGAGTGGGGTGGACATTAGAGAATGCATATTTCCCTTTACACTCTTATCGCCTAGCTGCCATTTCTTATAATTATGGAAAACACTCCTTTTTAAATGTTGCCCTAGTTGTAATGTAATAAGAAGTTCCCCTGGGCAGACAAGCAACGGGTGTGAAATCTTTGTATAGCACAGGACCTCGTCAAGGGCGATTGTCGAGCCTGCAAGCTCTTCTAGCCTAAAACGCTCAAGGACCGAAAGACAAAGCCCGGGTCCCATCACGCCATGCAGGCCGAGGCCGCCATGGATGTGTAAGGGGCCGCCAGTGTTGACCGTGTCGCAATCAGTTCGGATGGCGACAGGGAACCGTTAGATTCCCAAGTGCAAGTCCCCGACCGCAATAGACAGGCCGGTAGCTCTGTTACGGGGACGACACCTGGCCGCGGTAGCACTCGCACTACTCCCCACACTAAACACATAGCTAAGGGCGAAGATTCGACGGCAACGTCGACCAAACGCCCACACATGGCGTCAAGGTAGAGGTCCATCAAATCCCTGTCTTCTGGGAACTCGAAGTCCCGATCACTACACGACAGGCCCTGAAAGTCGAAAGACAATATAGACGCTGTGTCCAAACCCTCTGCCGAACGCCAGACATCGGAAGATGAGGCTTCGGTACCGCTCCACCACCGATATTCGACACTCCACGGCAAAAACGGCCAAAAGCACCAAGAGCTCAGTAATAGCCCATTTGGTGCAAAAGCATGTCCCTCAAAGTCTCCTTAAGGCACAACATTAAAAAAAAACACTCCTCCAATAGTAAGTCTCACAAGGAGAAATCTAGCACACCTCACAGAGAAAGTCACTCTGTTTCCCCAAGAATAGACTTTAAAGAGAGGCCTTAAAAAAACAAGGGCCAACCTACATCTCAGGCCCAGTCTACACCTTAGGGACCAATTACAACTCAATACCCAGGGTCCATTCCAAGTTCATCAACATGGACAGATGAGGACATTGACAGGGTTAAGACGAGAATGACATTCGAAGCTAACTTCTTTGAGAGAAATCCCCAGGCTTTCCAAAATGTACAAACCATGCCACCAACTACTGCCGCTACAACCTCCCAGGGCCCAGCTAAAAGGCCACGTCCTGACACCCTTCCTGTTTCACCTCAGGTAGACCCAGTCCATATTGATCTATACGATATAAATACAGACTGAGGACCATGATACTCTACAGGAAGCAGACTAATAGTACGATGAAAAGGATGTGTACAACTTACCATCTCTAGTTAATCAAGAAGCACCAGTGACAGATTCACCAGTTGATAATCAACCACTGTACAACAATATGCTTATGAAGGCAGCTGGGCATTTTCAAATTCAGACTCGGACCCAAGAAACTCAGCTAGATAAGGCTTTTGTGGAGGCTATATTGCGGGACAGAAAAGCCGCCACCCAATTTATTCCAATCCTTCAGTCCATCCAAAGGAGGCTACAACCTTCTCTGGAGACCTGCGTACCCCGTTCTGCACCCACGGACCCTCTTTACATCAGGGGGCAACTAAAACCAGACTCTTGTGGTAACCACATCTCGAAAGAGGGCTGGAACACCCTTGGCCTCTTCGGAAGGCCCCCCCCCCAATAAAGTAAAAACTGTACATTCTGGGAAGAACGGTGGCCACTTCAGCAGCCTTTAAACTAGGAGTGCGAATAACGCAACACTACTGGCAAGCTACAACTGCCACAAGTGGGACGAGATGGCAACTCTCTAATAGCTTCAGCTCCTGAACCCCTCAAATCTCAACTGGCCCTAGTAGCAGCAGATGGCAAAGTGGTAACCAGCTGCATCTTAAAAAAAACTTACATGCCGCAAACTATGCGGGCAGGATCATCACTGACGGTACCATCATTAAACACCATGCATGGCTATGCCAGTCTGGTTTCAAGCAGGAAACACAGGCAACACTCCTCAACATGCCAGTAGAGCCCAACGTCTTGTTTGGGGAAAGCTGTGGAGGGTGCATTAAACTCCTCAAAATAGGAGCACGATACTTTAAAATCAGTAGGCCAGCTAACGAATAAGCCACCAGGCCAAAGAGGCAGTAGCAGTTTTCGTATTTCATGGTAAATTCACAAAGAGGTTCAGGTTATGGACAAAGTCGGGGCTCATCCTGGGGAAACAACCAGGGACAAGCCTTGCAAGGGATCCATAGAGGCCAGCGTCTATCTTGTGGCCGGGGGAGGTCCTCCACGTCCAGAGGTGGAGCTACACCTCCTTAACAATGACCAGCCGCTTCAGGCCCCTCCGATTCCCCTCCAGTAGGAGGGCGTATTTCACACTTGACCCACGCGTGGGAGGGACTCACCACAGACAAGTGGGTGCTATCTACCGTAGCAGGGGGTATTGCGTAGAACTAATTCAACGGCCTTCCAATCATTCCCCGTGACAAAGAACAACCATGAAGGAAGCATCCTTCTCGAGGAGGTCACAGCGATGTTACTCAAGGACAACATAGAAATCGTCCCAGCGAACAAGGTAAACGAGGGTAATTATTCAACTAAATTCCATGTGCCAAAATAAATCCAACTATGCGCCAAGTCCTGCAAACACTTATGTAAAGCCACAAACATTCTGCATGACAGCGCTACAAGAAGTTATCCCTCTGCTAAAACAGGGAGACTACATGGCAACACTGGATATGAAAGATGCCTATTTTCATATTTCAATGTTCCTGGCGCACAGAAAACGCTTGCATTTCAAAACAGCAAACCAGCGCTACCAATTCAAGGTGCTGCCCTTCGGAATAGCGTCTGCTCCAAGGGTATTCACCAAGGTACTGGCGGTAGTGGCAGTGCACCTACGCAGGCAGGCAATCCCAGTGTACCCCTACCTGGACGACTGGCTGATTACAGGGGAGTCACCCCAACTTTGCAGGCAAAACACTCAAAGAACCATAAACCTTCTCTTCCAATTGGGCTTCTCAATAAACAAGAAAAAAATCAAGCCTGGTGCCAAGCACAACCAAACGGTTCCTAGGAGCTGTCATAAACACGTAAGCAGGATTAGTCTTTCCATCAAAGGAAAGAGTTCAAAACATGCTACTGCAAATTCCTCCGTATCAAGCCGGTCGCCAGATAAGCGTACGCAAAGCGATGCGTTTGCTAGGCATTATGGCATCATGCATCTATCTGGTCCCACACGTACGTTTGTGCATGCGCCCCATGCAGGAGTTGTTGGCTAGTAGAAAACCTACACTGGTGGTCAAAGGAGAATCTGTTGAAAGGGGAACCCTTCCACGATCCGGCGGTGCAAGCGATCATTACAACAGGCACATTACTCTCCGGTTGGGTTGACACATCACCTTCTCTTCACAGCACATGATATGTGGGCTCACATCACAGCACAGGACCATATCAGCCTGCTGGAACTTCTGGCAGTATTCAAAGCGCTTCAAGCATTCGAAGCTCAGCTGACAAATCAGTCGGCACAAATTCTAAACGACAGCACCACTGCAATGTTCTACAGCAACAAGCAGGGGGCACACATTCTCCAAATCTGTTCAAGCTAGCACAGAAAGCACTCAGACGGGGGATGTTCTATCCTCCCAACATGTTCCAGGTGAACTCTGCACTCCAGCAGAATCTCTGAGCAGAGATCCACTACCAGAAGAACACGAGTGGCAACTAGACACAAATGTCGTAGACAACATTTTTTTTCGCAGTGGGATTACCCCATGGTAGACTTGTTCGCTACAAGAGAAAACGAGCACTGCTCTGACTTCGCATCCAGGTTTCCCCAACCAGACACCAAGGGGAGCGCCCTATGGATGAGCTGTTCAAGGAAATTAGCTTACGCTTTTTCCCCAACTCCTCTAGTGAACAGGGTGGTGAAAAAAATTCAAAGAGAACAAATGTGTGGGCCGAGTGTGTTTGGCTGTGGAAGAGGCAGCATCTTTTCCATTGTCTTCGTGCTTCAGTGACTTCTGGAGTGTTTCTACAGTTTCTATTGTTGGCTGCCCTAGCCAGAACTCTAAGCACTCTATAGCCGCCACGCGCCGCGTGGCGGCTGAGTGTGGGCAGAGTGTGTTTGGCTGTGTTCGGTGGCGAGCGGACAAGTCTGTGCCTTGAGTATTTTACCCCTGTAAAGTAGAGGTAAGTGCCTCTTTGACTTCATCATTATCATGCTTGGTAAAGCGGCAACAAAGACTAAACATTATCTTCGTAAGGGAAAGTTCATCCCCCCCATTGTGGGTAGAAGGGAGATGATCTTGCCCCGTTCTATGCAAGATGCAATTGACGATAACTCGCTATTGGAATTATGTATTCGTCTCTGTGGAACCAATAGAGAGACTGCGGAAGCTGAAGTGGCAATGGCAGACCATATGCATGATTAATCACCCATGCATTCTAATAACATTATGAATCATAATAGATATTCTCCTCGATTATCCAGTACCCCTTCGTTGCTACCGTTAACAGGTATACCTAGTTGTCAGATACTGTTGCAAACTGACCAGAATGGAGTGATTAATATATCTGACAGAAGTGAAGTTGGTACTGTTAGAGAGAAAGGGCGATCTATGGCGGAAAGTAACCCATTAGACTTCTACACTTTGCACTACAAATTTTAATCAAACTCGCGGATCAAACCTATCAAACGCAGAAAAACTGCCAGATGCTTGAATCACTAATACAGTTGAAAGGCAATGTACTTGTGGAATTAGGCGAGATGATTGTCAGTGAACCGAACGTGGAAGTTGTTGCAACCCAAGCCCCCTTTGTTCAACCTATTTTGGGTGGTGAAGCAAGTAACTCCTATAATGTATCAGAGTCTCCACTTTCCTATCCAATGCGTAAACAAAGGAGGAAACATGCTAAACTATGCAGGCGACGCATAGTTCAATCTATCCTTGAACACACCATTTAAGAAGTATTGGATGATGACAACTTACCCTTGAATTCAACAGTTGTTGCAATGGTAAATAATAAAGCGAGGACTAAGCGCATGCGAAAGCGCGAAAATAGGAAAAAGAAAAGGTTTAGGGTCAAAGATTTGAATACAAAGGTTGTACAATTTGCTCAAAATTGAACTTTGTCTAGTTGGTTGGTATCAGACGTAATCCTGTCAGGGATACATCCAACGAAATTGACTATCTATCCACTGGCGATAATTCAACGCATATAAATAGGGGTAGTGGCCATCAAGTTAAATCCAAAGTCAAACCTTGTAACATCGCCTGTGATGGCACTGCTACGATAGAATAACTACCTAAAGAAAATACATTTACTCTCAATAATAGAATTGTCACCATAAGTGATAAGATAGATAGGCGCACATCTAGAATCAGTTGAACAGAGCGTTATTACTTGAAATTTGTGTAAAGATTCCAGCTTTGCGAATATTAAAATCATGTGATTTTGACTTTGTCCAACCCTTAAGACGCCAATATGGAGCTATCTGACATGTTCATTGTGTACTCCCTGCTACTGCTACACTTATATGTTCGCAAGAGGATTCCATCAACTTTCTGGGTTATGAAATGGACATCGCAATTCCGGTGGTCTTACTCCCAGATCCATGTGAACATTGTGGGACATCCAAGCCCAAACCAGTGCCTACCCTCCCTGTACAACCAGAAACACCAGAAAACCAAGGAGGGTGGAACTGGCTCAAACTATTGGGGCAGTTGGAATTATCTCAACCATGAGAGTTGGAAATAGTCTCATGGAACACAAGATGATACTCACATTTTTTTAAAATCGGTGGCTCTCTTGATGTACTTCAGAAATTTCTATAATCTGACTGCAGGGAACTTGGCTTCTGAACGATTTTCACGTAGACACCCATTGCATCTTCCAACGGCAAGCCAAAAAGTGAATGAAAGGGCGTCCCTTTGGAGGGCTATTAATGGTGTCTCCCATGATCTTCATGCTAGCGAATGCTCTATTATACCCATTAACAAATGTGTGCTAGCTGTTGAAATTAAAGCCACAACAGGTGCTTACACACCTAATATACTAATAATCAATCTCCAGAATCCCCGTCTAAAACATGTACAATCAATATTCATTAAACACTTGATATGGTTTTGACTAATTGGCTAATGATCGGGGGAAATTAGATGATTATACTTGGTGGGGATCCTAATCCCTATTGTGGGTTTACCACAATGAAGATGACATTCAATAATATTTCACAAACCAATGTAATGTTTAAGGACAGGAATAATGCTAGAGGAAGAGTTTGGTCCAACTTTATTCAAGATTGGGAGGTATGGCCCCTGAATGGCAGGACTATAAGCGATACTCCTGGAAAGAGTACCTGGAATGTTGGTGATAAGTCTGCCACACTGAATTACTTGTGTGGCAATATGCCTGCCCTTCTCCACATAGGTGATCTAGAGGTAATTGCCTCCCCTTACAATGATCACTCCCTTGTCACATTAAAACTGAACCTACCTATAGTAATATTGATCGTGGCCCCACTAACCTTGGAGTTAGTAACTCCAGCACTCAGATAAAATGGAATGTAACTAAAATTAAGAAACTGAACAAAAGAATCTATAAGTTACTTACTAATAGTATTCCATTGAATAGTAATGAAATTGAGAACATTATTAAGCAATGGACCTCAGAAGTTGCTGCTGTTCATGGTACCACGATTATTGCAACATGTAAAGCCCACAAGTCGGATTATGATGGGGAATTTGCGTGGTAAGGCGTGTACACCGCCGCAAACTTCGGAAGCTAAAAAAATTCCCTATAGTATGGGATGAATACACACTCCTAAGGAAAAAAAATCATCAATTCAGAGGCTGGTGTAAACGACATTGTGGTGAGTCAATTTAAAATGGCAAATGTTGATAGGCACGTTACAGAAGGGGGACAGTAGATCCATATGGAAGGTACTGAATAAAATCAGAGGGAACGACCTACCCCAACCTGTAAATGCGATTGTAGAATCTTTCTGGGTCGAATAACTCACAGATGCCATGTATGATGCCCATGTTGTTGAACTAGCAGTATATACGGAAGAGCCCTGGCCTCTTAAAATGAGTAGAAGAGATTATTGCTATAATTAATAAGCTGAATAATTCCAGAGCTCCAGGTCCCAATGGTCTTGCGTCTTGTATTGTAAAGCATGACCCAATAGGTTGGTCCCTCATATTGGAGACCCTTTATAAGGTGTGTCATGAAAAACACATTCCTGTATCATGGACCAATCCTGTATACAAAGCTGGGTCGCGTTTGTTATCAGAAAATATCGGACTCTCTCTTTACTTGACACCGCTAGTAAGATGTTTGCTGCCATTGTTTTTTAATCATTTGCAATCTTGGCTGTTGACAACCAGATACTTCATTGTTCCAATCGGGGTTTTAAGCCGGCTGTTGCACTACGTATAACATCTGAATCCTCGATGAATTGTGACCAAGGCTAAACAGTGTTCTAATCCATCTATATATGTAACATTTGTTCATTTTAGCTGTGCATTTGATAGTGTAAATCGCAATAAGTTATGGGAGCTATTGCTCCACTATCAGTGCCCATCCTGGTTGCTAGAGATTATAATTAAACTTCATTAGAACAACACCTCCAAATAACAATGGCCGACTTACTTGACTGATAAAAATAAATAAGGGTGTTAAGTAGGGTTGCCTACTGGCAGCACTTCTTTTTAACCTATATACTGCAGAATTAATTAGACGACTAGAGAGCCGTGCACATAGCCCTGCTAGATTTTCAACCACTAAGGTCACTGCATTACTGTATACAGATGACCTTGTAATAGCTGATCATACTATCAAAGGTATGAAGGCCATATTCGAGGAATTGGGTGTTTTTTCATCTTAACATGACATGACCGTTAACTTAAAGACCAAAACCATGCTTATTACTTCAAAGAAGGTAAATAGACCTACTATGAACATCGGTTGTGGAACAATAGAATATACAGATTCTTACAGATATCTCGGTGTAGACCTGGACTGTAAATTAGGTTATCTGCCACTAATTGAGATTAGGATTAAACGAGCTAAACAAATTACGTTGCTGGTGCGCAAAAATGTTACCCTGTATGCTGGATATACCTTAAAGGGACTCGTGTTGTTGTTTAGGCAATGGTTTGTTCCTGTACTGACCTATGTCCTTGAAGCTCTTACACTTGTAAATCTATCTTGGTTGGACAAAATTGAAGGCTTCTTTTGGCGGACCATACTGAGCCTTCCTTCAATGTGTCCTATCCAATATATAAGAGCTGAATTTGGGTTGACATCTTTAAAAGCCATTGTAAAATATCAGAGATATCTTGCAGTTGAAGGCTTTGAGCCACCCTACCAGTCAGTTGCTTCGGTCTATTGGGAAAAATGTAATGAATGTTAAAACAGGAACTGTACCCGCTAATTCATTCGGCGCTCTGTGTATGAAGTCATATTCTATTCTTAACTGGTCCATAGAGCGATTGAGTTGCGGAAGATGGCCATCCAAATGGTCTTTAAAAACAAATCCTGTTTAAAAGACTGGGAAGAAAATGTTATTCAAATGAGTGGTCTTAAAAACTACGTGCATCTAGAGGGCATTGTTCACAAGTACCTTCGTCCACAGCTGTACTTGATTAGATGCCCCAGTGCTGATGTCCGTAGATTTGGTCTACTGATGCAAATTAATCAATCACCAGTCAGAGCTACGCATGGATCTCAATGGAAATTAGCGCATAACCAACGCATGTGCCATATATGTGAAATTGAGAACAACTTGGAGACTGTGAAACATGTACTAACTGAGTGCCCAAATATGGAGTACCTATATAGGAGTAGGTACAGTGCAATTACCATCAGTTTGACTGGGTGGCCACGATCCACTTTTGGAAAATGCGTTTAAATACCTCATCTGAAGCTTTGGGCATTGCCCTGTATGATGTTTGGTCAGTTGCACTGGTCCTATTTAAATCTGCTGCTAATGGTTAAAAGTATAACTGATGACACCCATTGGTAATCATGAATTTATTGCTCATGATGATGCAAATAATCCGCATAGGAGTTGTTGCCAAATGAGCATGATTTTTAGATGAGGTTTTTATGAATGAGTTATTTATATATGATCACATAGATGTATGATATCTTTTAGGCTTGTAGATGTGAGTCCAAAAATGTATATTTATATAGGTTGAATTGTCGATTTGATGCTTGGTGATATTTAAGTTAATTTAATGAGTATATCTTGATGTATTGGTATATGCACTGTTGTAAAAGTTCTATAGAACTAAAAACAACAATAAATAAATAAATTACGCTCATCCTAGTTGCTCCCATGTGGGCAGGACAACCATGGGATCCACATCTGCGCAAACTGGCGATTTGCGATCCCATCAAACTCCTGTGCCAGACCAATCGGCTGACCCAACACGGGGGAATAACAGTTCACCCTCAACCTCACTCAATGAACTTGGCAGCATGGCTCCTGAGGTCATAGTTTGGACATCTAAATCTACCACAGAGGTGTATGGATATCCTCAAGAAGGCACATAAACCAAACACCAGACACTGTTGTTTCAACAAGTGGAGGAGATTTGTAATTTGGTGCCAGTCTAAACAAATAAACCCCATAGAATGTACTCCATCCCACATTCTTAACTATATGCTCCACTTGCTAGAATCGGGGTTAGTATTCAACTCTATAAAAGTCCACCTGGCGGCTTTATCAGCTTGCACCACCTCTCATAAAGTATTGTGGTAGAAAGTTCCAGTCATTAAGGCGTTCATGGAGGGAGTAAAGAGACTCCACTCTCGGATTTCAAACCCACCGCCAGGCTGGGATCTCAATGTAGTACTCTCAAAGTTCATGGGACCTCCATTTGAGCCTATGCACAAGTCCAGTCTTAAACACCTGACGTACAAGACTGCCATCTTAGTGGCTATTACTTCCATAAGAAGAGTTAGTGAACTGCGAGCTTTGTCAGTGCAGGACCCATTCTTTGTCGTCCACAAGGACAAATTGGTTTTACGTACACACCCTAGGTTTCACCTAAATTCATTTCCAAATGTTCACGTGAACCAATCCATTGAGCTACTGGCTTTCTTGCAGAATCCAACAAGCTCAGCTGAGAAAAAACTCCATACACTAGATGTAAGGATGACGGTCCTTGACTATGTAAACAAAACAAAACCGCTTAGAAACTGTAGTCTCTGTAGCACCAGGCAGAGAAGGAGATTGCATTTCCAAAAATGGCATCTCCAGGTGGATAGTCGGATGCATAGAGCTGTTACTCATTATGAAGCAAGACTCTGCCTTTCACACCATCAGCTCACTCCACGAGGGGTACTGGAGCTACTCTGGCCTTTATCGCAAATGTCCCCCTAGACACCATTTGCAAAGCAGCTACATGGAGCTCAGTACATACTTTCACTCGGCACTACTGCATTGACACTCATTCCAAAGCAGATACACAAGTGTGACATCTATTTGCCGCTGGACCTTCTCACAACCCACCACCTTCTCCTAACACTGCTCGCTAATCTATGCTTAGCATGTGATCTAAGCAGATTCCACAAGCCTTTGAAGGGATACATTACTCACCGTAATCCTACTTTTGATGCTTTTGTCTGCTTAGATTCGCATGCGCCCACCCGTCCTCCCGTTGGAGAGAAGGTGCATGGATGTTTATAGGAGCTTATCTGGTACATATCTGCTTTGATACACCTATACTCACACTACACTTCATGCTACCTCATGTCAGAAACAAAACAATCTGAGGGCCATCGACGCGTGAGGGACCATGGGTACAGTGGACCTCACACTAGGGATGGTATTACAGGCACGCCCTGTCGACGTCCCTTTTCACATTTCGAAAACAACAACTGTAATACTCTGCAGCTTCCACTAGATGTCGGCCTATGCATAGCATGTGAATCTAAGTAGATACAAGCATCAGAAATACGATTATGGTGAGTAAGGTATCCCATATATACACATAGTTGGTTTACGTAAAATATTGCTTGTTAGAAAGAGAGCTGTGCCTCAGTTGCTTATGAATGGATGTTATTTTTTAGGAATCTTCCTGCTAAGTCACCTGAAGAGGCTCTACGTCATAGACTGGAATATGATGAAATGGTAGCAGAGGCTAAGAAACGAGGTATTTAACAGTTTTGTTTTTCTAGTTTTATGTATTCTAGAATTCCAAATGCTGTATCTTAAATATGTAGAACGATTTTAAGCAAATAGTCTGTTTCACTCATTGATATCAGGCTAAATTGGTAATTTATTATGTGGTTGAGGTGTTAATGCATTGAGCAAAATTGTTCCAAACAGTGATTTGCTGATGCCAGAAAGAAGTGCATAAAGCCCTAAAGCCTCCCTTCTGCTGCCTGTTGGAGGCTGTCCGGCACCTGTGCCTGGCAGCAGTGCTGAGCTCGTTGCTGGGGCTTACCATTATTCTTTTATGCTCTTGGGGCTGAGTGGATGCAGGTCCAGGGTCCCTGGTGCCCATGCGCTTAGGGGGAGCCCCTGATGGTGTGGCACATAATGAGAAATTGGGGATGATTTTTCCCCTGAACTTGACCGTCAACTTAACTTGGAAAACTCTTGCTCTGCTTGGAGTCTGAAGGAAGGTGGCACATGGCGGTGAGAAGTGTGCGCACCCAGTGCTCAGTGCCTTTGAAGAACTCCACTTTGTGTGTAGGAAAGTCCCCTAAAATGCAGGTTCCCAAAAGCAGAAAGAATCTTAGTCCTCCATTTACTCAACTGTCCAGTATTACTTTGTTTTCAGCACAACTGGTACAAGCCACTTGTGTTAGAGAGGGCTGTAGTGTGGATTCAGTCACCTGAGTTCGATATGCTAAAGGATGCAGCACTTCTCACGAGGAATGTAGTATAATGGGATGTGTACAGTGTTGGTTGGAAACACTAGGCTCCTGATACCAAAGGGTGTGGCAGCCCTGTAATAGGAGTGAGGCAAATTATCTTTGGCACTATGCTGCACGGGCAGGACAATTTGGACTATGAATGCCTAGTAGAGGGCTGCTTCATGGCACCAGATTTCCCTTCCCTACACCCTCTTCCTTTGCTCTGCATAATGGTACATTTTGATTGGTTAGCATTGTCTGAACGAAGGTCACTGTATGTGCTCTACCCTCATCTAGCTGGTTTGTATCGGGAGTGTGTGGAAAGAAGTTAGTCTGTAGTGATGATGGGGACCTGTCTTCCGAACTGACCCCAGTCCCTAATGGGGGTCACCTAATCACCTCCTAGGAACCCTAAACTAATAAGTACCCTTGCAAGGGCACTGCATGTAATGAAAACCAAGTGACTCTGCCAAGTCTGGCAGACTCAAATTCTCGGCTAAAAATTGATCTGGCAGCTGCAGATGTTTTGCTAATCATGTGTGACCTTCAAACACCCTAACAAGGCTGTAGGTGCTGAACATCAGATATTTGATTTTGGTAATTCAATGACCTTCTGCCAAGTAGAAAGTGGAAGTTGTGGAGTGAAGGTTGCATTGTGATAACATTACACAGGGCAAGAAATTACGATTGGTTAAGCAGGAGCTAGAAGCAGTTCCTGGGTATTGTAAGGTACTCATGGTGGCAACAGTAAAGACAGACACCCATGATCACAGTTCAAGGGTGTTTATTAAACTGTATGGGTAGGTTGGAAAAACGCCTAATCTAATCCTAAATCTAAGATGGGAGAAAGCTACAACCATCAAATAATAAGGCAGTCCTAGTGGCGTCTTGTCAAATAAAAGGGCCTATACTAAGAAAAACCTGTTGCCAATCCTTACAACTAAATACAAAAAGAGTGTGGGATAGCGT